>NW_022900913.1:47616816-47627241 GCF_012274545.1 Fukomys damarensis
AACATATATATATATATGTATATATATATATATATAAAACAACAAAAAGAAAAGAGATTTAATTCAAGTGCATTCTTTCATCATAAAACCAAAATGGTACTCATTAATGTTATTTCTTAGTAGGACTATCAGGCGATACCACAAACCCTTTTGATGAGATGGTTGTTCAGAATTAATTCAACCAACCCTAAATCTAAAACTTGCATCTTTTATCCTAATTCTTATCCTTTAGCAGATGTATAATGAAATGAAAGCTCTGGAAGATATTTTCAAGTTGTCAAGTACCTATTTCTAGTGTGCCAAGTGGGGCCCTCACCTCAAAAAAAGATGCCCACCTCTTAATCTCTAGAACCTGTGACTATTACTCTATATAGGGAAAGAATAAATATTTATGTGGCAAAATATTTGCTTAAATTAAAGATCTTGATGATTTCTCAAGATTATATGAGTGAGCCTTAGCTACAACGTTAGGTCAGACACATGGCAGAGACTCACAGAGAAGAGAAGATGATGCAGAGACAGAGGCAGAGAATGAAGTGATGCAGCAACAAGCCAAGGAATGGCAAGGCATGCTGGAAGCTACCAGAAGCAAGAAGAGGCAGGCAACAAATTCTCCTTGATGTCTTCAGGAGAGTGTGGCTGTGCCAACAGCTTGACTTTGAATTCTTGGCTATAATAGAATAAAATCCTATTTTTAATTAATTAAGTTTACTGGTATAATATCTATCTATATCTATCTATCTATATGTATGTATGTATGATAACATTTATAGTAGGTAATTTGTACTTGTACATGATATATCTTAATTCTTCTTCTTTCCCATTCTCCTACTCTCCCTTCAACCCCTCTTCCTTTTTATTTACAAAAGCTTTGTTTCCATTATTTCCTTCTTTTCTCATTTTTTTTCTCTTCTGATCCCTCTCTCTCCCTCCTCCTTCCCTAGTTCCCTTTCCCATTTGAGAATTTTCTTCCTATTTCATATCTATTGCACGCTTTTGGTCCTTATTTACATTTTCAGTTTATCACAAACAGAAACTACATATTTGCATGGGTGTGTCCAATTTAATAAAGCAATTGCAGGGCTTAGGTGTAATAAAAATATGTCTGAAGAAAAGTCAAGAGAATAAATCTTGGACAGTTTAGAGTAAGAGCTACCTGGAAGCAGCTGCATTATTTTCTCAAAGGAACCCATTTGCTCAACCCAATCAGGCTCTGAAATACACGTTGAGAGGGTACCTTGAGATGTTCTGTCCTTCATGCTGGTGAACCCTGAACTTATGCTGAGTTGGTAAAGTCCCACTGCATTGAGTCCTCTTTACTGACTGTCTGGTTGTCTATGGCCATTTAGCACACTATCTGTCCTCTGGCATAGTGGTTTAAATAGCTTTTGTGTTAGTTTTGAGGGTCAGGAATTAAGACAATGTATAGTGGAAAAGACCTGCCTCTCTTTCTAGGTCTGTGGCCTTCAATGGATAATCCCAATGGCTACTGATTAGAATAGCTAAGACTGGTGGGTCTCTGTCTGTCTCTGCCTCTGTTTCTGTTGTCTCTTTCTCCCTCTCCCTTTAATCTCCAGGCTTTTCTGCCTGGCTTCTCATTTGTGTAGCATGATGGTCTCAGAGTAGCAGGACTTGTTACATTATGACCCAGGGTTCTAAGAGGGAGAATTTCAAAACACCAAGGTCTTTTATAACCCGACCTTATAAGTCATGCAGCATCATTCTGTCATATTTACTTTGTCTCTCAATGCTAGCCTCCACTTGGTATTTGAGAGGGACTAACAAAGGGCATGAATATTGGATGGTGTGGACCACTGAATAGGGAGGGTCTGGACCATTTAGGAGCTAATGCCCTGAGTCATTACCAGAGCTAGTCAGCTTCGTTTCTTTAGTTCACTGTCCTGGATCTTCATAGAAATGGAAGACAAAAGGCTGGGAACTTAGCTCAGCAATGCTGTACCTTCTGTACCATCCTTGTAAGCACAAGATCCTGAGTTTGATCCCTGGTAGCCAAAAAAAAAAAAAAAAAAAAAAAAAAAAAAAGACAAACTTGTTTAAACTTATATTCTCCATGGTATTCACTCTTGTCTGTGACATTCTCTCCCCAAAGAATACAATATTCTTTGCATAGGTAGTTAAAGAGACTTTAAAATTTTTATATTGGTGTATGACTCTTCATATATAATGCTTTCAGTGGCTTTTGATTGATCACAGTCTGACCAATAAATGCTTATTGAGTGCTTACTATGTCCCAAGCAGAATATGAGGCTCCAGGGATGCCATAGTGACTAAAACTGACAATAAATTAAGTCCTTATAAAGCTTGTATTTGTGTGTGTGTCTGTGTGTGTGTGTGTAAAAAAGTAAACAAGAGGAAATATTTATGGTGGCATATTAGTGATAGGGATAAACCAGGTTCAGAAAGGGGAAGGACAGGTTGCAATTTAGAAAGGCTAATTAGGGAAAGCTTTACTGATGGAGAAGATACTTGAACAAAGACTCAAAGTAGATGAGTGGAATGGACATGTGGAAGAAAAGCTTGTGCATAGAGGGAAGGATCTGGGCAGAGTCTCCATGGGCAACCAAGACCCTGGCCTTGGTTTGTGTGGCTACAGTAGTCACTGAGCGAGGATATAGTGGCTTGGATCAGGATGGCACAGTGAAAATATGAGAATTTATCCATGAAAATAAATATTTTGAAGATAGCCTTATCAAATTTTATGGATAATTTCAGTATAGGATCTGAAAGAAATAGAACACCTGCAGATGTCAGGAAAACATAGAGATAGAGTTGGCATTAATTGAGATGGGGAAACCTGTCAGTAAGATATATTGGGGATGGAGTTCATTTTAGTTATACGAAGAATATCTTCATCATGACCCTGAGTGTCATTATGGCTAATTTTAGGTGCCAACACGATTAGGTTAGGGAATATTCAGAAAGCGGGAAAGCATAATTTCTGGGCATGCTGGTGAGGTATTTCTAGAAGTTGTAGTATTTGAATCCCTGGATTGAGAAAGCAAGATCCATCTTCACCTAATGCAGGCAAGCTCTATTCTGTGGGCTAAGGGCCAAAACAGAGAAAAAAAGCAGCTTAAAAAAAGTGAATTTGCTCTCTAATTCTTCTGGAGCCAGAATGCCCTTCTTTTCCTGTCCCTGTATATCAGAACCATGTTCTCTTACTTTAGACTCTGTCTTGCACCAGTGTCCTTACCTATCTCCTGGTTCTTAGGCCTTCTGGCTTGCACTGAACTGTACCACCAGGTTTTCCGGTTTTACAGATTTGAAATGGCATTTTATAGGATTTATTATCCATCACAATCATGTAAGCCAATTTGTCTAATCCCTTGTTATGTATATATCTATGTATGTATCTATGTATTCATTCTTTTTCTTTCTTTCTTTCTTTCTTTCTTTCTTTCTTTCTTTCTTTCTTTCTCTCATCTATCTATCATCTATCAGCATCAGCTATCTATCATTTATCCATCTCCTATTGGTTCACATCCCTGGAGAAGCCTGACTAATACAAAAGCTGTATTTTCCTCATCATATCCTGAACCGCTGACTCCATGTCCATATTCAGTCATGCTGGTTTTTCTTATTTCCTTGAATGTTTCATGTCTCTCTCTCTCTCTCTCTCTCTCTCTCTCTCTGACATATTATTGTTGAAATTTCCCTCAAAAGAGATCCTAAAGTTACCCAACGTTATTGATTACTCTCTTGCCTCTACTACTTTGAAGCTTACTTTAGATCACCAAATCCCTAATCTCTAGTTCATGATTCAGTGTCACTCTTTCTTCCTTAAAGAAGGCTTCCTGGTCTCTAACTTAATTATCCATTCTTTTGATATCCATAAGTGTTGTTTAATGTCTGAAAGTTATCTTTGAAGGAATGTATGCTATATGGAGTGAGGGACCCTGTCTGGTTTGCTCACTCCAGTGTCTTCAACGCCTGTTTGCTCAATTATTTTAACCATCACCTATATTTGTTACAGACTGTAACATAATTTATTCTTCCTTAAAAAAAAAAACAGACTGACTCAGACTACCCCCTTAATTTGTAATTTTCAATAGTATAGAGATTTGGAGTCCAGTAGCTCTAAAAATGCTCTCAAATGCCTGAATACTCTCTCTACTATCAGCAGGGCTATATTATACTACATTCAGGCTTGTTCAGGAATTTTATCTATCTGAAAACACAATGAAATGTTCAGTGGCAGGCCAGTCGAGGGAGGCTGTCATGTGTCTCTTACACTAGGGGCCACTATTTCCTGTCGCCCATTTTTCCACAGGTGTCAGCCCTTATACTGAAGAGCTTAAACCATTTCAGTGAGAGGAAATGCTGATTCACTTCTAGCAAAATGTCATTTCAATTCCTTGCTGCCTTTCATGGAGAATATTTGTAGAATTGACTTTTCAGCACAGAAGGTGAGAAGGGAGATGGAAATGTCTGAATGATATAAGGCAGTTTATTATCAGTGTGTATTCAGTAGCTCACTCACTGGCTGTACTGATGAAGACCCACACATCAAAATATGCAGAAGCACAGAGAAAGAGTAAAGGTGTAATAGGCTTATATCACTGGCTGAGGTGCTGCATATGTGGGGAAGTATGCTTTTAGTTATTAGTAGTTTAGGTTTAATTGTTGTCAGTTGAGCAGATTTATTTTTGTTAAACAGTATAATGCAATTTTCTAGGATTAGCAAGGGAAATATTTGGCAACATGGCTTTTGCCCTGAAAACTTTTCTAGAAATCTTCATGGGCATCTTTAATTAACACTGTATGGCATTAGGTGGAAAAAAAATCCTCTTGAGTTAAGCTAGAGGCAGGAGTCCTTCTTGCCTACTCTAGAGAGTAGGACAATGACAGCAGAGCTTGTTTTTGGGAAAAATCATCAAGTGGGCAGTTTGTCACCAGTGTTTCCTTTAATGCTGAGGTATTTGGACGACAACTCTCTTTCTGTTTTTTTTTGTTGTTCCCACCCTTCTTCCATCTGAGTTGGCAATAAATATTAGTATCTTGTTTCCTTTTTTTTTCTGGTACCAGAGATTGAACTCAGGACCTTGTACATGCGAGGCAGGCGGCAGAACCACTAAGCTAAATCCCCGGCCGTTGTTTGTAGTTTTTTATTGAAAGCTTCCATCCTTCAAATGGACATTGTACATCATAGTCACTATTGCAGGGTCTTTTTTTCTTAATGGAAATAGCCCCTCTTAACATTCTGGAAACCCTATTATGCATAAATTAAGGTCCAGGTTTCTTTACCTCTCACCTTTCCAATTTATTCTTGCACCAATCAACTCCTACTTTTTCTTTCCCTACTCCTCCTAACCATCATTTCCCTTAGCCCTTTTCTTCCAGTTAGTCAGTAAAGAAGAGTCAGTTAGAAGTTAGTAAATAATTTGTTATTATTGGATATATTCACCACAATTATTTTGGTTGTAGATGATTGAAATTAGTAACTTACGCTAACTTTTAAAAAGAGAATTTTATTGGTTCATTTAACTAGAAAGCCCCATGAATGGTTTATGGAAATATCAGTCAGCTTCTTGCTATACTGTGTTCATATGTAGATTCTGCACAACATTCTCACACAGTTTACAATGTCAGAATGGAAGTGATTCTCTCCTTCCCTCCCAGCCCTGGGCGTGCAAAAGAACTTGTGTTCCATAAGACAGAATGTTGGGTCACATGCTTACTTTGGTGCTGTGGATTTAGGTTCTCATGACATCTCTACCCAAGTCATGTGAGGTGGAGCAGTGCCCAGAGGAGCAAACTGAGAGGCAACCTGTAATGATAAGGTCTGCTGTGTGGCCCTCGCTTCTTGTTGAGGATGGTCCAACCTGCTGTGGAGGGAATTTAACTCATTAGTTTCTGTTTCTGTTCCTCACCACGGGGTTGTTCCTTTCTAACCAGTAGCCTAACTCTGATACTCTCAAGGGCATAACAAAGACAGATAGGTGGATGTTTCAGGGAAGTGTATTTTTAGCTAAATATAGGGAAGAACTTTTAACGGTCCTTTAGAAGGCAAAAAGTGAACCTTCTTGAAAATAGTGTCTTTCAGATTGCTCACTTTTAAGCAGATGTTTGTTGTCCACATATAGAATTCTTACAAGCAGAGGTCTGAGGAACATATATGAGAATGTATTTTCAGGATGTGGCATAATGGTGAAAGAAATACAAACCCAGATTGGGTTGAGTTTCTTGATATGGGCCCATTAAGTATTCTGAATATAATATTGCAGCTTGGTGAGCTAATAAAGGTGTTCATAGTTTATTTGGCTGGTTGCCTGAAGTATGGATCAAAAAAGGGCCCACTATGAATGAGATGCTGATATTCCTTGGTTTACTGTTTTTAAGCAGATTCAAAGACTAATGGAGTGAATTTGCCAGGTGAAACCTAAATGTCCACAGTTGGTGGACTCAGAAACTGTACTCTTCACCAATACCTTAAGAAAGAGATTTGCAAAGGAAGCACCAGCATCCTTAAAAATCATGCTGTTGCTCTTTTCTATATGCCAGACCTTATAGTGGGGCATAGTCACTCAATTGGGAAATATAAAGGCAATGAGTTTAATTGGTTCCCAGAGTGGCAGGGGTCAAGTGGCAGCACTTAGTAGCCAAAAACAATGTACTTACAATAGAAGACAGCAGAAGCAAAGCAACGATCAGAATGCCTGACACATGTTGGCTAATTCATCATGATGTTCTCAAAAGAAGCCAAAAATACAGCTAAACTTTTATTAAATTTATATAAGCAGAAAAAATTTTAAGGCAAATGAACAAAAATCTACCCTAAATAGTAGTTACAGTGAATCATGGCCCCTTTACCAGTTCCCAGATTTGAGCCAGTTTATAGACCCAGTATCCCTTGAGCAAAGGGGAAGGGACTGTCTTGATGAAGGACTTCAATGTGCTACCAACTAACACTGTCAATATATCTGCCAACCTTCCTGAAGGGGACTTAAGGTACTTTACCAGGGCAACTGTACTTTCGCGAAATAGAAACAATTAGATGTTTCAGGGATTATGAGTTCTGCCTAACACTGATTCCAATAAATCCAAAACATCATGTTTCTTCAGTGAGTTTAGGGTGGCTACAGAGGTCAGGCAATCAATGGACTTTTCACCAGTGTCTGCTCATAGGAGTTTTGTTAGGTCCCGAAATCTGTCTTGTAATTCCAGAATTGAACTACAGAATTGTAGAACTTCCAGAATTGAAATAGGTATATTTACTACTCAGAATCCTCACATTGGTCCCCTCACCTGAAGCGTGGAGGCTATTATGGTGGGAAAGGCCAAATAGAATACATTAGAGATGCTTCTAGCTGGGAATATAGTAAATAAAAAAGAAATTACATCCTTAGAAAGACTGCAGAGATTAGTGCTACCAGACTTAAAGGATGCAGGGATGGTTCCCAACATATCCCCATGTAGCTCTTCTATTTTGCTTGTGTAGAAGATGGAAGGGTCTTGGAAAAATGATGGGGGATTATTTTACACTTAATCAAATGGTGATTGCCATTGCTATACCAGATGTGGTTTCCTTGCTTGAGCAGATTAGAGCATCTCCTGATTTTGGTATGAAACTATTGATGGGCAAACGCTTTTTTTCCCCATACCTATCTACAGGCTTATCAGAAGCAATTTGCTTTCAGCTGGCAAGGCTAGCAATATACCTTTACCGTCCTACCTCAGTGGTATAATATATTAACAATTCTGAATCCCTCTGTCACAATTTACCTTTCAAGGCTCTTAATTGTCTTTCACATCTATAAGGAAGCACACTAGCCCATTAAAATGATGATATCATGCTGACTGGACCAAGTGAGTAGGAGGTAGCAACCACTCCGGATATGTTGGCAAAGCATTTACATGCCAGAGAATGGGAAATAAATCCCACGAAAATTCAAGGTCCCTGCACTGCAATGAAATTTCTAGGAGTCCAGTGGAATGAAGCTTGCAGAAATATCCCTGTAAGGTGAAGGGTAAATTGTTGCAGCTGTTTCCTCCTCCTATAACAACAATTATGACCAAAAAAATAAATAAAAAGGCACAAGGTCTAATGGGCCTGTTAGGATTTTGAAGTCAATGTATTCCTAATTTGGGTGTGTCACTAAAGCCATTTAACTCAGTAGATTTAATGGTACTTGAGGTGTCAGTGGCAGATAGGGGTGCTGTTTGGACCCTCTGACAGGCCCCAAGAAATGAATCACAGTGGAGGCCTTTAGAGGTCTGGAATAAGGCTCTGCCATCATCTGCAGACAACTATTTCCCTTTGAAGAAGAGCTCCTGGCCTGCTACTGTCCTTAGTGGAAACCGAATGCTTGACCACGAGACGCCAGGATATCAAGTGACCTGAGCTGCCTATCATAAACTGTGTGTCCCTGACTTACCAATCATAACAGTAACAAACAATCCATCATTCAGTGGAAGTGGTATATATGTGGTTGGATCCTGTTCATTTCAGATGCCAGTTTTCTTGATTGGGTCTTTTATTTGCAAGTACCTAATTATTTTGGAGTTTTGTAAAATATTGACAGTGGATGGGCCTGACTTTAAAAAACGGTGAGTTCCAAAAGAGATAATGCAGGTAAAGTCTTGGCACACCTATCACATAGTAACAACTTGGTAACTCTGAACTGTTTAAAATGGTATTGCTTTCTGCTGGGTAACTTCCAGAGATCTGAATATAGCTCTGCTGAAGGGGAAAAGTGCATTAATTGCCAGTTATCAACAAACAGCAAATTTAGCCCTTCATGGTCACTGCACTTATTTATTTACTGACCCTGATCCTTTGCTTTGTGTGAGATTTGTTTTGATGTAAATTGAACTTCCTTAGGTCCCACAAGGGCAGTAGTGTTAAAACCTGGTATGAAGGTTAAGGTTATAATAAAAATTAGAGAAAAAATGTGAACTATGTGTGAAGAGGTGCACTTTGCAGATGTGTATAGGCTGAATTCTTCAACTGCAGAAGTGCTTCAGATGAGCAAGGGCTGACTCATGCTAGATGGAAAATGTGTGTTATCCTTTACACAGAAATAAGAGCAAATGATCAAGTAGCCTTATACATTTGTGTGTAGTAAGATTACAGAACATAAAGTTGGAAACTAGGATTAATCCAGGGCAGTGCTTTAAAAAAAACAAAACCCAAAACTGAATTTTAGCAGGCAGGGAGGGCCTGCTCATTTCTTATAGCTGCCTGGTCCTGGACCCCGTAAAGTGGCTAAGGTAGTGCCTGCTGCCTGTCAGCTATGGTGAGGGCCTCTGAGACAGTGAGGACAGGAAAGAGCTGCTGATAAAAAGTTGGTTTCTGTATAGCAAATCCTTCTTAGGTTAAAACCCTATTGATTCTATTCTTATCATCTAAAAGTAAATGGAGTTAATTAGTACATCCACCCCAAATACCAAAGGATTCCCTCCAAAACCCTCTCAAAGTACTTTCAAAGTAGATGAAACTGGTCAATTATAGGAAGGGAGGAGAGATAACAGATTATGTATCGCCAAGGATATAACTGGCCTTAGTGCTTCAAAGGACTGATTTGTAATCATTGAGGAAATACACCTGGAAACTACAAATTTAAATCCTTTCTTTGAAGCCATAAACTTATAGAGTTATTTAATGCAACATTTCAGAATCTATCCTGCCTTGAAGAAAAGCTTAAATATGAGTGTAGCTGTCTTACCTAGGCAATATTCCTTGGAATTATTTCTAAATAATTGAAAATGAAATTGGGAAATGTAATTTTTGAAATTAATTTTTGAAACATCATAGAGTTTAAAATTTTCTTTCATGGTCATAGAATATAAAAAGAAATATTTCATGCTAAAATTAGTTTTTATGTCCTTTTGCCACAAAATAATAAAAATAAGTACCATATATTTTGTACCATTTTATTTTATTTTTTCCATTTGTTACACTGATTTTTATGGCATGTGTTGTGAAATAAATAAAAAGAGTTCTTTTTAAAAGTCCTACAATTTTTTTCAATGAGTCTTCTATGTGTTAAATATATTATAAATTGATATGTTTTCTTTATTTTAAATGATTTGTATAGTCTTTTCTGGAGTAGAATAAGATGTTTTAACATATGAATATGCTCAGTGAATAATTCATGATATGGCATGCAAATGGATCATTGAAAATATCTCAATTTTCAATTTTTTAGAAACTAAAGCTTAGAATATTTTAAAAATAGATCACTTTATAATGTAGATATGAAAACAGGTTAACAAGTAGATGAGTCAAAGGCTAATACCATACCTTACATTTCATAAAATTCAACAATTGATCACTAATCTGCAAGTTAGAAGAAATAAAAATTACAGGGGCTGGGGATTTAGCTCACTGGTTCTGCTGCCTGCCTTGCAAGCACAAGGACCTGAGTTTGATCCCCAGTACAAAAAAAAAAAAAAAAAAAAAAA
>NW_022900913.1:47627425-47631835 GCF_012274545.1 Fukomys damarensis
AAAAAAAAAAAAAAAAAAAAAAAAAAAAGTAACAATTACAGTAACTGTTTGAAAAGATTTAAAATTCTTTGAGAAGGTTGTGACATGACCTTTACAGAAAGAATAAGATAGTTGCATATAACTTTATAACTTGAAATTTCCTGAGTTGTAATTTTTTCTTGCTAACACAAGGATTTTGAACCTATTGAGTCCATGCCTTCCATTTCCCCACATAACTCCTCTGGGAGTCTCCACATTTGTTTGTGTCTACTGGGAAACCAATTCAGTCACTGAACTCAGGCTGGCTTCTGCCTTTTCTGCCAGCCTTGGTACTCTCTGCGATGCCTGCTGCTCAGGTGTCTACTGCCTCCTAAGCTGCCTGAATGAGTCCCAGAGGATCACTTCCCTTGAGGACCTGTCTCCCACAGGCATGGTCCCAGTCTTCCAGCCACACCACTCTGCAGCCAGTGCTCAGTACTGCCATGCCCAATCAATACAGTGCTGTTCTGTTGTGTCTCCGGAGTCCTGAATTTTACTCTGTGAAGACATGAGGAGCACATCTCATGTTGGTGCCCTTGTTGTGAGTTTGCTGCTAGTGTGTCACAGAGCCTGAACTGAAATGGATCTGTCAGCTGCCCAGACAGCTCACCCCTGTCCAGCAGACTGCAGGTGGGTCACTAACACAAGGTCATTGGAAGTCCAGTGTTCTGGTGATGTCTCCTGAATCTTCCTCATCCTTGTTTGATTATGATTTCTAAAATGACTTCTTTTGACAGAATTTGATCCAAGGTGAATAGCAGACAATTTGTGTGTTTTTTGTTCTTTTAGCACTAAAGCCACGGAAAATATTTCTATTTGGGAAATCCTGGGTGTGCAAAATGTAATTGATTTTTTAAATCAGATTCTTTTATTTGTGAGTGGAAGTCTAAAAATTCAAAAATGGAATATTATTTCATATTAAGTACTGGATGTAATTTAATCAAAATACTTACTCTGAATTGACAAAGTCTAGCTTAATAAGATTTAACTTGTTTCTATTCATTTAGTAAATTTGGCCATGAATACTTACTTCAAATATTTGTCTGGAGAGTTATATTAACATGTTAGGATCTCTTCCTGTTGGAGTGCCCTATCCCTTTATGTCAACTTTGGTGGAAATTGGAGGTGGGCAGCTACTCAGAACCCACACAAGAAAGAAAGTTAGAGTTGATCTCTCTGGAGCAGGTTTATGTGCTTGAGTCCTGTTTGTCTATTTCCTATCTGTGTGTCCTTAAGCAACTTTGCCTCTCCACTTCCATGTTCAAGGTGTAAATGGGAACATAGTAACAGTACTTACTTCCTATGGTTCTTATAAGGATTGAGTAAAATACATGTAAAAGGCTTAAAACAGAACCTGCCTTATAGCAATTCCTTAGTAAGTGTTGGCTACTATTGCTAGTCTGTACCAGTCCATTTATTTCAAAGAAAGAATTTCTCATGTGCTAGCAAAACTCTACCAAAATGGTTTGTATTAGTGATTTTCAAATGTAAGCCTTCATTAACATCACTCGGGGGCTTGTCCCAACCAGATTATGGGACAGGCCTCTCAGAGTTCTTATTGCATGGGTCTGGGATTTTGTTGAGGGGAGTTTGTGATAATGAGCATTACTAAATTCTTGGTAAATGCCAATGATGCTGATCACAACCACATTTGTAAGGTTCTTGCCGGCAGTTAGAACACACAAGTGTATAGGGAGGTCACAGGAGGAAAGTTGTTAGGGGGTTTCAGCCAACTCTGTTGGAATTCAGGCCAGTTCTGTTTATGTGCCGCAGAGCTGGAGGGCATATTTGGAGAGGCCACAAGAGCTGGGAGAAAGGAATTCACAGCTCAGGGGACACCCAAACTTTGGGGTAAGGATTTTGGATTCTAATAGCTAACAAAGGTGGCCAGCAGATGAGAGAGCAGGTTGGTTGCGTGAGTGCCTGAAATTGAGCACAGCCCAGAAGACAAAGTGTGACAAGAAACATATTTCTTCTTATTTATGTTTATTTTAATCTCACATCCTCTCTCCTCACCTGAAAACACTGCATCTAACAATTAAATTTGGTGGTTTCTACATTCCCTGAAAGTGATATCATATTTTTAATGACTTCGTAAAGTTGTTCTTATCTTAAAAATCAAAGAAATAATCAAGAAAATTCTAAGAAAAAATGTAATCCTTTAGACTTGATTTCATCTCCCAAATCTTTAAAAAATTCCCTTTATTTTCCTCCTCTTTTATTTGGTTGTCACATGTTTGTGCGTTAGAGAATATCACTACTTGATAGGGAATTTTCTTCAGTTTAGGGTAGTATAGCTCTGTAAAAGATATAAAGTTGATTTGCCCCTGGCATTCCTTATCTGATACCATCTGAACACACAGAAGTGACAAGATAAAGAAAGTTTGTATCACCCTGGAACACTGCTTCATGAAGCAGAAATATTATCATGTCTCTGCATATCAATATTAATGTTGCGTGGTTGAAAAGAATAAAGGCTTGTTGAGATTTTTCAAGTTGAATAAATATTGGAGGCAGAGAGGAAATATGCTTATGCTACTCCATGTGTCATTTATACCAATGATCTCACACACATGAGAAATGCATTTAGATAAACAGCATATTTACATTAATATATGTCTAAACCTGCCGGAAGAAAATATCTTTAATGTTAAGGAGCTTCAGATTCCTACTCTGGTTGATAAAAGGCCTGTTTGCTTATTTTTTCTTCTTCCTTTTAATGTTAGACTCATTTAAACTAACAAAATCAGAAATGCACCAAAGAAAACAACAACTCAAGACTTGGAGCCATTCATTCATTCATTCATTCATTCATTCACTTATTTATTCTCTTTTTTAGGAGGACATATTTGCAGTACATAATGTTTTCTTTCTTTTGTGGATTTGGTACATGTACATAAAACATCCTCATTCTATTTTCATCCCCTTTTCCTCCCCTTTATCCCCCCTTCCTTTATCTCTTGCTCCCCTTCTCATTTGATAAAGATCTAACTCCCTACTCATTATTTATCTTTGATTTTGATCCTTATTTATAATTTAGGTTTATAATACAAGAGAAACAATGTGATATTTAAGCTGTGTGTCTGATTTATTTAACCTAACTTTATGGCCTCCAGGTGCATCCATTTGCTTACAAATGACTCACGTTTATCTTATTTATGGCAGAGTAGTACTCCATTGTGTGTAAACAGCATGTTTTATCCAATCCTCTGTTGTTGGAGGCTGCTTCCAAGATTTATTTATTATGAGTTGTGCTGCTATAAATATGGGTATGAATGTGTCACTGTAAAATGATATTTTTAACTCTTTTGGGAAGATACAGTACCTAGAATAGGAATAGCTGGGTCAAATGTAATTAAATTTTATGACATTAATGCAGCAAAATAGTTACTTGAGCAAGTCATAGTAAAGTAGTAACTTTTTTGCACTAAGGGTATATCATAGAATCCATCATCTATCTATCTATTTATCTATCTGTCTATCTACCTACCTATCTGTCTATCTATCAGGTATACCTTGTCCTAAGGTTTATTTCTTCTTCTCATGGTAAAAGTAGTACTATGGTATAGTAGAAAACTTTTTCCTCTTTCTTAGATAACAGGGAAATATATTTTTGATTAAAGGACAGTAATAAAAATAGTATTGCTTTGTTGTTGGGGATTTCTTTTTGGCACAGTTAGGGATATTAAAACTTGGCACAATAAAGGCCTTTCACTGATGTTGAAATGACTTTTGTGTTGTTGTCATTTTCAAGCAAGACAGAAACCACCAAACACTTTTCCATGGTGTCTCATTAATACCCTAGAAATGAATTTGAAAACTCAAAATTTTCCTTAGAAGAAAATGTAAGAAGGCAATATAAAGTTGGTATAGACATTTCATAATTAAAATCTGGAGGGCTTTGTTGATACTTTTGCAATGTGTCCTGAGATTTATTGTTATGTTTTCTCCTGTTTCTAAGCTACTTCCTGATATTTCATGGTGATAGTTCTCAAACTGTATGGCACTCTCTGTCCTTGTTATATCAGAGAAGTGGGAAAAGAAATCAAGGTCTGAGGTCCTTTTCCAGATGTATCACTTAATCATTATCATTTGTATTCAGCGACTAATATGAAAGACCAACCCCTTTTCAGCAACTTGAAAGTTTTTCTTTTCCCCTTTAATAATAAATCTGAAGCAAACAGTAATTAGCATTGATTGACTCAAGAATGCCCTGACTCAAGAATGCCCTCTGTAGGTCTTTTGGTCTTTCCAACTGTCATATTTATTTTCCCTTGAACTGGAAAGGAAGGCAGAGGGGCAAAAGGACTTTCCAGTTGCTACACTAAGAGTTTTTCATTTTATTTAATATGTCATTGTGATTTTTTTTTTTTTTTTTTTTTTTTTTGGGGT
>NW_022900913.1:47632297-47655114 GCF_012274545.1 Fukomys damarensis
TTTTTTGTATTGGGGATTGAACTTGGTCCTTGCGCTTGCAAGGCAGGCCACAGAACCACTGAGCTAGATACCCGGCCCACGTCATTGTGATTTTAAAGGAGATTGGGGATTGAGGTTTTTAAAATGGACACATAATCCAATTAGGGTTATGCTAGTAAGGAGCAAACTCGCAAACACTCTGCCATGTTGAAGGACTTCCAAAAGGGCTTGGAAACTCTTGCAATTCTTTATGTTCTGGCTTCCACAAGCACAATACACCTTAGTGCCTTCAATTCAGGCCTTTCTGCTTTTGTTCTTGATATCCACTGTTTTAGTTTAGGTTGCTCTAGAAGCAGACTTAAGATAAAGTTCTGAGTGCAACTGTTTATGTGGGAAGTTTACTGGGGGAGTAGGGAGTGCAACAAAGAAGCAAAGGCAGCTAAGTAATAAAGGTCCTCTGATCAAACCAGATGCTTCTACGGGCAACTGGAGTTTAATTGTGTGAGGAACAATTTAGGGTCAACTCATCAAAAGTAAGGGAGCTGAGGAATTTGTACACTTGCCAATGAAGGCACCTACTGGTTGAACACGATTTCTTGGCACTGTTAATTCCCTGGCCCTTTGGATCTGTCATGTCCACATTTAGCATTCCTGGACTTCTGAGATTCTTCAAGCAGAGACTGAAGTTCTGGCAGTTGGAAATCATCGAGGAGCACCCAAGAGGCATGTGTGGGCACTTGGATCTGCTCCACTGATTTCAGCTGTAAATGACTGTTTCTTTTTTCTGCTGGTCTGAGGAAATCCCAGTGAGTTTCAAGACACTCTAAAAAGATGAGAAATTGCTTTCTCGATATGTTAGTTTTCTACTGCTTCATGACAATAGCCATGATCTTACTAGTATAAAACTACAATCATTTATTGGCTTATATGTCTATAGCTAAGAAGTTTGAGTAGGCACAGTTAGGTGTATGCTTGGGGCAACAAAAGGCTGAAATCAAGGCATCCAGGCTGTCTTTCCTGGCAGCTATGGGAAAGAATCCATCGCAGGCTTGTTCAGGTTTGTTGGCAGAATTCAGTTCCTTGTCCTTATAGCACTGAAGTCCTTGTCTTTCTGCAGGCTGTCAGAGAGGGGATGCCCTCAGTTTCTAGAAGCCTTTTTGTGTAGTCCCTTCCATCTTCAAATAATGTTGTATTCTTCTCATGTTTGAACCCTCTAACTTCCTTTTACAGCTCTCTGTGCTGCAGGACTTGAATGATTAGGTCTGGCCTGCCCAGGTAGTTTCCCCATCTGAGAGGTAGCTGAGCCATATATATGTAACATAGTCAGGGGAGTGATCTTGCATCATATTAATAGATTGTAGGGAGTAGGGTATAGAATTTTGGGCAGGGGCATTTTTTACAATTCTACCTACTACACCAATAAAAGTTCTTTTACTGTAAAACCTCCCTTTCTAACTTTCTCTGTCACTTCGCCATTCTACCACAAGTATAATTGATATTCTGTCTTTAATTTCCCATTGTTCTTTTATGAAAGCATATTGAATTCTTTATTCCACTAATTATAATTCTGAAAAGAAGGATTTGGAGTCATGCAGTGAGGGTTCAAATATAATCCTGAGCTTTAAGACTTTGAGCTAATTGCTAACCTCTATCTTTTTTTTCCTTGATGGGTGGTTGTGAAATTTAAAGGTGACAGTGTGTTTATACTACTTGATACAGCATTTGAAACACCATATGGAGATTGTCCTTGGATGATAGCTTTTGTTATTTTGTATTCTTATCTGCTTCCTTGGTCTTCACTAAAAACCCATGGACAGGATAGATTATATCCTATGCGTATTTGTATTTCCAAAGTTCAGCATAGTCCCTCTATCCCTGTGTGAATTTCAGTATTTGCTGAATGAATGCATTATCACTTTCTCTATTTTCTTAACTAAAAATGAGAATATAAATGTATTTTACTTGGTTTCCAAGTTAGCTGTTAAAAATCTATGGAGTAATCGGTAGGAACATGCTTGTTAATATACCTATGGCAGAGAGTGAATTTGCTGTACTGAACTGTTGATAAAAGCCAAGAGTAGGACAAGATACATTAAAAGTTAGAGGACAGCAAGGTAATTTTGGCTTGTTTATGATTTTTCATACAGCCATTAATTTTAGTGACATTTCCATTTGTGAGGAGTTAATTTTAAGCCACCAGTTTACAATAACTGATTTTGCCTATAACTTATATTCTTTGAAAGCCAAGATTATGCCCAAACCCGATGGTATCAAAATATATGTATTTTTTTATTGATTAAAATGCTTAAGATGATAAGATGTGGCAGGGCACATGACACAAGGATAGAGCTTATTTGTGTGAAGAATTATAGGCATTTGATAAGAAGCAAGAGATTAAAAAGAAGACAAAATAGGTCCCAAATTTAATGTTAGGGGATACAGAGGACTGTACATTAGAATTTGATTTGGAGCAACTTATTGACTTTTTGGAAAGCCTTTTGTTTAAAAGGAATTTAAACAAAGATACCAATATTTTGGGAAAGTAGTTACTATATAAATAAGAATCCATAGGTCTAACTGGTGCAGTGATTGTGGCTAGATTCTGGATTAATTTAGTCAGACATCCTATCAAGTAGATCCATTTTAGTCAATTACTCTCACCATTTATTAAGTTCTCTCTCAATTGCTTTTGTTGTCAATATTAGGATACTATAAAATCAATTTTAATTAAGACTAAGTGGTGGAAACAATTTCACGTGTTAATTTAATCTAGGATTATGTTGTTTGAAACCATTATCTTTAGATTATTCCCTGTCCAAATGTTTTCCACTTTTCAATGATGAGCTTCACAGTCATTCTGGATGATTCAACCACAATTTTGGTATTTTCTGGGCAGCAACATAGATACATACTCACCAAAGTGCTTCGGTGATTTGTATGATTATTTATAAACAGACGTTCTGAAAACCCTGTCAGATTTTGACACAGTGATGAGTTTCTTTTTTCTCATGAGGGGTTTAGATATTCATATTGTAGGCTATCAGAGGAACATGCAATAGATTGAGGTCTGTAAAACATGTCCTTTTGAGCACAGTAATCATGAAAGATATTTCAGAATTACAAGCATTCAACTATGCAGGGACATGATTTTTTACTGTTTTACATGAACAAATATTTTTTTGAAACCCACAGGATGAATATAATTTTTCTAGAGAGCAGCTTGGTGGAAAGTAAATGTTGGTTTCCTCACATGGAATAAGAAAAGAGCTTTTCATAATGGGCAGATAATACCTTTCCTTAAGACAAATTTCCTAGTTTTGTCATACTGAAGCTTTACTTTTCAAACTCTGATTGGGACTTTTCAGTCATTTTGAGTTAATGTTTTAAATTCTTGCTGAGTGATTTTTTCCCGCCTTCACGAATAAGGGTTGGGGACTAAACCATCCAACACTGACGGCAATTATTTCTTTTCTTTTTTTAATTTTTTAATTTTTTTTTTTTTTAAAACAGGGTCTCACTATGTAGTTGAGTCTGGCGTGAACTCACTAAGTAGCTATAATAAGGCGGAAAAACTTCCTGTAGAAATACCACATCTGGGTTGTATAAAGCTAAATGGGAACACACTCCTCGAGCCCTTTCTTGTAAACTGTTTGGATCCAATCCAACAATATTCCACGTGATGAAAGAGAACATGCTCCCATCTTCTTGCTGATTTTTTTTTTTTTTTTGAGACAGCGTCTCACTATGTAGTTGAGACTGACCTGGAACTCACTAAGTAGCCCAGGCTGGTCTCGAACTCCCAGCGATCCTCCTGCCTCAGCCTCCCAAGGGCTGGGATTACAGGTGTGTGCCACCATGCCTGGCTGGCAATTATTTCTTTCTATGTGTATTTATTCTATGTTCGGCCATTGAATCAGAATTTGTTTTCCAAGTTAAAGTGTTGTCAAAAGTATGTGTCTAATTTATTCTCAGATGAAATGTTACAGAAGGAGAGAGAATTTATAATAGTAAACTATGATTGACTGATTCAGTCTCTGTTCTAGTTCAAATGCCTAAGATGGGTGAGATCAGCTGATTGCATTTTGTACCTTAAAATATGACATTAACAGTTACGTAAATCTCGTCATCAGTTTTTAATGTTTTTAATCATTAATTTCATCCTTCTCATAAAACTTGCATCCTTCTTATAAACCTCCATTGCTCTCAGTTTAGATTTTTGAATAGTTTTTAAAATGTAATATTGGTTTCCATGTGTTTTAATATTCATGATTATATATTACTTACAACTGTGCTGCAGTGTAAGTTTCATTACATTTCATTCAACAGTACTGAGTTCATTTCATGCTGCTATGTCACTTCTGACTGCCAGTTTTCCATTGTATGCATATACAACACATTTCACTTTGTTACTCCAAATTAATGGACACTTGACTTTATTTCAACTCTCTTTTGTAAATAATGCTGCAATAATTATTCTCATACATGGATGGGCTTGTATATCATTCTACAGAATAATCAATATAAAAACCCTTCTCTCGTCTCATTCAATATCAAGTTCAGATCGCCTAATTTTTCATTTGAGTTGCTTGGAGTAAATTCACTTTTCCCATTGTTGGTTTGTTGGTCCTTCTTAATCCACTGGAATTATCTAATTCTCAGCTTCAACTTGCATATCCCTCACTCAAATCTTTTTAGTGATTTTTTTGGTTACTTCCAGGTCTTCAACTTACTATATCCCACTCTGATAATCAGTGTCACTGAGCCTGTGAACACAGGTCTCAGGTCTTGATTGGAAAGCTGTTTTTAGTCATTTCTGTATCTTGAGGATGCAGACATCCTCAGACAACAGCCTTATCTTATATTTTCCAGCTTCCTTTAAGAGGAAGGGTGACCATCTCCAGCCTGTTTTTCAGCTGTGAGCTGGCTTAGAGTCTTCTATCTTCTACTATATTTTAGGTTTCCTCCAGTAATCTGGTTCTTCCTGAATCCTTATTAGTCTTGATAAACAGCATCTCTATCAGAAGCTTACAGTTATGAGATTTTAAACCCTTTTGCTCCATCTAACTCAGTTTTACTCAAGTACTTGATATGACATGAAAAATATACACATATTGCGGGTCCTTGAAGCTCTGGTTCTTCAAGTTTGTTTTTTTTAACAGTTGGTCTTTTAAAAAAAATTCTGTTTCAAATGACCTGGAGTTCACAACTGTGTTGAAAGGCTTTGAAAATGTCTGTTTAACTTATATGCTTTGTTATTGCAAAGATATGGTCTCTTTTCTTTGCACAAGTCTTTAGAGACTAATAGGCCATCTTTCAGGCATTCTAGTGTCACATCTGTCCAGAGCTTTAGACTGAGAAAATGTAGTTTGAGATTCTAATTGATTGACTTTTTTGAATTTGAAAAATAAAAGGAGGGAAGAGGTGAAAAATATGTGCATGTATCCTTCTGCCAAGATGAAGCCCATTAATTTGTATAACTACAAGTAGAGTGAAAAAGAAAAATAAATGGTAGTGCACATGTATCTCTCAATTTTTAAATTGGAAAGTCAAATATACTTCCCATAGTTCATTATCCATCATGTTATATTTGATATGATTACTCTAATCACCCTGATCAGCAAACTCTCAGGATCTCCTCTTTGATTTTTCAAGCAATAAACAATTTCCTTCTGTAGGGAAAAGAGATCTATAGAGGTGGTTTTCACATCTTTCCAGGGAAAGCTTCTATTGGTGAGTTATGAATATCTACTGTTTTTCTTCTCTTTCCTCTAGGATTTAAAGTACATGTTTCTCAATCTTTGGAAGCAGTTTTGGAGCAGGGGTAGGTAGGGGCTCCAGGAATGATATTTGGAAGTAGCCTTTTGGATCTAAAATACCTTCGATTGTTTTAAAACATTTTTAAAGTTCAGGGTTAATATATATTCCAGCATACTTTAGTGTATTTGTGATGGTTAATTTTGATCATCAACTTGATTGGATTTGTAGAAACCTAGGAAATTAGGAAAGCACACTTTGCATGTAGCAGGTATGTCTGTGAGGATATTTCCAGAAACAATAGCCATGGGCGTCAGTGAACCCAGAGTGGGAGACTTGTGGGCAGCTCTGACCCATTGGTCTGGATGGGCCCTTCCTCCTTTCTTTAACCTTTCCTTTCCTTTTGCTTTTCATTTTTTTTCCTGTGAGAACACTTAAATGTATGCTCTTGACAAATTTCAAGAATATAGTTTAGACAGTCACCATGCAGTATGTTAGATCTTCAAAACCTATTCATCTTGCATAACTGAAACTTTGTACCTTTTGATCAATAGCTTCTCTTTTTCGCATCTCCCTAGCCCCTGGCAACCATCATTCTACTCTTTGCTTCTCTGAGTTTGACAATTTTAGATTACATAATAAATTGATAGATTATATGTTAGATCATCCATGTCTTCTTATTTTGCTTATTCCAGCCTTATTCATTTCTGTCACAAAAGGTGATGTCAAATAATTAGCATTAGTATATATAATTAGCATTACATATACATCTGTAAAAGAGTTCAGTGTGTGTGTGTGTGTGTGTGTGTGTGCGCACATATTTATGTGTTTATGTGTATCACACACATTTTCAGTCTTCATCCGTTGATGGACACCTAGGTTGCATCCATGATTTGTCTATTGGGAATAGTGCTGCAGTGAATATGGAAATGCAGCTATCTCTTCAAGATTCTTATTACATTGTGTTTGGATATGTTCCAGATATGGGATTTCTGGATTATATGGTACTTCTATTTTTAATTTTTTGAGGAGCCTCCATACTATTTTTGAAGAGACTAACTTTTGCCATTACGAGTTCTTGATGTCCTTGTATAACATCAATTGACCCAAAATGCTTGTATTTATTTCTGAGTTCTCTTTCTGTTTCATTGTTTTATACATTTTTATGTCAGTACTGTACTGTTTGGATTATTATATCTCTCTGTATATTTTATATTCAGAAAGTTTGATGATTCTAGCTTTGTTGTTATACAAGATTGCCTTGGCTTTTTGTGGCTCGATATCAATTTCAGGAATTTGCTTTCTATTTCTGTGAAGAATGCCATTGGATTTTAATAGAGATTGCATCAAATTTTTAGATTTCTGAGTAGTAACAACATTGTGGCAATGCTAACTCTTCCAATTATAAACCTTGACTTATGAGGTCCTTCAAAGGATGAATGTTACATATCTCTTTAGTACCATCTTGCATCTCTAGATGAAAGTCACACAAATATCTGTTCCCCAGGTAAGCCAGGGCTCTTCCTGTCATGGAGCCTTAGATATCATCTTTACCTTTAATGCTTCCCACAACCATAGTGCTTTAGAGTTATCCATTAATTCCTTGACATTCCTCCCATTCAGATATGGGGTTTATACTTTCTCTCTCTTTTTTAAAAATCTGGGATGAACATTAATCACTTTCAAATAAAATAGAATTGTACTGATGTTGTGCCAGTTCTGGACTTAACTTTTATTAAGATTGTTAGTTTTCATGTTGGTGTCTTTGAGCATTGATTTTACTGAGGAAATCGAACCCTTTTTCTGGAGAAGGAATGAAGAGAAACTAAGAGTAAAGAGAAGAAAAGAGTTCAGATAAATCCATTTCCCCCATTATCTCTGCCTAAAAAAATCATGTGCGTCATTTTGGAATTTCCAGGAGAGCCCAGCTGCCTGCCTGTGAAGCAGCAGCCCTCCCTTTCCCTCTTATCCCATCCAGGCTACTAGCCCTCTGGGTGGTGCCATCCACACTCAGGGTGGGCCTTCCCATTATCCACATACAGAACTATGCTAAACCCATCAGGGGACTAATTTAGTTATCGTGCCCTTAATCTGTATTCACACACCCTTAATGCACATTCACATACTCTAGATCCAACCACCTCTGAAAAGTCCCATCGATGAGCACATGAGGCTTTGGGGGGATACCTAGATACAAGCCATAACACTAAGCTTTATTTTTAACCGACAGATAACAACAACAGCCCCCTTACCCCGCCAGTCTTGAGAACCCACATTTCTATACTACTTGTCTAATTCCCAGCTCAAGCATGTTTTTCTCAGGGAAACCAACTCCCCTTACCATCTTCTCTTGTGAATAGGGATTCTTGTGAATTCCCTCTCTTGCAGTACTGGTTACAGTTGTGATTTTATGTTAGATCAGCAATAATTTGATCAATACTAATTTCTGTGATGAGGATAGGGATGTATCTTTTTTTATTGCTTAACATCATATCCCCAACATCTAACTTGTTCCTTGCACAATAATATTATTGTTCAATAATATTGTCAAATCTATGAATTAACCCAATGGGAGTGGTAAGAAGTAGTTCAAACCAAGAAAATACATACCATTTTGTTATAGAACAGATGGCAATTGTAGTTTCCAGTCTCCCTTGAGATGATATATAATGAAAACTAGCTCATACCTGTGTTTCCTCCAGTCAAGTAGAACACAAGTTTTTCCACAAATGTCTTGAAGTGGTAAAGGTGCTTTGGAGTCACACAAAGAAATATGAATCATATTAAAATCATTGACTGGGTATATAATAATTTTATTGAACAATTTAGTCAAACCATCAGTTAATGCTAAATTTGCCACTTGATTTGTTCTGTTGCCAAAAAATGTGAGTCCAGTTGGCTGTCTGGTCGGGTAAAAGTTGAAAAAAAAAGATATATGATTGCATATATCTTTACCACATTTCCATTTTATATTAGAAAAAATGCCTTCTGAATCATGAAGAAAAGCAGGAAGTTGGCATCTGAAATGCTTCCTTTCTTAGAAATGTTGAGATTTATGAGGAAAATTGAGTAAAGCTTTTGACAATTCATGTAGTATTTGTGGATGGAATGACTCCAGAGGACTATATCTGGCATATTTTAAAAATTTCCTTCTGAGGGCCAGGGATTTAGCTCAGGGTTCCGCCACCTGCTTCACAAGTGCAGGGACCCAAATTTGATCTCTGGTAGAAAAAAAAATTCCTTCTGATAATCACAGAACATCCATATCCACTAATAAGTATTTTTGAGGTTTCTATATCATGTTCCTGAACATGTTGGTCACAGTATTACCAGGTCAACTGTGGGAGGAAGATTTCCCTTGAAGTATCAGTTCTAATGCCAGTGCCCTCAAAACACGAGGGCAGAGACTTTGCTTATTCTTAACACTGGGACACTTGATTCTTAGTAATGACTAAACCTTCAGTTCCTTATTTCAGTTTATTGATAAGCAAAGCTCATCAAAGGCTGCACATAGCTGTGTTGTGAGGAAAACTGTGCTGAGGGATAGAAGGGAAGGTGGGGACATTGTTGGGGAGAGCTATAAGATGTCATCTCAGAGCCGTGGGGGGTTTCAGGCATTAACCTTGTCAACTCAGAGAAGCCTGGGAAGTCTAGCCTAGGAAGTTGTTGATTTGTGATCTGCCATTCTCAGATAATCTTTTTTAACCCTGTCAAGATAAACGAAAAGCAAATATTATTTTCTAACTTTATTTCTTTTAAAAAAGTGCTCTGTATGTGTTTGAGGTAGTACTAACGTGTTCGTGCTTTCATTAAGAATTACTGTTAATTAGAGTTATTCTTGCATCATGTTTATGAATGACATCAGATTTTTTTCTGGTGCCTTTTTATACGATACCACCAGCAAGAACTTCAATATGACCTTAGATATACATTCAAATTTCTGTTTTGATATACTTCAAGGCAACCTTCAATAGAACACTTACTAGCTGTGCAATCTGGTTCATATTTGTGAACAAAATGGCCCACAGTTCAATTTTATGATTCATTCATTCATGTCCTTTTGAAGTGACATGTGATTTTATTAAGTCCATTAAGTTCAGAAGCCAGGCAGGTGAGCAGACCACCAGGTCCCATCCCCTTCCAAAATGTTAGTGATGTCAGCCATATACCTTTCCTATGTGCCCCACTTCCCTATTGGATCAATATTAGCTAGGTGTTTAAACTGTACTATACCTGTAATCTTATTACTTGATTATAGTTTGATCCATGTTTTAGCTATGTTGTGACTTTGCTGTATAAGTTACCCCCGACAAAGGGCCTCAGTGTCAACCCACTTTTGGGACCCTCCCTATCTCTTAGGAGCTATCTCTCAATGAATATTTCCTACTCTTAACCTTCTTTGGCCTTTGGAATTTATTCTTTTATTTCAGTGAACTTGGCACATCTGATATCTAGCAGGTTGAGTTATATTTCTCCTATATCAATTTTATCAAAATTCTATGTACTGTTCATAATACAGAACTGCCAACATAAAAATTCAATGCGCCCACATACTAACAACTAGAAATTCACACAGTGGCAGAGCCTTTCTGGAAATAGCTATATGCTTAAATTGAACAATCCTGAGAAAAAGCTCTGTCTACTGAACTATATATCCAGGATACTAGACATCCATGTCATCAATAAACAATTAGTAAATGAGGTAAACAATGTATTTTAAGGAGAAACATATTTCACTCAAAACATTCCCTTGTGGCATTTACTTAGCTTGTAATATGCAAATAACAGTTTTTATAAGAAGGGTTCTCAGTTCTGATTCTCCATCAGCAGCATCAGTATTGACTGAGAACAAATTAGAAATTCAAATTTTTGGGCTTTATTTCAGACTCACTGAATAGGAAACTCTTGGGCCCAGTGATCTGTATTCTAATAAACCCTCTTTGTGGTTCTAATACTCATTTAAATTTGAAAAACATTGGTCTGTAGAGTTTGGTGGCACAGTAAATTTATGAGGCGATCTTAAAATGATCAGCCCTATTAAAGAGTTTTCTAGATAAATGCCTCAATTTTTGTTTATAGATATTCCATTGTTACTATTTTCATGGCAAAACTCACCTTGTTATCCATGCCATATCCTTGTTATGAATGTCATCCCAGTCATCTTAGGAAAAAATGATGTTATCTCTAATAAAGACAACCTATTCTATGATTTGAAATAGATTCAGTAAAATCAAACTCAGTGAACATAGAACCAAATCAGCTGAGTGAATTTCTAAACTGTTCCTCGGGGAAGTTCATTAGCTGATCTTTTACTAGCTTTTGGGACCTGAAGACTTCTCGGGTTCTTGGTGTCCTGATCAAAGAATCAGACAAGATGCATAGAAAAGGTAGTGAAGATTTAATTTATTGAAAAAGAATTATACTCTGCAGAACAAAAGTGGGCTGGTGAAAGGTTCATAGCAGCCACAAGTTAATGGCTGGGCTCTTTCGTATCTTGCATTTGAAGAATGCTTTTCTCCCAAGTGAACAAGGCATTTAGGTCAGTTGTCCTATCTGAAACTCCCTTGGGCTCATATCAGATCTCAACTGTCCTGTAAAAGTCTGCTTGGTTTCATGCCAGGTGTAAATGAGGAATTGACATAGGTACTTTCTGACTGGTTCTGTGTACAGTGTTGCAGAATCATTCTGGATTCTGTGTCTATACATGTGTTCTGGGTCTCCATGATTGAAAGATCATGTCCACTTGCTCAATCAGTTTAGTCCAACCTAACGTCCTGTCCTAATCTGAGTCTTGTTCTCTCTTTTTAAATTCTTTTCACTACTCCCATGTCTCCTGCAGTTGATTTTTGCATTGCACCTGGGCAGACCTTCTGTAAAGGCATCCAGGTAGTGAAATGTACTAATCTTTCTCAATGATATCCTCAATGTTTATCTGAGCTTTAGCATGTGAAAGGATTTCCTTTCTAAGGCTGAACAAAAATGATATATAATTATATTATACATTGAATACATAAATTAATTTATATTAATATATAATATATATAATTTTTGTTCTATTGATCTGTAGGTCTGTAGACATTCGGTTTTATTCTACTTCTTGTTTATTGTGAACAGTGCTGGTATGAACATGGTGGGCAAATATTTCTTTAAAATCTTTCATTCTTTAAATGTTTTCTAATATACCAAAAGTTAGATGGCTGAATCATATGTTAATTCTGTTTTTAATATTTTGAAAAGTGTCCATATTGTTTTCCACAGCAGTTGTAGCACTTAATATTTCCACCAGTGATGCACAGCATTTCACTTTTTCTGCATACTTACCAACATTTGTCATTTTATGCCTTTAAATCATTTATTTATTTATTAATTTATTTTTGTTCTGGGGATCAAACTTGGGACCTTACACTTGAGACATAGGCATCATGCTTTTTTATTTTTTGAGAGTAACTATCCTAGCAGGTGTAGGATGTTACATCATTATGGTTTTGATTTGCATTTTGCTGGTGATTAATGAAGCTAAGCATCTTTTATACAACTGTTGGCTATTTTAATACAATGTTTGAAAAAGGTCTATTCAAGTCCATTGCCTACATTTTGAAATAAGGATAATGGATTTTTTTGTTCTCAAAGTGTAGAAGATCATTATGTATTCTGGATATTAATTCATTATCAAACATGATTTTCAATATTTTCTCTTAATTAGTAAATTGTCTTTTCACCTCAACTGTGTCCCTTGATGCACAGAATTTTGATGTATTTCAATTTCTTTGTTTTAGCTTTCATAAATTGTGTTTTTGGTGTCATATTTAAGGAAATCATTGCCAAATCCAGTGTCATAAAGCTTTCTCCCTGTGTTCCTTCTTTGTGCTTATTGTGTTTTAATTTAAGGAGCTAAATTGTCACTCTCAATAATAGTTTGTGGGATATATGTATGTAATTTAAGCCACAAACTATGATTATCTACACTGGATGAAATAAAAGAAAGGATTTATTTGAAGTAACAATTTGAAAACATAGTTCTAAAATTTGCATCATTTTGAGAGACTTATAGCATGAGTGAACTTTCAGGTTCTTTAAAATGACTCAATTTTTAAAATATAAATTTATCATTTGTTGAAAAATATTTTAAATTAAAAATAAACTTTGAAGCATTGTATATTTCAAGCATGGAAGACAGTTTTATTATAGTATAAAATATCTCCTACTTACAAAATGCCTGGCTTTGAGACTTTTTCTATCACATTCTGGCCAAGGTACAGTTGCAAACATTTCATATTTGGAATATGGTGTGGTTGCAAAGATACAATCAGTCAGCATAATTTTCTGGGAAAAAGTATTAACTCCTTAGCAATGAAAAATGACATTTCAGTTTTAATATTCATCTACAATTCTGGAAAAAATAACAAACCACCTAGTGAAGAGCTTCAGATTTAACAAATATGGCTTTATACTCATTCTCTCTTGAGGCAAAAATGTAGGTTCCAGGGTCTAAAGAATTGCCTTGTGACGAGCTATTTTAAGAATAAAATGAAACATAAGTAATTTAATTCAGATGATGTGATGGGATGAGACTGCAGTGGTTTTACTAAAATAAGCTCTCTTGAGTTCTGTGAAATCTGCCTAAAATAAGTTGCCAAGTATTTCCTACTCCCAAAACACAGAGATTGAAGAAGTGACTCCTATTTGTTGCTTTAAAATGGTATGTTATATATTAATGTTGCAAAAAGAAAGTATGTGATAATGATTTCAACTTCGCTGATAATGAATAATAGGCAGCTGGAACAACATATAGTAATTTTTATAACATAAAAGTGAGTAATTTCCAGGAGGTTTCAGTATATATTTAAATCTCTTTTGTTTTTTAAATTTAATCTAAGAGAAAGTGAGATGAGCATGTTCAGAATTCACTGGTGCCAGGAGCAGGGCTGAGTGGATATTGATGACCTGATTTACAAGGGAGAAGTACTCAGTTAGGGGCTCACAAGGACCAAGAATGTAGTGAATGTCAGCTGTAATTTTTCCAAAAGGCATGATAAAAGTTTTTACACTCTATATGCTGATTCTAAAATTTTGGTGTCTACTATGTAGTAGGCATCATTCTAGGTGCTGGGAATTTATCTATGACCCCCACCCCCAACCTCAAATGCCTATTTTCATACATTGGGATAAGAGGAGTTCAGTTGAAATCAGTACTACAATTTTTAAAAAGCTGTAAAAGAAGGCTTGCTTTCCTAGATAGAGCTGTCCTTGAAAGGACTTTGTATAGAAAACACATTTGTACTTTGTTTTCCCCTTAGTTTATTGGTACATTTTAGGTTTACATTATGAACACATTAATCATTGGAAATTTGTACCTGTACATAATATATCTTGGTTTTTATTATTTCCCATTTCCTTTCCCTTGCCTTCAATCTCTCTACAACTCCCTATTTGCAAAAGCTTTGTTTCCATTTTTCCTCCTTTTAAATTTTTTTTCTTTCCTTTCTTACCTTTCCCCTGACTTTCTGCCCTAGTTCCCCTTCCTCTTTGAACATTTTCTTCCTATTTCACAATATGTACCATATATTTTGGTCTTCTTTTACATTTTCAGTTTCTCACACCAGAGAAACATTTTAATATTAACACGTAAGTCCTATTATTTCACTTCAGAGTATAATCTCAAGGTGAATCCATTTAGCTGTAAATGTCTCTAGTTTATCTTTATAGATGGGTGGTACTATATTTTATGTTAAAAAAGCACACATCTTTTTTATCCAATAACCAGTTGATGGGCAATATTTAGTTATTATGAACTGTGCTGCTGTAAACATGGAGGCACGTATATTACCATGATATGATGCCTTTAATTCTTTTGTGAAGATATCGAGAAGGGGATAGCTGGGTCAAATGGGAACTCTAATCCTAGTTTTCTGAGAAATCCCCACACTGATTTGCACATTGGTTGCACCAGTCTACACTCCCACCAACAGCAGAGAAGTGTTGCTTCCCCCCCAATCCCTGACACCATTTGTTATTGATTGATTTCTTCATAGCAGCCATTATTTCTGGAGTGAGATGGAATCTCAGTGTTGTTTTCATTTGCATCTCTCATGATCACTGACGTTCAGTATTTTTTCATATGTTTATTTGCCATTTCTACTTAGCCTGAGAAATGCCTATTCATTTCAGATGCCCATTTTGGAATCAGGTCTTTAACTTTGGGAGGTATGATTTTTTTAAAGTTCTTTATATATCCTGGATAGTAGTCCTGTGAGGAACAGATGTTAAAATTTTTTTTCCCACATTGCAGGTTGTCTCTTCACTCTCTTGGTGGTTTCTCTTGCTGTGCAGAAGCATTTTAATAAGACAAAATCCCACTTGTGTTAGTTCACGTGTGACTAAGGTTTTGTTAATAGTCCTTTCCTACACCAATGTCTTCAGGAGTTCTAGCTAAGCTATCTTCCAGCAGGTTTCTGTTTTGATATTTAGATCTTTGATCCATTTCAATTTTAGTTTAGTGTATGGTGAGAGATATGGGTCTAGTTTTAATCTTTGGCAAGTTCAAACCAAGTTTTTCCAGCACCAATTATTAAAGAGGCTATTTTTCCTAAAGTGAGAATGTTTGATTCCTTGTCAAAGATGAGGTGGCTGAGTATGTCTGGAGTTGTTTCTACATGTTCAAATCTGTTTCAGTGGTCCTGGGGTCTGTTTCTTTGCTAGTACCATGCTATTTTTGTCACAGTGGCCTTGTAGTATAGTTTCAAGTTGGGGATTGTTATACTCTGCCTTGTCATTGTTGCCTAGAATTGCTTTTTCTATTCTAAGTCTCTTTTTGTTCCAAATGAATTTTTGGATTGTTTTCTCAAGATTTGCTAAGTATGCTGCTGGAATTTCAATTGGGATTGCATTAAATCTATTTAGCAGTTTTGGAAATATGGCCATTTTTCACTATATTGGTTCTTTTTACCCAGGAGCAAGGGATGCCTTTCCATTTTCTGATATCTCTTCTATCTCTTTTTTCAGGGTGCTATAGTTTTCAGAGTAGAAACTTACTTCCATTGTTAGATTGATTCCTAGGTACTTCATTTTTGGGGATGCTATTATGAAAGGAGTAGTTTCTCTAGTTCCTCTCTCAATAAGTCTGTGGTTTGAGTACAGGAAGGCTATTGATTTTTGAGTGTTAACTATGCATCCAGCTGAATTTGGATATTATGTGTAGAAGGCTTTTGGTGGAGTCTTAGGGTTTTCTACATAATCATGTCATCTGCAAATAGTGATAATTTAATTTCTTCATTTCTGAACTTTATTCCTTTTATTTCTTTCTCTTTTCTAATTGCTGTGGCTAATGTTTCCAGAACTGTATTGAACAGGAGTAGTGATAGTTGATAGCCTTGCCTTGTTTTTCATTTTAGAGTGAATGATTTCAATTTTTCTGTAGGGCTTTTATCATGAATGGGTGTTGGATTTTGTCAAATGATTTTTATGCCTTTATTGAGATGATATATGGTTTTTATTTTTGACTCTGTTAATATAGGGTACTACATTTTTTTTTATTTGCATATATTGAACCATCCCTGCATCCATGGGATAAATCCTACTTGGTCAGGATGTGTGATCTTCTTGATGATCTTCTGTATTCTGTTTGTGAGTATCTCAGTGAGGATTTTTGTCTATGTTCATTAGGGAAATTGGTCTGTAGTTCTTTTTTGGTTGGTTCTTTTTCTGCTTTTGGCATAAAGTGAAGCTTGTTTCCAGGAAAGAATTTGGCAGTATTGTTTCCCTTTCAATTTCATTGAAGTGTTTTTTCTTTTCTTTTTTTATTGAGTTTATTGGTACATTTTAGGTATACAGTACAGTTACATTCATTATTGGGATCTTGTACCTTTATATGACAGGTCTTGGTTCTCAAAGAGTAGTGGCAATAGCTCTTCTCTAAATGTCTTGTTGAATTCAGCAGTTAAATCATCAGGACCTGGGCTTTTCTTTGTTAGTAAGTTTTTTATTACAATTTCAATTTCATTGATTGACAGGTTCTTTAGAATTTTTTTATCTTTATTCAACTTTGGTAATTCATATGCATCTAGAAGTCTGTCAATTTCTTCTGTGTTTTTCCATCTTATTGGAGTATAGATTCTCAAAGTAGGCATTTATGATATTCTGGATTTCTGCCAGATCTTGATTTCTTCCATTGTAATCTCACCCTTTTTATTCGTAATTGTGTGAATTTTGGGCCTTTTCTTTTTTTTGATAAGGTTGGCTATGGTTTTGTCAATTTTATTTGTACTTTTGAAAAACTAGTTCTTTGTTTCACTGATTTTTTTTTGTATTTTTCTCTTAGTCTTCATTGCACTGATTTCAGCTCTGATCTTTATAATTTCCTTCTTTGTTTGAACTTTGGGTTTCTCTTGCCCTCTTTCAAGATGCTTGAGGTTCAACATTAGATTATTTGAGCTCACTCTGTTTTCCTAATACAGGTATTCACTGCTATGAATTTCCATCATAAGGCTTCTTTCATTGTGTCCCTTAAATTATGGCATGTTTTATTGGCATTGTCATTTAATTGCAAAAACTATCTAATTTCTTCTTTAATTTCCTCTTGACCTGTTGGTTATTCAGGAGCATGATACTCAATTTCCATGTGTTTATAAAGTTCTTATGGTTTCTTTTGCTATTGATCTGCAATTTCATTGCACTATGATCTGATAATATACAGGAGATAACTTCAATTCCTTTGCATTTACTTAAACATGTTCTTTGAGTTAGTATGTGATGTGTTTTGGAGAATGACTTGTGTTCAGCTGAGAACAATGTGTATTGTGGTTTTTGTGGTAGAACATTGTAAGGACCTGTTAAGTCCATTTGTTCAAGAGTTTGGTTGAGTACTAGTATTTTGTTGTTGATTTTTTTGTCTAGTTGATTTGCCTGTTTGTGACAGTGGTGTATTGAAGTCCCCAACTACTATTGTATTAGTGCTTATTTGATTTTTCATGTCCATTAGTATTTGTTTTGTGAAGTTGAGTGCATTAGTATTTGGAGCATATGTATTTATGATTGCCCTCTCTTTCCCTTGGGTTGTTCTCTTTTCAAGTATGTAGTAACCTTCATTGTCTCTTTAAATTAGTCCTGGTTTGAAATCCACTTTGTCAGCAAATAGGATAGTTACTCCTGCTCTTTTGAGAGGTTCTTATTGCATGAGGTGTTGTTTTCCAAACTTTGATTTTCATCCTGTGAGTTTCTTTTTGAATTATGTATTTCTTGTATGCAACATATTGTTGGATCTTGCTTCTTGACCTATTCTGCCAGTCTACTTCTTTGGATTAGTGAATTGAGACCATTAATATTGATAGTTGTAACTGATATGCATTGACTTATCTTTGTCAGAATATTTTTATGTTGGTTTTTTTTCCTCTTTTGCATTTAGTTTCTTGTCTTGTCTGATGGTTTCATTATCTTGAGTTCATGGAGTTGTAATCTTCATTGTCTTTTTATAAGATATTGTTTAGAAGTTTTTGGAGCACTGGTTTGGTATTCATGAAGTTTCTCAGATGCTCTCTGTCATGAATATATTAATTCTCCATCAATTTTTAATGTTATTTTTTCAGGGCACATCAATCTGGGTTGGAAGTTGTTTTGTTTTAGGGCTTCAAGTACTTTGCTCCAAGGTCTTGATGAGTTGTGGGTTTTTGTTGAGAAGTCTGCTGTAATTCTGATGGGCTTTACTTTGTATGTGATTCATTTCTTTTCTCTATCTGATTTCAATATTATGCTCTTCTATTGGATTTTTGGAATCTCAACTATTATATGCCTAGGTGTAGATTTTTTTTTATCACATCTAATTGGAGTCCTATATGCCTCACTTATCTGCATGTCATCCCCCCCCAATTTGGTAAGTTTTCTGCCATTACTTCTGTGAACAGTTTTTGTTTGTTTGTTTGTTTTTGGTACCAGGGATCAAACTTGGGACCTTGCACTTACAGGCAGGCACTGGAACCACTGAACTAAATCCCTGGCCCATCTGTGAACAATTTTTATGTTGTTTTTATTATCTTATGTTTTTCATAGATTCTGATCAATCCTATGTTATTCTTTGCATCATCTAGCAGCTGCTGGATTTATTTCTCCTGGTCCCTTGATATTTTTAAGAAATCTCTCTTTTTATGGTCACTAACTGCAGTCCTATCTTCTATATTTTATATGCTGTCCTCACACTGAATCTTTCTTTTATGTATTCTTTTAATGGAGTTTTTAATCTCCTGGAAACGTGTTTGAATCTGTTCCATGTATTCCATTTCTTCCTAGGCTGGGTGTTTATGGTTTCCATTTCTTTCCTATTCTGGGCAGTCATGTTTTCCATCATGTTCCTGAGCTCCTCTATTTTTAAAAATCTATATGTGTTCTAGAGTAACTAAGCATGCCTCTCTCATTCTGGTCACCATGTCTGTAGTTATCTGGGGTATTATTTCTGTTTTGATTTTTCTAGAACCTCATTCATTCATTTTCTTACTTTCCTTGTCACCGGTTCAGGGACTCCAAATGGTTGACTTTTAGATTGTTCCACTTTTTTCCCCTGGATTTGCCTTTGGTGAGCTGGAAGTCTGGGTTTGTGTCTTGTTTAGGTCTTCTTATTTTTATTTTTGTTGTTGTTGTTGATGTTTTTGGTTTAATTCCTGGATTGATACTTATATATTTCTTATTGTATCTTTATTGCCAGTATTTAAAATTCTTAGGGAATGACTACTTCTCAGAAAAGTCTTCCAGATATAGCTGTTCTTTGGGTTTTGAGTCTGTAATGACCCTTAGGCAATTTTGGTTTTGATGTACCAGGAAGGAAAACTGATTAGAGCAATCACATCACCTTGGCAAAAGTAACACAATCAGCATCAAACATAGCTTAGAAAATGACAAATTGTGGTAACTATTAATCTGTCACCTTTAACTGCATGACCTGTGGTTATATATCAACATCAAAGACCAACCAGAAATAGGTTTGCAGCAAATAGTCCCTTCAATATAGTGAAATTACTCCTCTAGAAGAAGACTTAGGAGGAATTCGGGGGGTGGGATAGAGAATTAGAAAGAGAGGGAAAGGTTAGAAGTATGGCTAGAGTATATAGGAAGATCATGCAAACTTTGGGAAACTGGTGAAGACAGGAGGAAAAGAGAGAAGGAAGAAACAAAAACAAGAACAGAACAAACTAATGGCAACAGGAAAACTAGAAGCTGTATTCATGTTCCTATAAAAATAAGATCAACAAAAAAACAAAACAGGACAAAAAACAGGATCAAGAAAAGAGAAATGAAGAAGAAAAAGAAAAGAAGAAAAGAAAGGAAAAAAATCCCCTTCAAGGCATGTCTCTGCTGTTGCCAGTAACAATGTGGGTGGTGGTGTTCAGGTTTGACTCTATTAATCTCAATGATTCAGCTGTAGTCTACTGAGATTCAGGCTGATTTCTGGCTGTAAGGCTGAAATTGAGCACCCTGACCTCAGGTTTAAACTCTGCATGGTTCTACTGCAGATTTGAGTCTCCCTTTCCTTGCAGCAAGTCCCAGTTCTGGTAGTAGGTACTAATCCCAATTACTTACTATCTGCTGTAGTAAAAGATATTTGAATAGAGACCTGGTTGAAACTAGACAGCAAACCCTGTGATATCTAGAGGCAGCCTATGATGGGCTATCAGAGATAGGGGATCTTCAAATCCCTGGAAGTGAAATAAGAAAACAGCAGACCTTGGAATATCTTTTCTTTATTCTTCCATTAGGGGTGCACCAGGTAGAGTATGAATAGACTGAGTTGGAGCCAAAATTACTACTCAAGGTAATTGTGCATTAGAGAGGTTCCTCAAAACTTTGCAGGTATCCTCATATCCTCACACATGTGCCCTATCAGAGGGCCAGCCATATTGTACCAACATCACTTTCACAAGACAGTGGCAGCTGAGAAAAGTGACAACACAGGAAGATGGCAAAAATGATGAGTAGGAGGCATGTTCTGCTCTTATTTCTTTACTTCTGCAGATTGCAAAGAAAAAAGACTTAAAAAGAGATTGAAAAAGCATGCTAAATACCCTTTACTCCAAGGTAAGAGAAGGTAGAAGGAAGAAAAGGCAAACCCTGTCCTCTTCTCTTGAGATCCTCCAGGTCTGTTCAGTACTATTGGGTTTCCCTGCATGAGGGGTCTCTCAGTGCTAAAAGTGAGGAATTCCAGACAAAGTGGGATGGTTGATCACCCTCTTCCAGTCCACAAGAGTGCCTTGTAATAGCAAGTGATAAATTGTGATTGAGATTTGAGATTAAAGTTTTAAAATACAGCATCTTAAAAACTGAGAAACATAATAAACAGAAAAGTGTATAAAACAATGTATAATTGAGAAATAATAACCTCTTTATAAACAACCATGTGCCAAGCACCCTTTTAAGAATAAAACAGTACAGTTTTCTTAGAAGCACCCTGAATGTTCCTCCACATCATCTTCTCTCCACACGAAAGTTAACATCTTTTCTGATTTTACATATGGTCCAGTCACATTTGGATATATCCTTAAAATATTTTGTTTGCCTAACTTTGAATCATACTATATATCATTTTGTTTTTCTATGACTTGCCTATGTGGACCAAGGTTATATTATATTATTTCTTTCAGGCTTGTAGTTTATTCATTTTTAATGCTATATCAAATTCTGCTATATTAATATTAATTATTTTTCTGACAGATGTTTGATTATTTCTGACTTTTGCTTTTACAAATATTGTATAACCTGTCTTATGACACGCATAACTGTATCACATACACCAGTGCTCCTTGGTTTATGTGGAGTTATGTTCCAATGAACCCACTGTAAATTGAAAATATCATAAATTGAAGATACTTTTAATTCACCTATCTACTGCCCATAGCATAGGACATAGTACACTACAGACAATGAGTTGTTTATTGTCATAGTTGTATGACTGACTGGGAGCTCTAGCATCCTGGTGCTGCCTAGCATATTCCTAGTATGGGCAAAATTCAAAATTCAAAATTTAAAGTGTAATTTCTGCTGAAAGTGAATTACTTTCTTATCATAAAGTTGAACCATTTTAGGTTGGAGATGATCTGTACTTAGAACTGGAATTATATTCTGAGAAACTACTTTGAAGATAATGACATACAATGTATTAACTAGTGTTGTTATTGTTTTGATATACAATTTTATTTTTTCATAAAATAAAAAATTGAAATTGCTGCATAATAGGTATGTGCACAATTTGAAGCATGGTGGTAAGTTTGAAAGATCTTTATCCAAGCTGGGCATGGCGGCACATGCCTGTAATCCCAGCACTCAGGAGGCTGAGGCAGGAGGATTGCTGAGTTCAAGACCAGCCTGGACTACATAGTGAGTTCCAGGTCAGTCTCAGCTACATAGTGAGACCCTGTCTCAAAAAAATACCCCCCACAAAAAACAAGAAAATCCAACCAACCAACCAAACAAAAAAAAACCCTCAAAGATCTTTATCCAACCCTAGCAAACAAAGCATCTGTCCAGCTGCCACCAACAGTACTTCTAAATGCCAGTCAAGACACGTGAAAGCAAAGTATATGGCATTTTTCTGGGACTCATAATGATGTCTTAAAGCATCTTATTAATATTCATAAAGGATGGAAATTAGACAGTTGTAAATAAGACAAGTGCTTAGAAAAACAAGTTCTGCTTCTGATCTAACTTTTTGAAGTTAATGAACAACATAAGAAGATGGAGAAAAAAAACTTTGGAAAATTATTTTATAATTTGTAAATTTAAAACATTTAATTGGTATGTGTTTGGATACATAATAATTACATTTATTTTGGGATAATTATATATATATATATATTTTATCATTTTTAATATCCTTTTCACCCCCTCTCTTTTCTCCCTTCTTCCCTCTTCCCCTACTTTCCTGCCCCATCTCTTTATGCCTGTTTCTTGCTGTATGAGTTAACTTTTGTATTTCTGGGACAAAATATCCAACATTCATAACTTAAAGGAAGAGTGGTTTATCTTGGCCCATAGTTTCAGAGGATTTAATCTGTGGCAGAAATGACATAATGAAATCCCTGGCGAAGAGAGCTGCTCATATCATGGTG
>NW_022900913.1:47655555-47657698 GCF_012274545.1 Fukomys damarensis
AGTACTTCTAAATGCCAGTCAAGACACGTGAAAGCAAAGTATATGGCATTTTTCTGGGACTCATAATGATGTCTTAAAGCATCTTATTAATATTCATAAAGGATGGAAATTAGACAGTTGTAAATAAGACAAGTGCTTAGAAAAACAAGTTCTGCTTCTGATCTAACTTTTTGAAGTTAATGAACAACATAAGAAGATGGAGAAAAAAAACTTTGGAAAATTATTTTATAATTTGTAAATTTAAAACATTTAATTGGTATGTGTTTGGATACATAATAATTACATTTATTTTGGGATAATTATATATATATATATATTTTATCATTTTTAATATCCTTTTCACCCCCTCTCTTTTCTCCCTTCTTCCCTCTTCCCCTACTTTCCTGCCCCATCTCTTTATGCCTGTTTCTTGCTGTATGAGTTAACTTTTGTATTTCTGGGACAAAATATCCAACATTCATAACTTAAAGGAAGAGTGGTTTATCTTGGCCCATAGTTTCAGAGGATTTAATCTGTGGCAGAAATGACATAATGAAATCCCTGGCGAAGAGAGCTGCTCATATCATGGTGCTCAGGAAGAAGAGAGAGGGGAGATAAGAATACATCTTTCTATGAATCTCTTCTGACCAAGTTACAGCTCCAAAAAGCACAACCAGTTATAACTATCAATGGACGAATGCACTGTTGAGTATAGAGCCCCTGTGATCCAATTATTGCCAAAAGCCCAACATCTGAACATGAGACTTTGGGAAACATTTTAGATCTAAAACCTGTGCCTGAGCTTTTATGAGAACTGGAGTCTTATTCTAGGTTTCTTACTTTCTGTATTTCATAAGATCACTGTGCCATTTTATGTGTAATCCAGTGGTTGGTATCTCCACAACCTATTTTAGCTGTGCTCCCACTAGCTTTGGTGCATACCTTGGAAATTTCTGCACATCATGCTTCATCTAAAATGCCACAATGAGCTAAAATTTGTAAGTTTTTAACAAAACAGTATATGCTCTCCATTATTAAATTAAACCTGAAGGGATCATGATTTCATGTAGTTTGAAAGTAGGATCTAAAACTGGAAGAGATCTGATCATCATAACCTGTTTTTTATTCTTTTTCAATTTCTCATACTTTAAAAAACTCCCCCTACCAATGCACCAACTGTGTTGAAAGGATCTGATTACTAAGCAAGAAGAGTGGCATGTTTTGTGCATTCATGTCCAGGCCCACATTTTTAGATTCAACAGTGTTTGCTAGAAGGTCACTTGTGCTTTTAGAATCTTCTGACATCATCAGCAATCAATAAAATTAATAGCCAATCTTTATATGAAGTTTACTCTGTGAGGCAGAGTACTAAGCACTTTACTTTTGTGATTTAATTTATACTAGCATAACTATATTATTGATAAGGAAACTGAATTACAGAGAAGTCATGTTACTTGATTATAGTTGAGTAGCAGATCTAGGATTTGGTCTAGGTGATTTGGCTTCCAGAGTTCAGGCTCTTATAGTCTGCCTTACAATGTCTAAGGGTCGTTTTAGTTCTTTGTGGTAGGGCTCACAGTCTAATCCTTTCTGACAATGCCTCTCCGAGAACATTTAAAGGTCTACTACCCCAAAGTATTACACAAGCTAATTACCCCAGTTTCATCCTATACTGAATTCTCTTTTGCCTGTCTCTAATTTTTAGCCTCTGAATTCTGGAAGCACTCTGCGTTCAGTAAATTTTGGTGGAACAGGTCTATTGAATACTCTCTGTATTTTTGTCAAATATGGGCCTGTTTTCTTACTTAAAGTATTGGAAAACTTGAGACTATAGTTTACATTTTTATATTATCACTAATCCCAAGCACAATCATATTGCCTAGGAATACTGGTAGATAAGTAGGTGAGTAATAATCAGAGATTAAGAACAGAAAGTTTATTTGAACCCCTAAGAGGGAAGCATTTAACCTACAAAAAGAGTATAGAAATGAAAAAATAATGACAAATAGAAACAAGTAGCTTTTAAATAAGAACATTCCAGATCAGGAAATAGACAGGATGACTTGACTTGATAGAATTATTTTTAATCTTTCTGAGAGAGGGACAAACCTGGACTTGGATCTTCTCTTGTGACTGTATTTTCTTTTGTGTTTATGTTTATATA
>NW_022900913.1:47657715-47707406 GCF_012274545.1 Fukomys damarensis
TACACACACACACACATACACACACATACACATTACTCCAGTAAAGACAATTTTTTTTCTGTACTGAATAAGACCAGTTCAACAAATATATGTAGCTGGCATAAAGAAAATCATGAAGATGAGTAGAAGGTTCCATGAGTGGATGCTTATGTTCTACGAAAAATTACAAGGGAAATTGGAATTAGAAAAGGCGCTTAGCTTAGGCAACTTGCTGTGGGCTATCAACCCATTTGATCCCAGAAAATGATAGAACTAGAAGTTTATTTCACATACTGGGTTTCCTAGCAGACAGACAACATAAATCATCATCTTATTTTTTTTTAAATCATTGTAGTAGAGTAGGTAAGGAAAAAGCTTATTTTAATAAGAAAGACAAAAAAATTTTAAAACATCTAAAAGACCCAAACCACACTTGGAAAAATTATAAAAATAATTGCCTAAACATAAAACTATGAGATCTTGCTTAGACAATGTAAGATTTTAGTTTGATATGCCTTTTGGTGCCATGAATAATATATTTAAAATAAGTTCATTTAAATGAAACATTTTTATTGTAATCTAATATTCTGTAAATTACAATTATGAGTAGTATTGAAGAATTTGCATTTGTTCTGATAATGTGGTATATTTCTCTTTCCAGACTCCCAATTGTATTTTTACTCTTTTATTCTTTAAACTATTTCTAAAGTAAGATACTCTTAAATGATATAAATAGGACTCACGTGTAAATACTGAATAGTTACTCTAATGTGGGAAACTGAAAGTGTACATAAGAACTAAAAGGTATAATAGATAATGTAAAATCCAAAGGAAAGATACCAAGAGGAAGGGAAAATGGGAGGGGTAGGGGAAAGGAAAGAAGGGAATAGAATTAATTTGAGAAAATGAAAAAATAATGGAAACAAAGTCTTCATAGATAGGGAGGGAGGGAGGGGTTGAAGGGAAGACAGGAGAATGGGGAAAAAATAAGAACCAAGTTTGATTATGTAAAGGTACAGATTTTCAACAATGAATGTCATTATATTGTATATATTAAATATGCCAATAAAATTAATAAAAAAAGAAATTTTGAGCAGTTTTCCCTCTCAAACCACTCTGTTGAAGGTGTGTTGTTCCAAGACAACCACAATTAATTTTCTTCATAGTATAATTAGGAGCTGCTGTCATATTAATTTGAAATTACCAGGAAAGTGTTCATAGAATAGTTTTCACAAACATGAACTTTCAGCAAGTATAACTTTGCTTTGAGATATTTTTAACTCATGTTGCATGAAGATTTTAATTGCCACTCCTACAAAGTTGCTTTATAATTGCTCCAAATCTAATTCTAGGTTGTTTTTCCTTACAAAACACTTCACAAAAATATTTCTTTAAAAATTCTGTATTGCAGACCTGACCAGTGAGCAAATGGATTTCTGCCCATTTGGCAGTTCTATATTGATTTGTATTTGGATGAGGTTCTCATTACTCTATAACATGGGCTCTAATGTCATTCAAGTAATTCCTTTCTTTTGCTGCCTTGAACCCTGTACAATTTTTTAGTTATGCTTTGGCTTCTAAGTAGATTTTTAAATGTAATATGTGCATTTTTGAGTGATCTTGTGTATTATGATCCAATTTTTCTCATTGGTATTTTTGAGGACACAGTAATTTTTCTGGAGTTCAATAAATGTGAGAGAATGATGTTAGTTCCACTAGGAAGTGGTGACCTCTGCGTATAGCGAAAAAACAATTGTAGTTTTTAAAGCAGAAAAACATTAAAATTTATATATCAGCAATTTAACTTCCAAATTAGCCTAGTGTTTTTCCTTAATTTACTCATCCCATATAAATAAATTTGCATATATACCACAACAAATAATTTTCTTTTTTTGTTTTAGGTGTTTTTGTGTCACTTGTAAATATTTTGTTTTCATAATAATGAAAAAAGGACCAAGTCATATCGACAACTTTACTGGGTGTTCAGTTTACTAATTTGTCTTCTTTACATAATACTTCTGAAAAAAATTGCTTTCAGAATGCAAATCTCTTTTACTCTCATATAAGTTTCATGAAAGAACTATGGCTGAAATCTATTTCAGTCTCCTGAGGTACATTTTTATTTTATGTTTTTTTCTTTTTATTGAGTTTATTGGTACAATCTAGGTATACAATACAGTTACATTCATTATTGGGATTGAGGTACATTTTTATCTTGAGGGGGCCCAGAATGTTCTTGATTAATGACTGCCCAAAATAAACATGCAGCTATAATGAAATGTAAATATTTAAATCTTACTTTTCTAACTTAGTTGTCTTTATTGTATCATACATATTTTTCCTATGGATAAAATTATTGACGTAAACAACAAAGTTTGCATCAAGTACATTGTGGAAGGAGACAGGATACAATTTTTGGGAACTGTTTTGGATAGAAGGAAAGTGCACCTGCTGAGAGGAACTGTCCATACTACATTATAATTTTCACCATTGTGGACCTGTATGAGGTTAGAGTAGAAACAAACAAGTCTGATCATTTCCACTTGATCCTAGGAAATTTATTTATTTATTTATTTATTTATTTATTTATTTATTTATTTATTTATTTATTTATTTATTTATTATTTTCTCTCATTGAGTTTATTGGTACATTTTAGGTACACAGTTACATTCACCATTGGGATCTTGTACCTTTACATGACAGGTCTTGGTTCTCATTTTTTCCCCTTGTCCCTTCGCTCCCTTCATCCCCTTTCCCCCTCCCCATTTACAAACACTTTATTTCCTTTTTTTCATTTTCTCATATTTTTTCTTTTCCCTTATTACCTTTCCCCTACCCCTCCCATTTTCCCTACATTTAGCCCCTTTCTTCTCATTTCACATTGTTAATTATATGAGACCCTAGGAAATTTAAAAATGTTGATCACAAAGGAATAAAGTAGGGCTATTTAGAATGAGAGTTTCTCAGTATGTGCGAGATCAGGTATGATGGCAGTGTTTAAAGACATATGCCTGAATGAATAACTCTTCATAAATGAATGCATTTTCAGTGCAATCCTGTGCTTCATGCATGGTGGAAATGTGATGGAAATTTCTGTATGTTGCTTGTAATTTTTTTTTTGTACCAGGGATTGAACTTGGGACCTCACACTTGCAAGACAAGTGACAGAACCACTGAGCTAAATCCTCAGCCCTGTTGCTTGTAATCTTGTTGCTAAGACTAAATTTCCCTTGAAAGTGATCAGAGTGAGAAAACATGATTATACTGTCCCATTTTCTAGTAGACTGCTGACAAAGTGATCCCCAAGGGTCTCTAACAAACTATGTATAATCCAACATATCTTACATTAACAGAAAGGAGAAATATATATATACTTTTAGAATATAGGCATGTATGTATGTGTTTCTCAGAAGCTACTTCAGACAAAGATAAATTGACATCAGTGTAGATGAAATTATTAGCACCCCCCCAGGAAAGGGATATTGTAGGAAACAGATAAGAGAAACTGTGAGATATAGGTTGTCAAGGAGGCATCAATAAGCATCAGGAGCTCTATCAAGAGTTGATACAACCTTTTTATTTTTTTTTCAGCTATGCAAAATGTTGAAGTTTTATTTTTATTAGTATATATTTGTAGTATGTAATGGTTGCATCCCCTCCTGGGAATTGATGTGTGTGTATGTAGATAACACATCTTAACTCATGGTTTAAAAATCCATTTTCCTCTCTCCTCCCTCCTGCCTCCCTCCGTGTCTTGGTGCTTTTCTCTTTTGCAAAACATTTATCTCTCTTTTTCCTATAATACAACTTGAATTGTGCTCTTTATTTATACTTTGCACTTCTCATATAAAAGAAACCATGAAACATTTTAAGCTTGTGTGCCTGATTTATTTCACTTAACATTATAGTCTCATGGTGCATCCATTTTCCTACAAATGACTCAAGCTTATCCTTCTTTATGGGGGAGTAGTAATCCATTCCATATAAATAACACATTTTCTTTATCCATTCATGTATTGTTGCGCATACGGGACACTTTCAAGATTTAGCTATCGTGAATTGCGATGCAATAAACATGGGTATGCATTTATCACTGTATTATGATATCTTTAATTCATTTGGGAAGCTACTTAGAAGGGAGATAATCTGGGTCAAATGGAATTTAATTTGATGACATAAATCAGCAAAATTATTACTTGAGCAAGTAATGAAAGTGAAATAATAACTTCTAAAAGTGTTAGCTTTATGTCTGGTGGTCTGTGTGATCCCCCAACTCACTGCCCATATCCGGCAGAAACCACTGCTCTGATTGCTTTTCCCTATGTACTAATATGAGCAAGGATATGCCTAGGCTTGGACAGTTGCCACAGTCTTGTGTGTATGAGCAGAGAAGCTTCTGGACCATGGTGGCACCTCACAAACCCACAAACCATAAAGGAATCTGAAAAATGTTTGTGATTTGCTGGATTATTTTTTGTTTGTTTGTTTGGTTTTTGTGTTTTGAGACAGTGTCTCACTATGTAGTTGAGACTGATCTGGAACTCACTATATAGCCCAGGCTGGTCTCAAATTCACAGTGATCCTCCTGCCTCAGTCTCCTGAGTGTTGGGATTACAGGCATGAGCCACCACGCCCGGCTCTTTGATCTGCTGGATTCTGATACTCCAAATCCTAGAATGAAATGATTCATTCAGAAATATAGTGGAGTTGTTTTGACTTATTTTTTCTTTTCTTTTTTCATTTTTACTTCTTTCGTTTTTAGTGTTTTCCTTTCTCATTTTAATTTTTCTTTTTCCCCCTTTATTTTGCTCACTGCTTTTGTTTCTTTCTCATGTTTGTTCTTTTCTGTTGCAAATATTTAAGTTTATTATCTTTCTTTTACTTCTTAATAGTACCTTTCTCTCCTGTTTTTCATTTTCCATTGATTAGTTTCTCAAATTTTATCTTTATCATCCTCCCATTCCATATAAAGTTAAGCTGTATTAATCTTTAGATAGTTAGATGGCTCTATGCTATTATTATTGAAATTTTTCTATTGTTTGTGGAGGTATTGTTGCAGTTAGTAGGTATTTACTGTATGTTAATCTTTGGTTTAACTTAGTGTTTATACAATAATTATAGACCTCTTTTCTATGGTTAAGAGTGGTACATTATTGCTTCTTTGAAAACACAGTTTGTCTTTCATACTGATTGTTGCTGATTTTTGAAATTTTTATTAGATGGCATAATTGTTGCTATTAATAGGTTTTCTCATATGACAGTATCTGGATTGCATTTTTTTTAATTTTTGTATTATTAATAATACTATGATATATTCCCAGAAGAACTGAATGATAGGCTAATAACATTGTAGTCTCCTCTTCCAAATTAATGAAGGTCATTGGATTGTGGGTCAGAGGCAAATGCCTATGGCTAGCCATGTCCAGAGGGCATCACTGAAAAGCAGCACTAAACAGGTTTCCATACTAGTAACAAAGTCACTCTGTTATAATTAACTCACAAACCTCAGCATATAAAAAAAGAAAAAGAACTATAAAAACGTAAGAAGGCAAGACAACAAAATGTCTTCCAAAACTCTCATCTTCCACAAAGTTAATCCATGGGACATCAAACAGCCTTAATAAATAAAATGAACAAGGAGTTTAGAGAAGACACTAATAAAAAAAAAAGCTAGCTATGCTAAACAAAGCAATACAAAGTTTAGATGACCTGTCTAGCAAATATTTAGAGTCCATGGGAAGCTGTCAAACAGAAATCCAAAAATTTAAAAATTCTATTGAAAGCATGGTAGAAGAAATAACCATTGAAAGGACACAATGTCAGATTTAATGTAGATCTAATGTCAGTGACAATTATTCAGAGATACCTTAAGACATGAAAAATTGATCCAACAGTTGCTAGATGATGCAGAGAAGACTAATCTAAGATGAACTAGTATTAGTGAAAAATTAGAAGACCAAACAATTGACATAAAATACCTGTTCACGGAAATAATAGCAGAAAACCTTCCAAATAAGGTAAAATTTTAATATACAGATAAGTGAGGCATATAGAACCCTAAACAGCCATAATCCCATGGCCCATCACAGTTAGCATCTCAGAAAACCAAAACAAGAACAGAATTTAAAATTGGTCAGAGGAAAACTCATTACAAAGGAAAACTCATTAGAATTATTGTGGACTTATTAATACACATTTTATAGGCCAGAAGAGCTTGGATTGAAGTCCTTTAACTCCTAAAAAAGAAAAAAAACTTCTAGACTGATATATTCTGCAAAGTCATATAACTCACAAAACCATCAACTGGAGAAATAATGTATTGCTATGCCAAATAACATCTAAAAAAAGTCATGACCACCAATCCAGAACACTAAAATTTTCTCAAGAATGTTCTGCAAACAAGGATTATCTGATACCTTCCTTTCCTATTTATATCTTTTTTTTGTCTTGCCTTATTGCTCTAGCCAAAATTTCAAACTAGATTGAGTAGGAGTGCTAAAAGTGGACATCCTTGCCTTATTCTTGATGACATTAGTATTCAAAGAGAGATACTGTACAAGAAGTTGTTCACTCAATATTAGTGGTAATGGTGATGATGATTATGATGGAGGAGAAGGTTCATTGAGATTACAAATATGTAGTTCTATAGCTCTTGAGTTTTCAGATGCATCATCAAGTTTATAGTAATCTCTCTTCTTGAGGCAGATCATAATCTGGACAAAATGATCACTCAGTTAGATTTACATCTCACTAAATATCGCAGTATGATTTTAGAAATACGGTATATTCTAATATCTATTATGTCAGTTAGGGTTCACTAAAGGAATTAAAGTGGCCACCTGCAGAGCCAGGTGTGGAAGGGTGCAAAAGGGCCATCTGTGACCCAGAGAACTGAAAGACCTAGATAAAAATTGAAGGCCTGGAGCTCACTGCAGAGTCCTGTGAGAGTCCATATCGGGAAGCCAAAGGGTCTGCACTGGAAGGCTAGAGATTAATGTCCAAAGTTGATGACAGAGACTGGAGGTCCTTCAAAAAAGCAGAGGTGAAACTTTCCTTTTTTATTCCATCCATGGTGCAAGTCTATTAGTTGGTGTGACCTGCACCTTTGGTGAGTCTTTTGTCTCTCTTTTGATTATTCATTTCCAACTTACTCCACTCGTTTGTGATTTCTAACATAGTAACATGCAGATAAATTATTTCATAAAAGTGAGAAATAGGTTGTAACTTTCCCCTTACATTTAAGGTTAAAGGGTCATTACTCAATAAAATTAGTCAAATTAATAATAGGAATCACTGGGAAATTTTATATGTTTAAAAGCAATATAATAAGATCATATTTTTCTGAGAAAATAGATTCCTTCCCTTTCAGCATTCCAATGAAGTACAAATGAGTTATCTTTAAGAAGTAACGTTTCCCAACTTCAAACGTGGTGTAGTGTTGACATTTTTCACCTTTAATGGGGAAAGTGGTAAATTTATGGGCACAAGGTAGGAAAGACACAGGTAGAAAAGTTCTTAAAATATACTTTGAAGCCGGGAATTTAGCTCAGTGGTTCCTCTACCTGCCTTGCAAGTGCAAGGACCTGAGTTTGATCCCCGGTACAAAAACAATACACTTTGAAAAAAAGTATTACCTAGTTACTGATTTTTTTCTTTTAAGTTTTAAATTTTATTTTACAAGCACATGTTGGAAGTTCATGGAGTAGGTACATGTACATAACATATCTTATTTCAATTTTATTCCCTTTGTGCTAATAATCAACCTCCTTCTATCTCTAAATCCCTTATTGTTATTATTAATAATAATAATTATTATTTAGTTAATGTTTGTGGCATATAATGTTTACATTTATTATGCATGTTTGGTACTTGTACATTACAAATTTTAAATCTTTTTCCATATCCTTCCCCTCCTTCTTGCCCCTTACCTTGGGCTCTTGGACTCTTTCCAATTTGAAAAAGATCTATCTCTATGTTTCCTTTTATCCATCTATTATTTTGCTCTTTGTACTTTGCCTTGCTCAAAGAGAGCAAAAAATATGGTATTTAAGGTTGTGTGTCTGACTTATATTACATAACATCATATTTTCCAAATGTATACATTTTCCTACAGAAGTCTCAAATTTATCCTTCTTTATTGCTGATAGTATTACATTTTGTATAGATACCACACTTTTTTATTCATTTATTGATAGACATATGGGATACTTTAAGTATTTAGCTATTATGAATTGTGCTGGTATCAACATTGGTATGCATGCATCACTGTAATATTATGTCTTTAGTTATTATGGGAAGATACCTAGAGGTGGAATAGCAGGCAAATGGAGTTTCTATTTTTAGATCTTTGCAAAAATTGCCATACTGATTTCCATAATGATTGTACTAGTTTACATCCCCTCAAACAATATAGAAGTGTTTTTATTTTTCACTGCAGCCATGCCATGGTTTTTTATTATTTGATTTGCTTATTGCCATCTTTTCCGGTATAAGAGGAAATCTTAGTATTTTTAAATTTTCATTTCTCTAATGGCTAGAAATATTGAACATATTTTCTTATGTTCTTGGCTACTTTTACTCCTGAGATTGGCTATTTGTACTTCTTATTCATTTCATTTGTCTATTTTTGATTGAGTCTTTTAATTTGGGGATCTAATTTTTTCAGGTTTTTATATATTCTAGATATTGGTAATCTGAGAAATATCCGGTAAAATATTTTTCCCAATCTGTAGGTCTGCTCTTCACTCTGTTGATCATTTAGGTTGCTGTGGAGAAGGCACTTAATTTGATATGATCCATTTGTTGATTCTATTATTTCTAGTGAAACTGGTGTTTTCTCCAGAAAGACATTCCCTACACCTATGACTTCAAAAGTTTTAATTACTTTAACTTCTAGTAGATTAATAGCTTTTGTTCTGATGTTTAGATTTTTTATCCATTTTGAGTTTAATTTATTATGTGCTGAGAGATCGGGTTCAGCTTCAATCTTCTGCATATAGTTAGCCAGTTTTCCTAGCACTATTTGGTAATGTTTTGGGCCCCTTTGTCAGAGATCAAAAATAGCTGAGTATGTCTAAGGATGTTTCTACATCCTCTATTCCGTTCCAGTGATTCATTTGTCTGTATTTTTGGCCATATCATGCTGTTTGTGTGACCACTACTTTGCATTATAACTTAAAATTAAGTTTTTTTTGTTGACCTCTGCATTGATTTTGTTGTCCAAGATTGTTTTTGCTATTCTGGGTCTCTTTTGGTTCCTTATCAATTTTAGAATTGTTTTCTCTAGTTCTCCTAGGAATGCTGTTGGTATTTTGATTGTGATTGCATCAAATGTATTTACCAGTTTTGGTAGTATGGACATTTTGATTATATTTATTCTGCCTTCTTCAGGCTCCTTTTCCAGAGTGCTGTAGTTTTTCATTGTAGAGGTATTTCATTTCCTTGGTTACTTTAATTCCTAGGTATTTATTATTTCTGAATCATATCATAAATTGTATTTTTCCTATTTCTTTCTTAGTGCTTTTGTTATTGGTGTACATAAATGCTAGTAACTTTTTGTGTTGATTTGGCATCTTGTTACATCGCTGAAATTGTTCATTGATTATAAAAGTCTTTTGATGGAATTTTTAGGTGTTTGATGTAGAGGATCATGTCATCAGCAAATGATGATACATTAACTTCTTTCTTTTTTTATACATATTCCTTTTAAATTCTTTCCCTTGCCTGATTACTCTGACCAATATTTTGAGTGCCACATCAAATAGAAGGGATAGTACACTTCCTTGTCTTGTTTCTCATTTTAGAGGGGACCTTTTTTCAGGTTTTCCCCATGTAATGTGATATAGGCCATTTGTTTGTCACAAATAGTTTTTGTCAGATTCGGGCAAGTTCCTTCTATATCTGTTTTCTTTATTTTTTTAAAATCATGAATGAGTGCTGTATATTATCAAAAGTTTTTTCTCTATCTATTAATACACTAATGTGTTTTTATTCTTTTCTCTGTTTATGTTGTACATTATGTTTATAATTTGCATATTTGAAACATACTTTTGGCTCTAGGATGGAAACTACTTGATCATATTGAATGTTCATTTTGATCTTGTGTTGCATTGTATTTGTTATTGAGGAATTTTATATCTACGTTTATAAAGCAAATTGGGCTTGATGTTTTCTCCTTTCATTGGCCTTGTCTTGTTTTGAGATCAGAGTGATGCTGGCTTTTAGAAATGAGTTTGAAAGTGCTCCTTTTCTTTAAATTTCCTTGAAGAATTTGAGAAGCATTGGTGTTATAATGTCCTTAAAGATTCTGTAGAATTCGCCAGTGAAGTCACTAGGTCCTGGACTTTGTTTAGTTGGTAGCTTTTTTATTACTGGCTCACTTTGAATGATTGCTATTAGATTTTTAAAAATTATGTCTTCTAGGATTAGTTTTGATAATTCATATGAGTCTAGGACTCTTTCCATTTCTTCTAGATTTTCCAATTTGTTGGAGTACACTTTTGCATGGTAGTTATGAACTGTCTTCGAGAAATCGACAGTGGTTCTTGTGATTTCTAATTTTTCATTTGAAATTGCACTGATGTGAGTCTTTTCTTTCTTTTGACATATTTGGCTAAGTATTTATTTATTTTTTCTTTTCTTACAAAGTACCAGATCTTCAATTCATTTGTTCATTGTATTAATTTTTAGTGTTAATTTTATTAATTTCTGCTCTGATGTTTATATTTTCCTCCCTTAAGTCTGGTTTGGGCTCTGATTATTGTTTTATGAATATTTTGAGTCTCATCTTTAGGTTATTTACTTGAGCTCATTCTGTTTTTCTATTGTGAGCATTTGCTGCAATAAAGCTTCCCTCCTGTCGCATTCTATATATTTTATGGTGTTGTATTGGCTTGTCATTTGTTTCCATAAATTGTTTAATTTCTTCCTTGATTTTGTCTGTGATCCTTTGGGTGTTCAGGAGTGTATTAATAAGTTTCCAAATGCTTCTAAATTTTGTGTGATTTCCTCTGTGATTGATTTCTAGTTTCATTGCACCATGGTATGATAATAAATGTGGTCATTTCAAATCTTTTTTATATTTATTGAAGCAGTTTTTATGGTCTAGCATGTGTCCTACTTTTGAGAAAGTGTCATGTGCTGCTGAGAAGAATATATATTCTTGTGTAGTATGTTAGAAAACTCTAGCTATCTATCTGTATCTGCCTATATGCATCTGTATCTATCTCTTGAGTTGTTCTTTTTATGTAATGTCCTTATTTCTCCATCTATTTTGAAAGAAAGCTTTGTAGGAGATGTTAACTTGGGTTGGAAGTTGTTTCATTTTAGGTCTTGAAATACTTCAATCCGTATTTACAAAAGCTTCATTTCCATTTCACCCTTCTTTTCTCATTTTTCCCCTTTCTTCCTTTCTCCCTCCCCCTCCCTAGTACTTTTTCTTTTGAACTATTTCATCATATTTATTATACATCTTAGTTCTTATTTACTTTCATTTTCTTATACCAGAGAGATAAGGCAATATTTACATATGTGTCAGATTTATTTCACTGAAGAGTTTGGTCTCAAGGTGCATCTGTTTACCTAGAAATGCCTCAAGTTTATCCTTCTTTATGGTTAAGTAATACACCATTGTATAAAAAAATCTTTTTATCCATTCATTGGTTGATGGGCATTTGAGCTATTTTCAAGATTTAGCAATTACAAGCTGTGTTGCTATACACATAGTGCATATATCACTGTGGTATGATGGCTTTTAATTCTTTTGGGAGGATACCCAGAAGGGGAATAGCTGGGTCAAATGGTATCTGTAATCCTAATTTTTTGAGGAAACTCCACACTAATTTTCACAGTGGTTACACCAGTCTACACTCTCACCAACAGTGAAGAAGGTTTTCTTTTTTCCCAAGCCCCATTAGTATTTGTTGTTGGTTAATTTCTTGATAGTAGTCATTCTTTCTGAAGTGAGATGGAACATCAGGATTTTTAAATTTGCATCTCTTGCATTCCCAGTGTGTTGAACATTTTAAAATATATTTATTTGTCCTTTCTACTTCATCTGAGAAGTGTCTATTCATTTAAGATACCAAATTTAAATTTGAGGGGGGGGTCTAATTTTTGTTTGGTTCTTTCTGATATTCTATGCATTAGTCCATTGTCTGAAAACAGCTGGTAAGAATTTTTCCCACTCTTTGGATTGTCTCTTTACTCTGTTCATGCTTTCTTTTGCTGGCAAGAGCTTTTTAATAAGATGAAATTTCAGTTGTTGATTCTTGTGCAATCAGGGCTTTGTTCATAAAGTCTTTGTCTACACATATATCTTCAAGAGTTCTACCCATTCTGTCTTCACCTTGGTCATTTCTGCAATATTTGAATTCTACACGTTTTTATATCTGATATATCTGTGTGATAACTTTTCATGGAGTCTATATCTGTGCTAAAATTTTTTCATTCACTTTTCCACCACTTTTGTAGCTCTTCCTATATTTAATTGTATCTTCCATATACATATTGGTCATTGTGCATAATAACTTTATGAACTCTTGGATCACATTCTCTTTGAACTCACCAAGTTTCTTTATTTCTTCTTTAATCCATTAATAAAGCTTTACTACCTCTTTGTTTTCCTCTTCTTTGAAGCTCCCTTTGGAGCTCTGTCTTGGCAGAGTTGTGGGACTTTGGGGCCTTTTTTGCCTTGTTTTTGATATTTCTGTTTATTCACACACCACACACAAGTGAGCACACATAAAAACACACAAACATGGTGGTTAAGATGTGGTCAAGTAGGGTGAGGAGAGATTATGATTAACATGAGCATCTTTTAAATTGGATTCTTTCTTCCAGGGACATGTTCCCAACTTTGTTTGAGATTTTTTTCACTCCTTCTGCTAGTTAATTTAGATAGTTTGGCCACTGTTTCTGTGTTGTGAGAAGAGAATTACTACTGAGAGATCAGCATCAACATTTCTGATTGTACATGACTTATGTGAATTAAATCTTTACAGCCTATTTTATTTTGTTATTAGTTGTGAATCTTAGATGTGGAAGGAGAAAGGAAGGGAAAAGAAGAGCGGATGGGTGAAAGACAACTACATCAGCAAGGGGAAAGGTAAATAGAAGACATTAATATGTAAAGCAATTTAGATCTGGGGTCATATAGAAAGCTCTTACAGTCAGAGTGAAAGGTTAGTGTTGAGGGTTTTTAGAAAGGGAGACTAGGAAATGGAGAAAAAAATAAGAACTAAGAAATATCATATAAAGGAATAAGATACCAATGATGAATGTAACTGTATTGTATATCTAAAATATTCCAATATTCAGTTTATAATAAATAAATAAAATAAAATGAAATATTAAAAAAGAAAATACTTGTGGGGTCAGTGGCAGGTGTATCAGTAGATGAGTAATTAAAAGAGGAGTAATTAGAGAGCTACAATTAGGAATTAAGAAATACTGTGGGATTGTCAGAACCGTTGATTTATTTATTCACCTAGAAGGTAGAGTAGAAGCAAGGGAAGATAAGAAGCTATGTAAAGTACAGATGAGCAAAAGGAATGAATAGTAGAACAGAATGTTAATATGAATTAAGATGAGGAGGGAATGGTGCACAGTCTGTCCCAGAATCCAGCCCCTGCAGCATTTTGATGGCATCACTGCTTACTAGAGAAACAATTTTCATACAAGATATACAAATATATAAAAATTTACAAGATCATTTTATAATGGCCATCCACAGAGTCAGATGTAAAGACTGAAAAGTCTGCGCCAGAGATCTGCAGGATCCAGTCGAAGGCCTGAAGCTCTGTGTAGTGTCCTGTGTGAGTCCATATCAGGAGGCTGAAGGGTTGGTGCTGGAGGCTGAAGAATGTGTGCTGGAAATCAGGAGATGATGTATAAAGTGAAAGCTGAGACTGAGGCTCCACTGGAGAAACAGAAGCAATCCTCCCTTCCTTGTCTCCCTTTTATATGACTCTGGTGACAATCCTCCCTAGGGTGGGTCTTCCACACACTGAGTAATGCCGAGGCAATCTAGTTAGGCATTTTTTACTTAAGTTAACCCAGACAGTTAACTATCACAGTGACACTTTCAAAATGGCTGCTCCTAGAGGAACTGGGGATGGGGGAAGGCTGTCTGTGGTAGCATCACTTCTCTCTGGGGAACAGGGGAGAGGATGTTACCATAACCTCTGCCGTGGGTCCTGGCCTGTGAGCCACCACAGTGCAAGGTGAATTAAAGAACAGACAGACATGAGACTTAGAGTGGAGAAGATGTCTTGGATCCTGGTCAGTGCTGGTGATGGCAGCAAAGACAAAGACCCCAAGCACGTGCAGTATTTATTGAATACAATCATGGGAAGGAATAGGGAGCAGGGTATGCTAATGAAATACCACCGAACACCTGGCATGATGGTGCCAGGCAAGGCTGTTAGGGAATAAGAAATATTTCTCTTGCTTGTATAGAACAAACCAGTACTGGGACAGGGTGCAAATAGCAGGGAACCCGTCAGGTCAGTGAAAGCCATAATTCAGGGGAAAGGATCTTAATTGGGGTCACGCTGACCTCAGTTGCACATAATTCAGCAGAGCACTGCCACTTCACAGACCATGACCTAGGTTTCCATGGCAACCATTGAGGGAGGGGCTATACTTGGTCCAGTCTGCCATCTGAAATGCCCATTTGAGTCATGTACAGCTTCAGTCTGACTCCTGATATAAAGCAATGTAGCTGAATTATGGAAAGCAAGAAGCAGGTGCCACTCATAGTCTGCTAGTACTGGGCAGGGATGTCTCCTACAATTCTCCTTTCAAACTATCCAGTTGTTTGGTTTAATCCACGCATATAGGCTTTCCTATCAGTCTCCTCTTTCCCCATCAGAATACCCTCTTTTGTGAATCTTTCCTGAGCATCTCCAAAGTGACTCTTCCTATAGTCAACATTTGTGTATGTGTGTGACAGGGTCTTTCTGTTTAGTTCAGGCTGGCTTTGAACTCACTGTGTAGCCTCAGATGGCTTTGAACTTGTGGTGATCTCCCTGTCTCAGCCTCCCAAGTGCTGGGAGGACTATGTATCACCATGCTTGTCTCTTAGAGACTGAACTCTATATTTGCTCACCAGATTAAAAATTTCATTAATCTGATATCAAAATTGAATTACATTTTAAATATTAAAGGGTCTCATAATTTCATCATATTTTTTTGAATAAAATTATTATCTTTCCTGTCCTGGAAATAATTGTAATCTCAACAGGGTGTTAAATTACTCAGAAGTTAGTATCTGTGAAAGGAGTCATTTTATAAAATGAATTTTAATTTGCTCTTTAATCTTTTCTTCCTTACCTGGAGTAATCCTCTTTTACAATTTTTTTTTTGTTTTTTCATGTTATAATGTTAAAAAAATGAATGCTCTTTAATTTTCTTCCTTACCTGGAGTAATCCTCTTTTACAATTTTTTTTTTTGTTTTTTCATGTTATAATGTTAAAAAAATGACAGTACCTAACCTTTATCATCCTGAGTCTTATAGAAAAATTGAATAAAACCATATATTTCTAGCAACAGATAGTTAATGGTGTCCTTCTATATCTGATAGGATGAAGCATGAGGGACTCTTAACATTTTTTGGAAATACTATTGTTGTACACATGATTTTTTTGTTTGGTACCGGGTATCAAACTCAGGACCTTGCATTTGCCAGGCAGGTGTTGTGCCACTAAGCCACATCCCTGGCCCCTACAGATGATCTTATACATTTGTTATTCTGCAGTTTTACCTCTAACAAAATCAGAACACTAACACATTGACAGGGAATATGTAGACAACGTTTGTGATGTGCCTCACTACCTCTACTTTCATCCTGATTTTGGATAGTTGAGATATGCTATTCGTTATGCACATGACAATGACTGGAGGCAAGAGAGAGAGAAAAGATAGTATCTGCAAATTTTCTGTTAGTTGTCTATGTGTGGATATCTTCATTTGCTTTGAGATCAATTTAGGGATGATTTGAGGAAGAGCTTTAGCTCACAGACTATTATTACTTATAGAGAATTGTTTAAACTCATCATAGCCAGGCTGACCAGAGATAAAACCATTTGATATTATCATGTGCAATGGTTATAATGCTGATTGATTTTCAAACCACAGACAGACATTTTGAATAGGAAATAAAGTGTTCTTTATTTAAAAAACTTTAGAAGAATATGGCGACATTTATTTAAATGACTGTTTGTAAGATTTATACATTAGCAGACAAACCATATAGATACACTGAATTAAAGGTGCCAGCAGAAGAAACAGCACCAAGAGGCTCACTGAGAAGAGATTGAGCTTATTTGAACAAGCCTAAAATATTCTTATTTTTAAATCACTTGTATTCTGCTGAACTTTCTTTCTTATCCCTTGGTAATATCTTGGGGTGATTTCCAAACTTTGGAGTCATGTTAAAGTATTGATAAACCTTTAGTTCATACTAAGTGAAATAAGGCAGTCACAGAAAGACAAATATTATAGGATTCCACTTACATGAGGTAATAAGATAGTCAAATCCATAGGGTCAGAAAGTACCAAGGTGGTTGCCAGAGAGGAGAAAGGAGGGAGGAAGAATTATTATTTAATGGGTATATATTTTCAGTTTTGCAAGATGAAAAGAATCCTGAGGGTGAATTTTAGTGATAGTTGTACACCAATGTGGATGTACATAATGCTATTCTCAATGTACACTCAAAATAGATTGTAAATTCTATGTTATGAGTACTTTACCACAATTTAAAATGAAACTGTAATATTTTTAGTTTTCAGTTGGATAGTGGTTTAATGGATGTTTGTTATACTATCAAGCTTTATAATGAACATGTCTACTTATGTTTTTGTATGTGTCAAAATATATTGAAAAGGGAGTAAAAGAAACACCTATTTAAAAGTCCATGTCTCTTAATTCACTGTAAGTGAGATAAGCCAGGCACAGAAAGACAAATATTCTCACTCATATATGAAAGCTTAAAAAGTTGATTTTTTAGAAGTAGAGAGGAGAATAGTGGTCACTCCAGGCCAGGAATAGAAGGGGTAATAAAGGGATGTTGGATAATAAATTCCAAGTTAAATTAGTGGAAAAAATTAAAGCATTCTGTAGCATTGTAGGGTGACCGCAGTTACAGTTTATTGTATATTGTACATTTTATTTTATGTTTTATAAAAGACTAGGAGAGAGGAGTTTGAAGCTCGTTGATACAAAGAAATGATAAATGTTTAAGAAAATGGAAATGCCAGTTATCTTGATTGGGTCACTGAACATTGCATACGTGTATCAAATTTTTACAGTGTACTCTATAAGTATGTACCATTATGTGTCCCTTAAAAAATTACATTATCTCATGCCCAACTTATTGCTTATCTCTTCTTTTCTCTACTCTCTGGACTGGACTGAAGGATAAGGTATGGAGAGGGTTATTTTCCTCTCTCTTTCTTCCGCCTGTCTTCCCATCTTCTCCTTTTCCTCGGGGTGTCAGAGTGCAGAGGAAGAAGGAAGAATGAAAATTGTCTCTTACTTGACTGGTACAGTTTTGGTCTATTGCGGCTACCATTGCCTCCCTGGCTGAAACTGACTGGCTGCCGCTGCCAACTACAGAGGCTTCTCTATGTCTGAGCTCTCTCATGGGAGGTTGATCTCTCTCTTGATACAGTCTTTTGAGGATGGAGATGGTTTCAGTCTTACTTCTTCAGATTCTTATCGACTGCTGCCTCTTGTTCAAGTTGTCTTTGGTGTCTATGCAGCCGATAGTGACTCATGAGTCCCGGATGTACATGGCTTCTGCTCTCTGCTCATTCCTAATGCATCTTTGGCAAATTATTTGCTCATCCTTCTTAAATGAGCAGAAAGGATAGATCAGAAAACTAATATGTAAGTAGGGAATGAGAAAGCAGCCCTCCTACTTGCAATTTTTGTTATTGTTGTTAAACTGAATTGTGTATTTTTTTTTTTTTTGGCAGTAGGTAATTCATTCATGCAATTCAAATTGTAAAAGGTACACACGGGTTCAGAATGAAAATTCTCTTTCTACGTTTTTCTCCTACTTCCCACAGGCAGCCAATTTCATCTTTGAATCTTTCCAGAGAGGCTTTAAGTGAGTACAAATACATATATTCACTTTCCCTGTTGACACAAGTGGAAACATACTACATGTACTATTCTGCACCTTGTTTTACCACTTAACAATATGTTGAGATAATTTTCTCAGTCCATAAAAACCTATCTCGTTATATTCTATAGCTTTATATTTTTGTGTTATTTATTCACCTATTTCCTTGTTGGTGACTTTTGGGTTGTTTTGTTCTATTGCCAGTTTGCATAATATCAAAACATATAATTTTGTACTTGCCACTTTGCATAAATATATTTATACCACATATGCATTTATATGTAGAATTTTTGCACTTATGTATAACTTCCTAAATTTGGAATTGTCAGGGTAAAGTGTCTGTGCATTCTGATTTGTGTGCGTGTGTGTGTGTGCTGGGTATCAAACTCGGGTCCTTGTGCTTGCGAGGCAGTCCACCGAACCACTGAGGTAAATCCCCGGCCCAATGTGCATTCTTATTTTTAATAGCTATTACTTGCTAAAACCCTTCACAGATGTGCTCCAAAGATAAGAGTTTCTGTAACTCCTACTATGATGTAGTATCAATTATTTTATTATACACAAATATATAAAATATATCTCAAGAGATTTAATTTCATTTCTCTTGTTACAAAATTTTTTTGTATCCTTTGCTTATTTTTCTAAAATTGATATTCTTATTGTTGATGGAAGGGCCATTATACAATAATAAAATTAGCTCTATCTATGATAAGATTTGCAGATAGATGTGTCAGTAGGTTTGCATGTGTGTGTATGCAAGGAGGAAGAGTGAAGAGAGAATTAATGAATTTTTCCTAGTTTTGGTAGTTATGTATATTTACTTTATGGCAGAATTTGCTACGAAGAAAGTTTGTATATTTTTGTAGAAACTATTACTTTAATTTACAGTGTCTGACTTCTGAGTCATATTAAGAAATCCCATGCTACTTAAAAATTAAGAAGTCTCCTGTAATCCTATGTAGTGACTTTATTATTTCAGTTTCATTCTGATTTGAATTTACTATGGTATAAAATTTGAAATAGATATACAACTTAATTATCTTTTCAGATGAGTACAATTTTTCCACACTATTTTTTTAAAGACACAGCAATTGTGTCCCCACTAATTTAGGATATAACTTTAATAATGTACTAAATTCGGTATGAATTTATATTCTTTGTACTCCTCTTGGTTTGAAATTTTGGTTATGTAAACATCACCATTGCTTTTTCATTATTTTGCCTTGTATGATGGTTTAAATTATTCTTTTCTTCTAGCTATATTGCTCCTCTTTAGTATTTCACTATGAAAAAGAAGCTTGTGTTATGAAAATTTGTCTTGATATTTCATGGGGATTATAACATCATTTAGCTTTTACAGAATTAAAATTTAATGATGCTAAATATTCCTAAGAAGATACTTTGAGCTCTTTGCAGCGTCAAGTTCAATTTAGCCCCTCTCCAAGTGCTCTCTTATGTTGCCCTGACATTCATTCATTCATTCATCATACACCCACTCATTTGCCCTTTATGGTTGTTTATTTCAGTATTGTTATGATAACTATCAACCCGAGGCTTCCTGAAACACCTTATAGAACTTTTCGCTTTTCCAGGTAACCAACAAAACAGCCATGGATTACCAGGAAAACGTCAACCAGTCTCAAGCAGACAACATTTTTTGTTCTGTAATTTTGGATCACAGCTTCAGAAGTTTCTGTCCATGGTCTCCTGGCTGCAATACAGAAATATAATGGCAGAAGAGTGTGGTGGAGGAAATCTACTCACAGGCAGAAGCAGAGACAGTTGGAAAGGGCCCTGTTCTGCTTTTTATAATAGAATTTATTTTTAGATAAGTTTTAGGTTCACAGCAAACTTGAACATTAACTACAGAGAATTTCCATACATTCCTGACCCACACATGTACATTTTTCCTGTACTGTACCATATTCCACCTCAGAGGGGTACATTTGTTAAAACCAATAAGTTTACACTGATATATCATTATCACCTAAAGTCTACAGTTTGCATCAAAGTAATTTCTTGGTGGTGTACATACTCTGCATTTTGACATATATCTGGTGTAACCATATCAAATAGAGCATGGCCATTGCCCTAAAAGTCCTGTTTTTTTACCTGTTCTTTCCCACTACTTAATTTTTTTTCACTTTCCATCACTTTAATCTGTATTAGGTTATCATAATTTTTGCTTTTGCTATGTTTTCTGGGGCAGTCTTACTATATAGTCCAGGCATCATCCCTCTAGCCTCAACCTCAGGAGTCCCAGATCGCAGGCTTGTTACCACTGTTCCTGGAAGTAATATTTCTTCTTACATATATCAAAAGTCATTCTGAACAATGACTTGTGGGTTGCAAAAGAGGACTTATTTTTTGCATTTGTGCATTAATCCCCTACTTTATAATCCCAGAAAACTACTGATCTGCCTCCATAATTTTGCCTTTTCCAAACTGCCATATAATTGAAATTATATAGTATGTGTCCTTTTTAGTTTGTATTCTTTTTGTTTTGAGACAGGGTCTTGCCTTGTACTTCATGTTGACCCAAAACAGTGTAGCCCAGGTTGGCTTCCTCCTCCTTCACTGAGGTCCTCCTTCTTCAGTCGCTTGAGTGCTGGGATGACAGGCATGTGCCACCACACTCGGCTTCAGTTTGGCTTCTCAGTTAATAATATCCATTGAAGATCCTCCATGTCTTTTCATAGCTTGAGAGTACATTTCTTTTTGTTACTGAATAATGTTTAATTGTTTAGTTAGTCATTTTCTTATTGGAGGACATCTTGGTTGCTTCCAAGTCTTGGCAAATATGAATAAACCTGGCATAAACATCTGTGCACAGGTTTTTATGTGGACATGACTTTCATTTCATATGGATGAATCCCAAATATTGTAATTGTTGGACCATATGGTAAGAGCATATTTAGTTTTATAAGAAAACAGTATATTTAAAAAGTATTGTTGGTGCGGGGATTTAGCTCAGTGGTTCTGCCGCCTGCCTCACAAGTGCAAGGACCTGAATTCAATCCCCAATACAAAAAAAAAAGTATTGTTGGTGATACTGAGAGTTCCTGCTGTTCTACATACTTGCCAGCATTTGAATTTTATCAGTTTTTTGGATTTTTGCCTTTGCAACTTTGTGATCTCATTGTGGTTTCGACTTGTAATGCTGTAATGATATGTGATGTTCTGCATATTTTCACATATTTATTTGCCCTCTGCATGTGTTTCTTTGTTGAGATGTCTGTTCAGATCTTTACCATTTTTAAATTGGTTTGTTCATTGTTCTAGTGTTGAATTGTACTTTTGGACAACAGTCATTTATTTGAAAATATTTTCTCCAAGTCTATAATTCATTTTTGGATCCTTTTGACTTTTATACAGCAAGAGTTTTTAATTTTAATGAACTATATCTTACCAGTTCTTATACTTTTAATTCCAAACACCATTGTTCACTGTTGGTATTGTATTCTATAATCTTGGTAGAGTTGTTATTAGTACCAAGAAATTTTTGTTGATTCTTTTGGGCTACCCACAGGTGAAATTCTTTATCTCTGAACAAAGGGACTTTTATACCTTGCTTACCAATCAAAAGAGTTTTTATTTTGTTTTCTGGTCTTAATGGATTAATTAAGATTTCTTGTATGATGTTGAAGAGGAATTGTGAATGGGAAGATCATTGACTTTTTCCTGATCTTAGTGGGAAGCCTTTTACTTTTTCCTCAACAACTATGGTATTAGCCATAGGTTTTTTTTTTATTTCATTTTTTTCTTTCATTGAGTTTATTGGTACATTTTAGGTATACAGTACAGTTACATTTATCATTGGGATCTTGTACCTTTACATGATATATGTTGGTTCTTGTTTTTCCCCACCACCCTGCCCTCCCTTCATCCAATCTACCCTTCCCTATTTACAAGGACTTTGTTCCATTATTTTTCCTTTTCTCGCATTTTTGCTTTTCTCTTCTTTCTTTTTCCCTACCCTTCCCATTTTCTCTACTCCTTCATCCCTTTTCTTCCTAGTTCACATTATCAATTATACAATTTGAACCTTATTAACACTTTCTGTTTTTTACACCATAGAAACTATTTGGTATTTACACATGTGTGTCCTATTTATTTCACTTAAGACTATGGCCTTAATATACACCCATTTTCCTATGGATGACTCTAGTTTCTCATTTTTTTCTTTTAAATTGAATTTATTGGTACATTCTAGGTAGACAGTACAGTTACATTCATTACTGGGATCTTGTACCTTTACATGTCAGGTCTTGGTTTTCATTTTTTCCCTTGTCCCCACCCTGCCTTCACCCCCTCCTCCCCTCTTCATCTTCAAACACTTTAATCCCATTTTTACATTTTCTCATATCTTTTTCCTTTTCCCTTGTTCCCCTTTCCCTATCCTTCTCAGTGTCCCTACACCTTTGGTCCCTTTCTTCCTATTTCACGTTGCTAATTGTCCCTTTAGGATCTTGAGTACTATTTTAGTTTTTCGCACCAGAGAAACTATTTGGTATTTGCATATGTGTGACATTTATTTCACTTAGGAAAATATCCTCAAAATGTACCCATTTACCTATGAATGAATCTACTTTCTCATTCTTTATGGCTGAGTAGTACTCAATTTTATAGAAAAACCACATTTTCTTTATCCAGTCTCCAGTTGAGAGGCACTTGGGCTCTTTCCAAGTTTTAGCTATTACAAACTGTGCTGCTATAAACATTGGTATGAATGCATCACTGTGGTATGACTCTTTCAGTTCTTTTGGGAAGATACCCAGAAAGGGAATAGCTGGGTTAAATGGGACTTCTATTATAGTTTTTTAAGGTATCTAAATCATGATTTCTACAGTGGTTGCACCAGTCTGCACTCCCACCAACAATGCAGAAGAGGTCCTTTCTCCCCCAACCCTGCCAGCATTTCTATTGGTTGATTTCTTGATAGCAGCCATTTTTTCCTGGGGTGAGATAGAATTTCAGTGCCATTTTCATCTGCATCTTTTGAGTAACCAGTGATGTTCAACATTTTTTTCATACATTTGTTTGCTGCTTTTACTTGTTTGTCTAAGAAATGTCTGTTCATTTCAGATGCCCATTTTGAATTGGGTCTTTATATTTTGGGGGGTCTGATTTTTTGAATACTTTATATATTCTAGATAGTAGACTTTTATCTGAGGAATAGCTGGTAAAAACATTTTCCCACATTTTAGGCTGTCTATTAGCTCTTTTGGTGATTTCTCTTGCAGTGAAAAAGCTTTTTAATAAAATGAGATCCCACTTGGTGATTCTTTGTGCTAATTCCAATGCTTCTGAAGATTTGTTTGTGAAGACATTTCCTATGTCAATGTCTTTGAGAGTTCTACCTAACATTGTCCATCAAGTTTAGTGTTTCTGTTTTAATATTAAAATTGTTAATGTACTTTGATTTTAGTTTACTGTATGGTGAAACATAAGGGTCTAATTTTAGTCTTTGGAAGGTTGAAATCCAGTTTTTCAAACACAGTTTATTAAAGAGGCTATCTTTCCTCCATTGAGGATGGTTGACTCCTTTGTCAAATATGAGGTAGCTGAGCACATCTGTAGTTGTTTCTGTATCTTCCAATCTCTTCGACTGATCCTTGGGTCTGTTTCTTTGACAGTATCATGCTGTTTTTATCACAGTGGCTTTGTAGTATAGTTTCAAGTTGGGGATTATGATACCACTTACTATGTCTCTGTTTCCTAGAATTGCTTTCACTATTCTAGTTCTCTTCTGATTCCAAATGAATTTTTCTCTCATTCTGTGAAATACATTGTTGGAATTTCATTTGGGATTGCATTGAATCTGTATAGCAATTTTGGTAATGTAACACTTTTCACAATGTTGATTCTTCTTATCCAGGAGCAAGGGATGTCTTTCCTTTTTCTTGTATCCTCTTCAATCTCTTTTTTCGGGGTGCTATAGTTTTCACTATAGAGATCTTGTACTTCCTTGATTAGATTGATTCCTAGATATTTCTTTTTTGGATGCTAATGTGAAAGGGATCATTTCACCAATTTCACACTCAGTGAGTCTGTTATTTTTTGTACAAGAAGGTTATTGATTTTTTTTTTTTTGGTACCGGGGTCAAACTCAGGTCCTTGTGCTTGCAAGGCAGGTGGCAGAACGACTGAGCTAAATCCCCGGCCCAAGGCTATTGATTTTTGAGTGTTGACCTTGAATAGAGCTACTTTTCTGAAAGTGTCAATTAAGTCTAGAAATCTTTTGACAGGATTTTTTGGGTCTTCTAAGTAGAGTATCATATCATCAGCAAATAATGACAGTTTCACTTCTTCCCTTCTTATATTTATTGCTTTTATTTCTTTTTCTTGTCTAATTGCTACCGCTAATGTTTCCAGAGCTACCTTAAAGAGTAGTGGTGATAGTGGGTATCCTTGTCTTGTTCCTGATTTTAGCATGAAGGTTTTCAGGTTTTAAGCATTTAATATGATGTTGGCTGTTGGGGTTTCGTAGATAGATTTTATCAAGTTGAGATGAAGACCATCTATTCCAATTTTCTGTAGGGTTTTTTTTATCATGGGTAAAGTTTGGTAAATTCTTTTTCTGCATCTATTGAGATGATCATATGGTTTTTATCCTTTCCTCTGGTAATATAGTGTATTACATTTATTGATTTGTATATGTTGTACCATCCTTGCATCCCTGGGTTGAATCCAACTTGGTCAGTGTGTAAGATCTTCTTGATGACCCTCTATATTCTGTTTTCCAGTATCTTATTGAGGATTTTTGCAGCTATGTTCATTAGGGAGAGTGACCTGTAGTTTTCTTTCTTTGTTGGGTCTTTCCCTGTTTTTGGAATCAAAGTAACACTTGCTTTTAAGAATGAATTTGGAAAGCTGGGCATGGTGGTGCATGCCTGTAATACCAGCACTCAGGAGGCTGAGGCAGGAGGATTACTGTGAGTTCGAGACCAGCCTGGGATACATAGTGAATTCCAGGTCAGTCTCAACAACATAGTGAGACCCTGTCTCAAAAAATCAAAAATCAAAAAAAAAAAAAGTGTAATTGAGAAATGAGAAGGGTAGGGGAAAGGTAATAAGGGAAAAGGAAAAAAAAAGAAAAAATGGAAATTAAGTATTTATAAGTAGGGAAGGGAGTACAGGGTGAAGGGAGGACAGGGAGAAGGGGAAAAAAATGAGAACCAATACCTGTCATGTAAAGGTACACGATCCTAATGATAAGTGTAACTATACTGTATACCTAAGACGTACCAATAACTAAATGAAAAAAAAAGAAGTGTAATTGATACTGTGTAATAGGAAGACAAGTCTAAAAGAGTAGAGGAAGTGGGAAGGGAAGGGAAGGGGAAAAGGGAAAAGAAAAAAATATGTGAAAAAGAAAAACATAGAAACAGTGTCTTTGTAAACAGAGAAGAGTGGAGGGGCTACAGGGAGGGCTGGGGAGTGGGGAAAAGTAAGACCCTGATAAGTCATGTAAAGGTACAAGATCCCAGAGATGAATGTAACTATATTGTATACCTAAAATGTACCAATAAATTCAAATAAGACAAAAAAATAGTGAGCCATGAGAGCATAGAAAATCTTGGTACCAAAACCCAGCAGGACAAACATTAAATCCATTATCTCTGAATTTGGCACATATAGCAAGTTGTGAAATGTGAGCTCCAAAGAGCTTGGGAATCTCTGCCCATATGGCACTGTCAGTTGCAGCTGGGTTGGCTCCTCTCCTGGGCTGGCTTTGCTTGATGCCTTCAGATTTTCTCACATATGCAATGTTTTTGGCATCTCCGACTTCCTGGTGTCCTCACTGCACTTTCGCTCCTTCGTGCACTGACCTGTGAGTGCAACACTGCTTGCTTTCTCAGGCCTTTTTCTAAAATTATTTCGTAAGCCTCCATGATCCATGTTTTACATTCTGCATGCCTGCATCAAGTGAATGACACTAAGGTCTGTTGCCAGTTCATACAGTACCAAGCCTCCTTGGATCATAGCTATAGAGGCCTCTTAATGCCTTAGTAGCTGAACTCTGTGAAACTCCTTGTTGTCCCCGAATGTGTTGCATTTCCTGGGGCTCTTTTCTCAAGCAGTGTTTTTCACATTTATACCTTGTAGTCTGTGAAGGGTGAGGTCTTGCTGAGATGCCATCAAGCCATTTTTCTTATTATTCTGATACAAATTACTTGACTTATTTTTTATGAAAAAGTAAAACAAATTTCAATAAAAATAAGAAAATAACAATAGTTAATACACTGTATATCATAATCTTATAAGCATTCACTCAGAATATGAGATAGACAAAAAAGAAACAGGTAATAGCACAAAACTTTGTTTTCAACGAACTCAGAGAAACTAATAGTATAAATGAAGCAAATGGCATGTATATTAAAATGTCTTTGAAATAGAATAAGTAATTTGTGGGGTGATTTTAATTTATTCCTACTTCTTATTTATCTATCTTCTATTTTATACTTTTAAAAACTATACACACGTATGTATTTATTTTCTCATATAAGATAAACCATTTAATAATTAAGCTTGTGTGTCTGACTTCCTTTACTTAACATTATGTTCTCAAGTTGTATCCAGCTGTCTGTGAATGCTTTAAGTTTATCTTGTTGGTAGGAATGTAAACTAATGCAACCACTATGGAAGATTCCTCAAAAAAACTAAAAAGAGATATTCCTTTGACTCAGCTATCCACCTTCTAGATATCTTCCCAGATGATTTAAGATTATCCATATTCCAGGAATAGATGTTTACCCATGTTTATAGCAGCACAATTTATAATACCTAGATCTTGGGAACAGTATCTGTGTGCATCAACAGATGAAAGGATAAGGATAATGTGATATTTGTACACAATAGAGTACTACTCTGCCATAAATAAAGATAAATTTGACTTCATTAAAATGAAAGATTTATTAGAAATCAAGCTTTCCTTGGCCAAAACTCTGGAAGAACTTCCTTTGTAGGGAAACTGAAAACTTTAAAAGTAGGGTGTTTGATCATAATTGTCATTGTAAATCTTGCTAAAAGCAGTGATCAATACCCATTCTATAGCCTAAATATTAGGCTGGTGTGAAATTTCCTGTCCCAGATTAGTCTGCTATCCTTAATATTGGTATTCTGCAGAGTCTCAAGACATGAACAAAATATAGACAATATTTTTGCCACAGGGTAATACACATGAACTCAAGCCCAACTGCCAATGAAGTCCCATTCCCAACTGAACTTGTCTCCCTCCCCAGCCTGGTATTTACCATCTGCATTACTGTCAGCATGCTAGTCTTCTTGATCTGACCAGAATCTCCCATTATAACATTCTAGGTCTTCTCTATCAACATCTCCAAACCTCTGCAAACTCTCCTTGTGAGCCACTTGCAAAGGCTTCTAAACCACATGGTCAGATATAGTCCCAATAATACCCCACTTCCAGTACCAAAATCTGTCATAGCCTATTTCTTGTTGCTTAGGCATGATACTGGACACCACAGCTTAAAATTGTGGAAACTTATTTTACCTTACAGTTTTAGAAGTTTCTTTCCATGGTTGTCAGATTCAAATGCAGAAACAGCACGGCAGAAGGGCCTGCTGCAAAGGAAAGCTGTCCAATTTATGGTAACCAGGAAGCAGGGAAGGAAGGGAGAAAATTCCCCTAGCCACCTGGCTCTTCTGAAGAGGCTTCACCTCCTAACAGCAACTCAATTATATAGTGCTCCCATTACCTAATCATTTTCCCTAAACCTCACTTCTGAATACATGAAGATTTGGGAATATATTTCAGATCCAAAGTATAACAGGGGAAGCTTTTCTTTTTCTTTCCTTTTCTCTTTCTCTCCCTTTCTTTCTTTCTTTTCTTGTTTTTCTTTCTTTCTTTTTTAGGCAGAATCTTTTTATACATTCTGTGCTAGCCTTGAACTCAATGTGCAGTATAGGCTGGCCCCTAACAATCCTCCTACCTTAGCCTCCTGAGTTCTGAAATTACAGGTGTGTGCCACCATGGGAGGCTAGAGATAATCATTTCTGAATTTTTACTTATTTTTATATATTCATTTACATTTCTAATTAATATACATTAGTTTATATATAATATATGGCCAAAAATGAATAGAAATTACACAAAAAAGAACCAAAGATATAATAAATAAATCAGCAATTACTTATATATGTTCCCATATTTTTTTTCCCCATTTTTCTCTTCGATCCAGTGGAGGTTGTGTCCCTGCTATTAGAGTTCAAATTCTTTATCTTTCTTTTGGGTCTCATCTCTTCCAATGGTATGAATTATTTAATGGTATTCATCATCCCTGTCTGTAGTATATCTTCAATGACTGTTTCCTATTATTTTCCTACACTAGGAGAAACAAGCTGTAGTCACTTTCTTCCTTAAAAAATCATATTTCTGTTTGTTCACTGCATAGCTGCCTCATACTTTCAAAGTATTTGTTCCTCCGACTCTAGCAACTGTGGATGAACATGTCTCAGGAAGCCATCCAGACTCTTGCAGAAAGCAGTAGTTTTTTTTCATTGTTTAATAGTATTCAGTTGTATTAAAATTCCAAAAGTTATTTATACGTTGTTGATAGATATGTGTTGGTCCTAGTTTTGATCTTCTATAAATTATGTTAGTAAAACTGGGAATTTTGTATAGGCAAATGTTAAACCTTGACTCCCAAAATCATGCTATACTTATAATCAATTCCAGATGTATCTTGAAGGGTAAAAGAATAAATCTTTAAAGAGCAGAGGAAAACAACTGCATGATTTGGAGTGTGCACAGACTTCTTATGCATTATATAAAATTCACTGATCATGATAAATGATTCTTTAAACTTAATTAAAATTACATACTTCAGTTTATAAAAAACATAATTCAGAAAATGAAAGGCAAAGTATAGAGTGTGATATTTGCAGTCATGTGTCCAAAAGGAACTCATATCAATAATATGTAAATAATTCCTATAAATCTATAAGAAAGGACTGTTTTACATTAGTTGTACCTGCTGCAGCTATATTAGAGATATCTTAATTATATCTACAAAAGCTAAAAACACCCACATGTTAAGATCCAGAAACATCATGTTTAGATACACCCAAATGGGTGCTCTGAAGACATTTGTCAGTCTCACTTGAGGCAGTTCAATACTCAGAGCATTGCCTTCTGTTGGCCTTTTGACATTGTACTCTTCTGTTTCCCCCCACCCTACATCTAGCAGTTCTACCACCCGGGGAAGACCACTATTAATATTCCACAGGATATACAGTTTGTGTTCTGGTAAATATTTAATTCTAGCCTCCCTGGAAAGTGATTTCTAATTTGTCACCTTTGCTGACATCTGTAGTATAAATACTCCCACTGAGGCCTATTTGGAGCTGCTTATTTAATATCACCTGGCTTATAAATTCCTAAAAAATTAAGTCAGTTCTCTTCTTGAATAGGTATGAGTTGGTTCTTACATACCATATTAAATATAGTAGCAATGTGAGAAACATTTCTTGTAATCTCTTGGGCATTCTGTGCTTTTTTTACTATTGCTAGTTAAACAGTGGCATTAAATTAAACATTTTCACATTTCCTGGTGAAAATAATTTAGAATCTGAGGCAAAAATTATATTGATCAAGTCTTGATGACACAGTTTTTTACCCATTTAAATAGTTGGAATCTTTGAAAGAATTGTCGAGATCAGGAACTGGAAACAGGTTACCAATGAAGTCTGACATTTTTTCGTGTAGGTGTCATCTCACTTGACCAAGATGTCAAGAGAAAGAGGTGAGTGAAAGCTCCCTTCCCTACTCCTATCAATAAACATTTCAAGTTACCACTATGTTCCATTGTTTAGATGGAACATAGATAATTTAACTAGTCTTATATTGATCAATTTTAATACATATTTACCATAATAAATAAGTGACAAATTAAACCCTGTGGACACAAATATATTTTTATATTATTTTATTTTCTTCTTTTTATGTTTCCTGAGTAAAAGGTGTTTGACTTATAAGGCCAAGGTGTTCTTTAGAATGGTTATAAAAATGTAGTTTCACCAACAATATCACTGCTACCCTCACCAACATTTCTCCCATTGCCTTTTGAAGGTTTCTAATTTGGTCAACAAGAGACAAGATGGAAGTGTGGCACCTTTTTCTTCAGGGAATTTAATTTTATTTCTGGATCAGCTTGATTAGACTACAGTGCCTATTTGGTCACACTAGCCCAGTTGTTGCTGTAAAGGTACAATTTAGGAGCAGAGAACATTCACAATCAACAGGATTTAATGCAGACTACCCTCTATACTGTATGTGAGGTTTATCTCATCAGTTGAAAGCCTGAACTGCAGTCTGAGGTTTCCCAGAGAAGGAATTCTGTTTACAGAATTTCAGGCAATAACATGGAAAGGCTGCCTGTGTTCCAGCCTCGGGACTCAGGACTACATTACTAAGTTTTAACTACATTACTGAATTTCCAGACTGCTGGGTTACTCTACTTTGCATTTTCCAGCTTCCATAATCATATAAACTTATTTATTAAAATAAACTTCTCTCATATCTAGCTATCAACCACCTGTTTTAAAATAAATATATATCATATCTATCAACAATATGTCTGCCTTTAAATATATCATCTATCATCACCATTATGATCATCATCATCATTTATATGATGTGTGTGTGTGTGTGTGTGTGTGTGTGTGTGTGTGTGTGTATCTGGTTTTCTTTCCTTTTTAGTGAACAAATAATGCAATTATTAACTTAAATTCTGTCTCTTCGTTCTCCTTTCTTGTTGAATAATCTGTTTCCTTCCTTGGAGATCTTATTTTCAGCTCCTTCTATATCTTTGTGATTCTCCTTTGAATGTTAATTAGATTCCCCATACTTGTTTTGGTGATTAAACTGAAAAAAATATATCTGAAACCTAAATATCAAATTATTATATCATAATTTTAATTGCTGGATAATTTATAAAGAGAAAACTGAAAATCTGATAACCTTGATATGTATAAAATATGTGTTCCATGATAGATCTGAAATCAATTTGGCTTTGTATCTGAAGGTAAGATACAGCCTTTAACAAGATTTTAGGAAATAACATTCACAGAGGTTATAAACTATGCCCTTGATTTTCAAAACAGCATTTTCTTGTCACACTTATTGCCTAAGAATCTTTGTGGTAGCTAAATTATTTTGGAGAAAATATGTAGTTAATTAAATAAAATTTATTTGGATAAATCCAAGAAAGCATTGCTGATACCTCTTCTCCTGATAAATGTCTAATTCAGGTCACTTGTCATAGCTTAGTTCTTTGCACTTTGATAAAAATGTTATCTCCAACAGTGGAGGCTTGGATCACAGAACAAATACCTAATTCTTTCATGGAGTCGTTATATAACTAAAGACATAACTAACCACAAAACTATCTGCTTCCTCCTCTTTTTTCAATACTAGTTTTCTTCTCATCAGTTTTTTTTTTTTTAAGTACTGGAGATCAAACTTGGGTCTTTGCACTTGTGAGACAGGCAGCAGGACCACTGAACTAAATCCCTGGCCCCACATTAAATTTTTATAGTTAAAGTTGTGATGGAGAGAAAAAAAAGTTGTTATGGTTTTTGCAAATGCAAAAACACACATACACACTCAAAACTAATTCTAAACTCAAATGTAAACCAGGGTACCTTTCCACAAGCAGCAGTTTTAGTTTTGGGATAGTAGGACAAATGCAACTATGATATCAACATCAACTGAATATATTAAATAATATTGATAGTAAGTATTACAGGTTTCAAGAATTGAGAAAGTTTACTAAAGGCTCAAAAAAAAAAAAAAGCTTAATGATTATGATGACATCAGAGGACCAGGAAGAGATGAAAGAAGGTTTTGTGGACTAAGAGAATAGTAAAATCTGAAAAATCACATTGAAAGTAGTGTAAAAGATCTTTGCTTGGGCTCACAGTAACTAACAGCAGTGATACCAACATGTAGAATATGGCATAATTATCACTTCCAGGGAAATTTCTTTGCTTAGGGTAGTAAGCACTGACGTGGTGCAAAAGGAAGCCACAATAGAAAGTTTTGCAATAAGGAGTTTTGTGTGATAGCTCAGGCAAAAGAATTTTCATGCATCTAATATCTCTCTGTGGAGTAGACAGACATATTCCATCTTCTATATATAACCTTGCTTCTTTAGTTTTTGCATTATTTCCTTAAGGAAAATATAAAATCTCTGCTCTGCAAATTCTTTGCTGCCATGGGCATTGTGAAACTGCTGTGCAAGAGAAATTGATTGGTAACTTTCAACCTTTCTCCAACAAATTGAAGAAGTTCTCTCCAGCAGTGAAAAAATAATGTACTTTTCCTTTTTCTTTTCCCTGAAGGAATATGTTGCATGAACCTGTGGTTACATACCTTCTCTACCTTCCTTACATCAGATGCTAGAACTTCTCAGAATAGGAAGTTACTTGTTGAGTGTAAAAGATTTTTTCTCTACAGTATTAATGTTAGCAAAATATTAGATAGTCAATTAGTATTTACTTGTTAAAATTTAACTTGGAAATAAATTGCATAATCTCAATAACTTTAATATCTTCTTAAAATTATGCACATTAAAACTTTTATTAAAATTTTAAAGGTGCTGACACTACTAACTCAATGTAGATACAATTAAAGTGTTTGTTTTCATCAATGTACTTGCTTATCTGTTGCAAATTGTCATGGTAATAGAAATAACCTGAGGGCCAGGGATTTAGCTCAGAGTTTCTGTGGCCTGCCTTGCAAGCTCAAGGACCCGAGTTCAATCCCTGGTACCAAAAAAAAAAAAAAAAAGGAGAAATAACCTGTTTTCTTCAGTAAATTGTTATGCATCGTTGAAGATTTTATTTAAAGCATAATAAACAAATATGTATTACTTTATTTTTTCCCCTGTATTTCTGATTTCTGGCTGACACATATCACTGTGTGTTTTCCTTGGTCTTGTTTTGTGGTACCAAGGCTGAATAAATTCATAATAAGATGTTAATTATCATCTCATCTCTTGGAATTGTGCCTGAGCCTACTACCTTTGGCATACAAATGTGAAATTCAGATGTTTCTCATGGAAAAGTATGATAACACTTTAATATTTTTAACTTGGCCTATGAAGCAAAGACCTGAGCATGCAGGAGGACTTTCCAGTCCTGGTTTTCTTTACTACCTAGGCACCCACCAAAACAAAAATGATCCCCATCCTACAAAAATTGTAGGGCTTTACAGTTTGATCTTTAGCTCAGATTTTTAGTTTTTACTTTTTACTTTGAGGCAGAGTCTCACTAACTTGGCAAATTGAACAGGCTCCTTGAATGTATGGTCCTCTTACCTCAGAGTGCTGGGATTATAAGCCTGTACCACCATTCCCAGGAACTGTTTCAGATAATTTTATGCTTCAGTTTCTACATTCCTAAAAGAAAAAGTACATTCCAAAGATGTGCATGCTTTGGAGGTCTTGTGTTTTCATTTTCTTTCTTTCTTTTATTTTTGTGTATCTCTCTAATTGAGAGGAATACAAATTAATTCATTTTTAACTTATTAATACATGTTTATAGTACATGATGTGGTTTTGTGTTTCTTCAGGCTGGTTTATAGTTTTCTGTTCAAGTACTCACTTCCCTTTCTTTTCCAATTTATTTTTCTTGGTATTTTTCATAGTGTTTTTATTGGAAGTAGAATCTTACTATAAAGAATTCAAGACAGGACTTTGGAATTAAAATTAAATATTAAAAAATATTCATATGTTGTGGGCTGCCTTTACCTGATTCTGATATCAATTTTGCAATGGAGTTTATAAGTTTTTCCAGAAAAAAAACTGAGTTAAATTCTGCAAAGTCTTTGTTCCACCGAGACAAGTATTTTTAACACATTGTCCTGACTTATCTTATTTTAAGAATTTCTTATAAAGATGTGCCAAGAAATGCTTGTAGAATAGTTATGTGCGTTTTAAAACATTTCTATAGGAAATTTAAAGCAGAGAGGATTAATTTTTTAACCCCTTTCAAGAAAGGGTCAATCCGAGTATATGCTTCTTATCTTAGAGATTTATTAAAGCTTTTCTGTTTTACTGCTGATATCAGAAGTTGCCAAACATTTAACAACAAACCCATACCCAACATTTTAGGGAATGACTAAAGTTGTGACTCCAAAAAGAAGAAACAGGCAGAGCGTTAGCTTTTCTGAGCATGGGGAGGAGACGTGGGTTTGGAGGACTTCCGAAGTGGCAGAGATCAATCAGCCAAAGATTAAAAGAAGGTTCTATATCACAAGGCAAGCCACTGAGGATAATAGCTAGGCTTGTGGCAAAGCCTGTTTTTAGGGGTAGAAGAGCAGTGCCTGACCAACAGTAGACAGTGGCATCCTAGTAGAAACTGACAATGGTGATTATGATAGGGAACATAATGGCTTCTCAAAGGTGTACACATCCCAATCCAAAAACTTTGTGTAATGTACTTTATATGTCACAAGGGACTTTGCATGTGTGATCCAACCAAGCACCTCAATAGAAGACTATCTTGAATCATCTGGATAAGTTCAGTGTAACAGAAGAATCCTCACAAGGGAAAGAGGGAGGCAGGAGAGGCTGTGGAGGAAGTGTGAGGACAGAAGAAAAGGTTGGAGTGATGTGATTGTGACTTTGAGAGCAATAGGACCATGAGCCAAGCTCAGGGAATACTCTCTAACAGCTTGCAATGGCAAAGTAATGAATTCCTCACTAGAGCTCCAGAAGGAACACAAATTTGCTAATACCTTCATGTTTGCTTTGTGTGATCTCCAGATATCTGACCTCCAGTAGTATAAGAAAATAAATTTAGGTTGTTTTTAGCCACATCTGTGAGAGATAGATATTAATGCAGTGATCACAATGGAATAATGGTCAGATTGTTCCCTCAACTTTCAGGTTCTCAAAAGTTCTTTCTAAGTGTGCTTGCCCTATGGAAGAGAAGAGACCTCTCCCCCACCCCAGTCAAGAGAAAACAGAACAAAAAGTGCCATAAATGCTATAATCAAAGATTTTGTCATTGTAATGAGTGGAGCTTGAGTTCAGATATAATTTTATTAAAGAAAATAAGGTGATGTTTTGTGGAACATGGCATTGCACTCATATGTATGTCTGTGTTCATTATTACTTTTTTGAGACACAAAGCAAGTGTAATGTGATGTATCTGAAGACTAAATTTTTATTTCCTTAAAAATTAATTAGAAGTCCCATTTAACCCAGCTGTTCCCCTGCTTAGTATCTTCCCAAAAGAATTAAAAACATCATACCACAGCAATATATGCTCACCCAAGTTTATAGAGCTGCAGTTTGTAATAGATAAATCTTGGAAACAGCACAAATACCCATCAACTGGTGACTAGATAAAAAAGATGTGGTTTTTAAATAAAATGGGGTACTGCTCAGGCATAAAGAATGACAAACTAGAGACATTTATAGCTAAATGGATGCACATTGAGGCCATGCTCTTTAAGTGAAATAAAGAAGACACACATGCATAAATACCAAATTGTTTCACTGATGTGAGAAACTGCAAGTGTGAGGACCAAAATGTATGGCAGATAATGTGAAATAGAAAAAGTTCAAAGGTGAAGGGGAAATAGGAAGGGGGTTTGGGGTGAAGGAAAGGAGGGAAGAAAAGTGGAGGAAAAAAAGAAAAACATGGAAACAAAGCTTTTGTAAATAGGAAGGGGTGGAGGTGTGAAAGGGAGGAAAGTGGAATGGGAAGAAACAGGAACCAAGATATATCATGTACAAATACAAATTCCCAGTGATCAATATGATCATAATATATACCTAAAATGTACCAATAAACTTACGGGAAGAAATGATAAGTGAGTGGATAATCAAATCGTAGTACATTTCTACAATGTTACACTGGTCAGCAATAAACAGGAACAAACTACTGATAGATGCAACAAGATAAGTGAGTCTCAAAATTAGCATGATGCATGAACAAAGCCAGAAGTGATACTATAGATATTACACAGCTCTATTTATGTTTCCACAACAAACAAAACTATGATGAAGAAATCAAATAGGTGGTAGCTTGGAGTTTAGTTGGAAGAGCAGAGAAAAGGATATGAAGGAACTTTCTAGAAAGATAAAAATGTTCTATATCTTCATTGAGGCAGTGGGTACCTGGATGTTTACCTTTGTCAGAACTCATTGAACTGTGCACTTACTAACTTTTTTCTTTTTTATTGAGTTTATTGGTACATATTAGGTATACAGTGCAGTTACATTCATTATTAGGATCTTGTACCTTTACATGACAGGTCTTGGTTCTCATTTTTTCCCCTTGTCCCTTCCCTCCCTTCATCCCCTTTCCCCCTCCCCATTTACAAACACTTTATTTCCATTTTTTTCATTTTTCTCATATTTTTTCTTTTCCCTTATTCCCTTTCCCCTACCCTTCCCACTTTCCTTACACCTTTAGCACTTTTCTTCCCATTTCAAGTTGTTAATTATCTCATTAAGATCGTGTTTACTATTACGGCTTTTCACACCAGAGAAACTATTTGGTATTTACACATGTGTAACTTATTTATTTCACTTGAGTATATCCTCAAAATGTATGTATTTTCCTATGAATGACTCTAATTTCTCATTCTTTGTGGCTGAGTAGTGTTCCATTTTATAGAAAAACCACATATTCTTTATCCAGTGTCCAACTGATGGGCAAATGGGCTGTTTCCAAGTTTTAGCTATTACAAACTGTGCTGCTATAAACATGGGTGTGCATACATCACTGTGATATGATTCTTTTAGTTCTTTTGGAAAGATACCCAGCAGAGGGATGGCTGGGTCAAATGGAACCTCCAGTCCAAGCTCTTTGAGGTATCTCTATATTGATTTCCGTAGTGGTTGCACCAATCTGCACTCCCACCAACAATGGAGAAGGGTTCCTTTCTCCCCACAACCCCGCAAACATTTGTTATTGTGTGATTTCTTGATAGTAGCCATTCTTTGTGTGGTGAGGTGGAATCTCAGTATTGTTTTCATCTGCATCTCTTGAATGACCAGTGATGTGGAACATGTTTTCATATATTTACTTGCTGCTTTTACTTCTTTGTCTGAGAAATGTCTGTTCATTTCAGATGCCCATTTTTGAATTGGGTCTTTATATTTAGGGGGACTGATTGAGTTCTTTATATATTCTAGATAAGAGTTCTTTGTTTGAGGAGCAGCTGGTAATTTTTTTTCCCACATTTTAGGTTGTCTCTTAGTGCTGTTGATGCTTTCTTTTGCAGCACAGAAGCTTTTTAATAAGATGAGATCCCTGTTGTTGATTCTTTCTGCTAGTTTCCGTGCTACTGAGGATTTGTTCATAAAGTCTTTTCCTATACCAATTTCTTCAAGAGTTCTGCCTAACTTATCATCCAGCAAGTTTAGTGTTTCTTTTTTAATATTTAAATCTTTAATCCACTTGGATTTTAATTTAGTGCATGGTGAAAGATAAGGGTCTAGTTTTAATATTTGGCAGGTTGAGATCCAATTTTTCCAACACCATTTATTAAAGAGGCTATCTTTCCTCCACTGAGGATGGTCAGCTCCTTTGTCAAAAAAGAGGTAGCTGAGTACATCTGGATTTGTTTCTGTGTCTTCCAATCTGTTCCACTGATCCTCAGGCCTGTTTCTTGGCCAGTACCTTGCTGTTTTTATCACAGTGGCTTTATAGTATAGTTTCAAATTGGGAATTGTTATACCCGCTGACATGTGTGTGTTGCCTAGGCTGGCTTTTGCTATTCTAGGTCTCTTATGGTTCCAAATGAATTTTTGGATTATTTTTTCTATTTCTCTGAAATATAGTGTTGAAATTTCAATTGGCATTGCATTGAATCTATATAGCAGTTTTGATAGTATGTGTGCACTTATTATCTTTGTGTTTCACAGACTGTAAATAATGCCTCAACAGAAAATTCTTCTTTGTAAGTAACATACACTGCTCTTTCTATGTTTTTTCCCAGTTGTGAAAAATTTCCAGGATCATTATAGTACAGTAAAAATTTTAGAATATTATCTAGATTTCTTTCAATGACTCCAAATAAAACAATACCTTAAATTTTAAAAATGTTCATAAGACAAATTCTGGTAACAAATATTTGTCCAATTAAAATGTTGAGATCTTTTAACAAGTGTAGTCCTATGGTCCTATGGTCAGAAAGTCCTCTTGATCTGCTGTTAAATTGCTATAAGATCTTGGAAATGGGAAAATGGCATTGTGCACAGTAGGAAGGTATAAACACAAGAAGAAGTAGAGGAAAAAAGATACAAAGCCATCTCTGACAATAATGGTAGTAGCATATATATTGCAGTAAGTTCAGAATGTTTTCCATTTAATAACTTTGTTTTAGAAGAAGCCTATTGCTAGGAAACAAGCAGTTATGTGTATGCTGGGTCTGAAGAAAATAGCTTATTGGGAGAATTTTCAAGGTAATGGGTTAACAAAAATTAAGGTCAAGCATATGTAGCCAAAGATGTAACAATGAAACTCAGACATAGGTCATATGTCTGATGATAGTAGAGAAATGAAAAACCAGGGGCTGGGGATTTAGCTCAGCAACACTGCACCTGTCTCACAAACACAAGATCCTGTATTTGATTCCTGGTTCAAACGTAGTGAAAAACCAGATCCAGAGGGAAAAAGTCCTAAAAACTCTAGTACAGCAGGAAAATTTTGTTAAGCTTTGGTTTTGTGGATAACCATTTTTTCTCTTTTGCAGATGTTCTGAAAGTGATCATATACTTTTAAAAATTAAGCAGGTTATTGAAAAGGCTTTATTCTTCTAATTCTTTGCCTCTTTCCATCCATCATTACAGTCTTTATAGCCAGTAAAGACTTATTAAAGCTGCTGAATCTACTTTACTCTGTTGTCATGTGAACTCTTTTCTAGAGAGAGGCTCATTTCATTAGCCTCAGACTGTATAGCACAAGATTCACAGAATTGTCTGTGAATGTTATCAGATGATCATTGGTGGGTTTTGCCAAATCTGCATAGGCAGTGCAAATATCCAAGCTTTGCTTCCCACTCTCAAATATCTGGTGGAATAATGCATTTTAGAAAAACAATGCAGAAGCTGAACAGTAATAAATGCAAATCTCTGGATTATTGTTACCTAGTAGACTACAGAGCAAGAGCATTGGGAAATTTTAATTCATTTTAAAATCTGGAGTCCTCGGGGCTCACCTGGTGGGTCCACAACCTCCCTGACTGCTCGCTACCAGATCCAGTAAAGAAGGCCTCTGAGGTCTCTCTGGCCACCTGCTCGTGCCCAGCGGGCAGGTCCACAACCTCCTTGACTGTGCACCACCGGATCCAGTAAGGAAGGTAGCTGTGCAGGCGCCCTTGAAACACCCCCATGACCTGACCCCCCCCCCGGTTCTCAAGCCTACTGATTGGGCCAGTCCTTGGACCCACTCTGCAGAGGCATAGGTGGTCATGAAGGGTATTTTTCTGAAATCCCAACTTTGAACATCTTTAAAGAAAGGGCAGGGGAAACCTGTAAGAGAATTGAGTGAAGTTCAACCCTACAGGTTGGGAAACTCAATTGAGGCCTTGTGGACTGAGATCAGTCTGAGTTGTGGGGACCTGCAATTGGCTAGCTGAGATCAGGGGATTCAGTTCTGCACATGGCTGTACACGTGGTATAATATGACCACAGAGACATAGTCTGAAAGAGGCCCTTCAAATTCTTTTTTTTTCCTCATTCTACTCTACATTTTCTTTCTTTTTTCTGTTCTCTCTCTCCAACTCAGTCTCTTGCTCCATTTTATCCCTCATCTCCCTTTTTATTCCTGCTCCTGCCCTAACTCAGACTTCTTCTTTATCATTTTTCTTTTTTTTTATCTTCTTTTCTCCTGTCATTTTATCTCACTCATGGCTCTGTAGCTTCAAGGGAAGGCAAGCCCCTGTTACTGTTAAGGGGATATATTCTTCTCCTTATTCCTGCACTCTGTCTATCCCCTTTGAAGTTAATAGTTTCATAAAGATAGTATGGTCATTCTATGTCCTCTGGCTTCACTTGAAACCTTCTCCAATTCTTTCACTTATCTACTCCTCTCATCCTAACTCAGTCTAGGCCCCCATCCTGAATGGTAAAGATGCTATATTGAAAAGCATATTCACTGCAAACATATTTTGGGCTGCTTCTTGATATTAATTTAATTCACATGGCTTAAAGATGATAGATTAATGACTACCACAAGTGGTCAGTTTGCAAGCTGTGCTTGATCCTATTGGGCTGCTGAATGTATCAATTGGGATAAAGGATTGTGATTGATTTAATGAGTTGTTTTCTCTGGTATTATGAAAATGAGAATGTCTCTGAGTCATTAGAGACTCAAAAGCTAAAACGTAACTATATCAGGAAGATTTAAGTAATAACCTGGAAAATAAACCAAGGACAACCCAACAACAAAAATAAAAATAAAAATGAGAAAACACTTAAGCAAGACACAAAAACAGACTTCCAGTTCACCAATGGCAAACAGTAGGGCAAATGAGGATGAAAAGTCTGATAGTGAACCAGCAGGACACCCTGGACCCATAGCATAGGAGGTACAAAAACAGATCAATCAGGCTCTAGAAAAATTCACATCAGAAATAATTTCCCCATTAATCATAGAGAGGGTGAGCAAAATGGAAGTCAGGATTCAAGACTCTAGAACAGAAACTGACAAAAAATAGATGAGCTCAAGACTGTGACAGAAGCCATGAAGACTCAGCATAAGAAATGGAAACAATAAATCCCAACAGAGGAAAGAAATGCATAAAACAAATATCCAGGAGATTAAAAACTCTATTGAAAGTGTACATAACAAAATAAAAGATTGTGAAGATAGAATTTCAGATATAGAAGATAGGATCGCAGTCAGTGACCTTGAAAAAATAGGTCTCTCAAAAAGAGTAAAGGATCATGAGAAATTGATCCAACAACTGCTAGATGATGCAAAGAAAAATAACATAAGACTGATAGGAATCCATGAAATAGCAGGAGAAAACACAAATGACTTAAAAAAGCTCTTCACAGAATTAATGACAGAAAACTTCCCAAACAGAAGGGAAAAATTAGACATACAGAAAAGTAAGACATATAGAACTCCAACTAGCCAGAATAAAAAAAATTATACACCTAGACATATAATAATCAAGATCCCAGACATCCAACAGAATAACAAAATACTACAAGTGGTAAGAGAAAAGAAACAAATCACATGTAAAGGAAAGCCCATTAGAATCACAGCAGACCTTTCAATACAAACCCTTAGGTCAAGGAGAGCCTGGAGTGATGTATTTCAAGTCCTAAAAGAAAACAACCTCCAACCTAGAATGACGTATCCTGCAAAACTCTCTTTCAAAATAGATGGGGAATAAGATACTTCCACAACAAAGAACACCTGAGAAACTTCATGAACACCAAACCAGCACTGCAAAGAATTCTAAACAATATCCTAGAAAAGGAAAATGAAGGTCACAATACCATGAGGCCCAACAGACCAAATCAATTAGGCAAGGCAAGAAACTAAAAGGAGAAGGGAGAAAAAGTAAAAAGAGTCAACAAAAGGACAATAACATGACAATAATAATTCAGAACATATCAGTTATAACCATCAATGTTAATGGCCTCAATTCACCAATCAAGAGAAATAGACTGGCAGAATGGATTAAGAAGCAAAATCCAACAATATGCTGTATACAAGAAACACACCTATTGCAAAAGGAAGCCCATACACTGAAAGTGAAAGGATGGAAAACAATTCTACATGAGACAGGAGCCCAGAAAAAAGCAGGGGTAGCAATCTTATTTGCAGACAAAGTAAATTTCAAGCCAAAACTGATAAAAAGAGACAAAGAAGGCCACTACATCCTTGTAAAGAGAACAATTCAAGAGGAAGAGATGACAATCATAAACATATATGCACCAAATATAAATGTCCCCAACTATATAAAACAAATATTAACCAACATGAAAAACCAAATAAGCACTAATACAATTTTAGTGGGAGATTTAAATATCCCACTATCACAAATTGAGAGATCATCTAGGCAGAAAATCAACAATGAAGTAATAGAACTGAACCAAGCTTTGGAACACATGGACTTAATAGATGTTTACAGAGTATTCCACCCCCAAAAATCAGAATATACATTCTTTTCGGCTGCACATGGATCATTCTCCAAGATAGACCACATATTGGCTCACAGAACAGGTCTAAATAAATGCAAAAGAATTGAAGTCATCCCCTGTATATTATCAGATCATAGTGCAATCAAACTGGAGATCAATAGCTCAAGAAACTGTAGAAACTTCACAAGCACATGGAAACTGAACAACACTCTCCTAAACAATCAATGGATTACAGAAGAAATTAAAGAAGAAATTAGATAGTTTTTACAAATAAATGAAAATGCCAATATAACATATAGGAATCTATGGGACACAATGAAACAGTTCTACAGCGAAAATTCATAACATTGAATGCCCACACTAGTAAAACAGAGCGAGCTCAAATAAACAACCTAATGATGAATCTTAAACTCCCAGAAAAACAACAGCAAGGAAAACCCAAAACTCGAACAAGAGAGGAAATTATAAAGATCCGAGCAGAAATCAATGCAATGGAAACTAAGAAAATGATACAAAAAATAAATGAAACAAAGAGTTGGTTTTCTGAAAGAATAAATAAAATTAACAAACCCTTGATAATCTTATCAAAAAAATAATCTTATCAAAAAGGAAAGAAAAGGCTCAGATCCATGCAATCAGGAATGAAAAAGGTGAAGTCACAACAGATCCAGTAAAAATCCAGAGGATTATTAATACCTACTTTGAGAACCTGTACTCCAATAAAATGGAAAACACAGAAGAAATGGACAGATTTTTAGATACTTATGAATTACCCAAGTTGAACAAAGAAGATAAAAATGTTTTAAACACTCCAGTTATGGTCAATGAAATTGGAAATGTAATTAAAAATTTATCACCAAAGAAAAGTCCAGGCCCTGACAGATTCACTGCTGAATTTTACAAGACATTTAGAGAAGAACTACTGCCATTACTCTTTAAACTTTTCAATGAAATTGAAAGGGTAGCTATACTTCCAAATTCATTCCTGGAAGTAAGTATTACTTTGATTCCCAAACCAGGGAATGATGCAACTAAAAAAGAGAACTATGGGCCAATCTCCTTAATGAATATAGATGCAAAAATTCTCAATAAGATACTAGCAAACAGAATACAGAGGATCATCAAGAAGATCATACACCCTGACCAAGTTGGATTTATTCCAGGGATGCAAGGGTGGTTCAACATACATAAGTCAATAAATGTAATACATTATATTAACAAAGTCAAGTACAAAAACCACATGATCCTCTCAATAGATGCAGAAAAAGCATTTGACAAAATTCAACACCCATTCATGATAAAAACCCTGTGAAAAATTGGAATACATTGTCTATATCTCAACTTAATAAAGGCTATCTATGAAAAACAAATAGCCAACATCATATTAAATGGCCAAAAGCTGAAAACCTTCACATTAAAATCAGGAACAAGACAAGGATGTCCGCTATCACCACTCCTGTTCAATATAGTTAGGAAACATTAGCCACAACAATTAGACAAGAGAAATAAATTTAAGCAATAAAATAGGAAAGGAAGAAGTTAAACTGTCATTATTTGCTGATGATACGATACTCTACCTTGAAGACCCAAAAAACTCCAACAAAAGACTTCTAGACTTAATTGACAGATTCTGTAGAGTAGCTGGATCCAAGGTGAAAACTCAAAAATCAATAGCCTTCTTGTACACAAATAACAGACTCATGGAGAGAGAAATTAGGGAAACAATTCCCTTCACAATAGCATCTAAAAAAATGAAGTATCTAGAAATCAATCTAACAAAAGAAGCAGAAGATCTCTACACTGAAAACTATAGCACTCTGAAAAAAGAAATTGAAGAGTATATAAAAAAATGGAAAGATATCCCTTGCTCCTGGGTAGGAAGAATCAACATAGTGAAAATGGCCATACCACCAAAGCTGCTATATAGATTCAATGCAATGCCAATTGAAATTGCAGCACTATATTTCACAGAACTAGAGAAAATCCAAAAAATCATCCAGAACCATAAGAGACAGAGAATAGCAAAAGCCAGCCTAGGCAACACACACATGACAGTGGGTATAACAATTACCAATTTGAAACTATACTACAAAGCCACTGTGATAAAAACTGCATGGTACTGGCAAAGAAACAGGCCTGAGGATCAGTGGAACAGATTGAAAGACACAAAAACAAATCCAGATGTATTCAGCTACCTCACCTTTGACAAAGGAGCTGACCATCCTCAGTGGAGGACAGATAGCCTCTTTAATAAATGGTGTTGAAAAAACTGGATTTCAACCTGCCACAGATTAAAACTGGACCCTTATCTTTCACCATGCACTAAATTAAAATCCAAGTGGATTAAAGATTTAAATATTAAAAAAGAAACACTACATTTGCTGGAATGTAAGTTAGACAGAACTCTGGAAGATATTGGCATAGGAAAAGACTTTATAAACAAATCCTCAGTATCTCAGGAAGTAGCAGAAAGAATCAACAACTGGGATCTCATCAAAAACTTCTGCGCTGCAAAAGAAATCATCAGCAGAACTAAAAGACAACCTGCAATGTTGGAAAAATTTTTACCAGCTGCTCCTCAGACAAAGGACTATTATCTAGAACATGTAAAGAACTCAAAACAATCAGCTCCCCCAGTATAAAGACCCAATTCAAAAATGGGTATCTGAGATGAACAGACATTTCTCAGACAAAGAAGTAAAAGCAGCAAGTAAATATATGAAAAAATGCTCCAAATCACTGGTCATTTGAGAGATGCAGATGAAAACAACACTGAGATTCCACCTCACCCCACAAAGCATGCCTGCTATGAAGAAATCACACAATAAGAAATGCTGGTGGGGTGGTGGGGAGAAAGGAACCCTTCTCCATTGTTGGTTGGATGCAGACTGGTGCAACCAGTATGGAAATCAATATGGAGATACCTCAAAGAGCTTGACTGGAGGTTCCATTTGACCCAGCCAGCCTTCTGCTGGGTATCTTTCCAAAAGAACTAAAAGAATCATATCACAGTGATGTATGCACACCCATGTTTATAGCAGCACAGTTTGTAATAGCTAAAATTTAGAAACAGCCCACTTGCCCGTCAGTTGGAAACTGGATGAAGAAGATGTGGTTTTTCTATAAAATGGAATATTATTCAACCATAAACAATGAGACAATAGATTCATTCAGAGGAAAATGGATATATATTGAAGATATACTCCTAAGTGAAATAAGTAAGTCACACATGTGTAAATACCAAATAGTTTCTCTGGCTTGAATAAACTGCAATAATACATAAGATCCTAATAAGATTACTGACATTGTGAAATGGGAAGAAAGTGGCTAAAGGTGTAGAGAAGGTGGGATGGTTACAGGAAGGGTAATAAGGGAAAAGAAAATGTGTGAGATAATGAAAAGATGGAAATAAAGTGTTTGTTGATGGGCAGGGGAGGAGCGGGTGAAGGGAGGGCAGGGATAGGGGCAAAAATGAGAATGAAGACCTGTCATGTAGAGATACCAGATCCCAACAAAATGTAACTGTATTGTATCCCTAAAATGTACCAATAACTCAATTAAAGCTGAAAAAAAATCTGGAGCCCTCAAGTGAATGATATTGGTTCCCAGCTGATCTTTAGAGTGGATGAGCTAGTGGCAAAAGTGAACTTCAAGAGATTATCAATAAAGGAAGCTCCAGTTGCCTTCCTGTCCCTTCTCTTCCTGGCCCTGGACCCATCTGCTCATTCCCTGTAACCTCAGGGGTGGAAGAAACCCACTTCTTCAAAGGAATTCATAGAGATATTCTAGGCTTTAGATTCCCAGAATCTATGCTTTCCATGTGAGTAAGTCAGTAAAACTTGACTTAGCAATGCCTTTATGACCATAGCCTTGTTTGCTTTTTTGTTTAAATTAAAAAACCAAATAATATGTCACATAGAATTTTATCCTTGCAAATCTGATCCACTGGTTGGTGTTACTTTTCTTTTAGTTGGATAAAATGCCTGATACTCACAACTTCAAGGAAGAATTTATTTGGCTCACAATTTCCAGTGGGTTCAGTCAAAAGTTGGCTGGCTCCAAGACAAAAATGGCATGGTGGAAGTACATGGCAGAAGGAAGCTTCTCAATCCATGGCAGTCAGGTGCAGAGAGCAAAGGGAGGCACCAGAGACAAGAATACACCCTTATACAGGTGATGTCCTGTTACCCATCTCTCTGATCAGGTACTATCTTCTAACAGCATATTTAGCTACTAATCTGTGATCTAATCATGATCCTATCACCTTGCAAAATCTTCACCACTGAATGCATGAGACTTTGGGGAAATATTATATATCTAAATCATGACCATTGGCTTGGGCCACTTCTTTACTTAAGGAGCCATTCACTGTGCTATGTCCAGTTATAACACTGCATTTGGCATCTTGTCTATTGATGGTTGAGTATGCATCCTGTCCATTGATTTTTATTCTTTTAAGCTCAATTGTTCCTTTGCATCTTTACCCAGAGAAAGATTTGGATTCTTTGTGAAAAGTCCAAGGGTAGTCTCAGAAAAAGAACCAAGAATGATAATTTTCATCATCTTATTACAGAGGTAGTTTCAGGGAAAAGTCCCTAGGACCAACTACTTGATGAGAGAGATTTCCAGGATGGCTTAAGGTTGATTTTTTGTGAACTGCTTGGCCACTTGGAAAAAGTAGAGGTAGGCAGATATTTGATTCTTTACCATATTATCTACATTCTGTGTCTGATTAGCTGCTTGCAAGATTCTGATCCTTTTGGTATGAAGCTAATTCTTTACCCTGATGTGGATATTTGGAGTGCTGATAAAGTACCATAACACTGAAAAAGAGCATATCCCACATACAAGTCCAAAGGAGAGAGTTATAGGGAGATGCTACTGGGAGTGATAAGAAGGTATTTCTTCTAAGTTCCTAAAGAAGCAATGAATGTAGGCTCACAGCCTCTGCCCAATTTTATCATCTTTCCTAAGGTATTCTTTTGAGTAGTCATAGGGAACTAGGGTGAGGATTCTTTGGAAAGAAATTTATGACAATGATAAGGACAATTTGCCAGATTCCTGAGATGTCCAGCAGAAACTTACACTTGAGTTTTCTTTTTATTGCTGCAGTTGTCTTAGAATGTGAGTCTTTGACTTTGATTAAAGTGTGCCTTTTTCAGTTTCTTTGTCCTTCAGCCAAGACAGATGGATCCTTTAGGAGATGTTGATGGGCTGGTGCAGTAAGAACTATCATGGATTCGTGACAATTTCAAGGCAGAGGGATCTGAAGCAGCTGGTGTGTTGCTACTTATAATTTAAGAGTGTTGGAAGTATCGATATCCAACATATTTTCCTTAACCTTATGCCTTGCATCAGCATCAATAAAAGTTCTATTTTTTTCTTTGTGAGAAGGAAATTCATCTTCATAGTTATGAGTAAAATATTTTTCCAGAATTCTTATTACAACTTTACTAGTCACTTATAGGATAAAACTATGATATATTTTATTCACAAGCCACCCAGTTCAGTTTGCCTGGGGAAAACTATGTAGCTTGCTGAAGGAGAGCTAAGAATTGTGAAAGAGATGGCTTGAGTCCCTACCTCCTGACTCTGGTTTTGGTCCCCACCTCTACCTCTCATATTAAGCTCTTTCACCCGCTGTTTCAGTTATCCATGTTTGTAAATAGGGTAAATGATGTGTACTATACAAAGTTTCATTGAAAGTGAGGCATCTAATAATTGTATCTCATAGCTAAAGCAAAAAGCTAAGACAGTGGATTTCCAAGTTTTATCATATAGTCCTTGGAAGAACAGAGATTAGAGTGCTAGAATTTACATTAAAAACAAAGTGTTCAGAATTACTCATATATATTCAATTTTTAGTGGAATAATCAGAAGCCAATCCAACTTCTGGAACTACCGCACACAGGACTAGCTTTGGTTTTCATTTACATGATAGGTCAGTTATGTGGAGAATATAACAGTCAAAGAATTAAGAATATTTATAATTAATTGAAAAAATTACTGACATGACAGAAAAGCCCTGGAAATTATATAGGCCAGAAACAATGCATGAATATAGACAGGTCAATAAGTGGTGGAGATGGCCTTTGTCTGTGACACGTCATAATGGGCACACCTACATGGGAGAATAAAGGCTGGGTTTTAGAAGAGTACATTTAAGATCAGAGAACCTTGTATAGAGCTGCCTGACCTCCTGTAAAAGTATAAAAATAAAGCCTACCCCACTGAGACAGGAAGTAGAAATACTGCCTGTGAGTGCCTTACCATTGGGTGGATTGGGAAAACACCTCTCTCTAAAAAATTTCAAATTTCAACTCTACAATCATATGCATTGCAATAATCATATTTCCTGTGGGGCCTGAGAATAGAAAATCAGACCTAGTTGGAAAATCCAACATGCCCCAGGATTTGCTGTGCTACTCTAACCTGGCAGGAGAAAACAAATCTTTCTTGAGAGATATTTTAAACCAAGATTTCAGGGCCAGGGGTTTAGCTCAGTGGTTTTGCCACCTGCCTTGCAAGCACAAAGACCTGAGTTCCATCCCTTGTGCCCCGCCCACGCAAAAAACGCAGAACAATAAACCAAGATTTCAAAGAATTCATGCACACATTTTTTGCAGAATATGAGTGAAATATTTTCAAAAATCACAGAACATATGAAAACCAAGTCACTGCAAACAAGAACCAATATAATTAACAACCTTCATAGAAGAGAGATTTTTTTGGAAATTTATAAAACCAAATATAAAACAATAATTTTATGGTGTGATCTAAGAGAATAAGAGGAGACATTGAAAGTATGCTGAAAAAAATCAGACATATTTGAAAAGGAATAAAAAAATACAACTTTAAAAAATAAAAATAAATAAATAAAACTAGAAATTTCGTCTAATTTAAGCAGCAGATTAGATATAATTGAAGGAAGTAAACCAGCTAGGGTATCTCTGAAGAAATTGTGCAGAAGGCAGAACAGAGAAACAAAGGGATGGAAAATATTACAGGGGAGTTTAACTGATGTTTAAAAACACAATAATAATATTTAATTTGTTGAGTTAAGAATAAAGGTAGAACTAAGTTACTGCACAACAAATTATAAATCAAAAAGGACCACAATGAGGATTAGCACCTTGAGTTTCTGAGAACATTATAAATGTATTGGTTTACTGTAGAAAATGAAGTGCATATTTAAATTCCCTTAGTAATCACCAAAGAATGGAAATAGTGTGTATGCCTTCCAACCTAAGATTGGCAAAAATTGAATGAAAGGGAAAATATAAAAAGTAACTATCAATGAATCTTAAAAAACAAAGGAAGGAAGAGAAAAACTGAGGAATTAAAAAATGGGCCAAAAGAGAAGCACACCAAAAAATGGTAGCAAAGAATCCAATTATATTAAAAATCACACACACACACACACACACACACACCCC
>NW_022900913.1:47707493-47748264 GCF_012274545.1 Fukomys damarensis
CACGGCAGATCACCTAAATAACACACACCTATTTTTTAACAGGACTTTTAAAAAAGAATCTTCAACTCTGAGTCTATAAGAAACAATATCTTGTGTCATTTTTATGGATGCAAAAGGATAAAGAATAAAGAGATGAAAAAAGAGTAGAAAATGTAAAGTAAAAGAAAATTTATGTATATTAACTAGAAAATGTGGACCATCAATATAGAAATCATTACTAAAAATAAAGAAATTACTCTATGTAAACAAAAGTTTCAGTTTTTTAGGAAGGTGCCAATAATTTCTAATTTAGAGACAAAGAATAACATAGCTTCAAAATATGTGAAGTGAAAGTTGAGCAAAATACAGGCTGAGACCAATAAATCTACTACTTTTACTACTTTACCTCTGTCAATTACTGAAAAATCAAACAAGCAAAAATAAAGTAGAACTCAACAGAATTTAGAAATATAATCAATAGTTCAGCAGTCAAAGACAAAAGTTATAGTTATTCTTCTTGCTCAAGAATACTTGCAGAAAATGAACATGTCATATTCTAGGCCATGAGTCATGTTTTAACAAATTTCAGATGCTTTCTCTGACCCATGTCAGAGGATTTAGAAAAGATCTCATTTAATGTTGATATGAAGGAATTAAGTAGGAATAGGACATGAATAAACGCAGTGACAGGGAGGTGGAGGCTAACCAAATTTTATTATGTCAGCAGGCTCAGAGAAGTTTGCCACTCCAAATTCGGAACCCTGAGCAGAAGCTATATAATTCTTTTTATACAGAAGCAGAACAAAGGCAATTATTTCAGCAGTGACAGTTTGCATCCCAGCACATCTGGGTGTCCTTGGTCCAGTGAAGAAAAAACAGGATCCCATGAAATCAGGATGTAGAAAAACCATTATCTATAGGAACAGAGTTGTCAGCCTCAGATAGGGGAAAAATTAGAGGGGAAGGTGACAGATAATATTAGTTAGAACCTTTAGAGTTTTATCTAACACTTAAGACAGTTTTTTCTGTTGTCTTTTTAAATTCTGTCTTCCTCATCAATATAACTCTTCGTATTTTTGAATGCTTGCTTCTATGAAACAGAGAGGAACATTCCAAAATAAAATTTCTCTTTAAGGATGATGTAAAATATTAGATTAAAGAGAACATTTGGGAGGCGGGGGGTGTTCTGTATTAAAACCAGAGCTTTCACACTGAGCTCCATGTCCAGGCTTTTAAAATTTGGAGACAGGGTCTTGGTAAGTCTATAAATTGCCTGAACCTAAGCTTGAACCTCCCACCTCCACCTCCCAGAGTGCTGGGATTATAAGCACGTGCCACCAACCATGGCTTGGAAGAATTTATCAGTGGTAAGGTGAATGGGAAAACTGGTGCCAGCATCCTCCGTGAGACTCATGCATGCTATCAGTTCTTGGATTAACTTGCGCAGGGAAGGCAGTGCGACATTTCACAGCCTTTGTGCTGTACAAAACTGAACATGTTTATATTTCATCTTTCAAAGAAATTGTATTGTTGCCTACATACTTTTTGATGTCTTTTCTGGTAAGAAGCTGAAAGGAGTGCAGATAAAATAACCAAATGATATCTGAAAAACTCCAAAACTATGTCAGAATGTTTTTTGCTTTTCTTTTATATATAAGACATACGTTATTATTTTGATCAGGTGGATACATGTGCATGTTTCTTTTTTTTTATTTTTCTCATGACAATTTGAAAAGAATTACATTAAGTAGATTTTAGTTTAATTCTTTAAACAAAAGGTTCAGTTTTCTATTTTTTTTAACCATTTAGAAAATAGGATTTTGCCTTTGTATTTATTGCTTTGCTGATCTGATGTAGTTTTCTTGCTATCATAAAATTTGCAATTGTATTTGTTTCAAATGTTATATATTTATGAATTCAATAGATATACTTGTCAAATTCTTATGCAAAAGCCCTGGGATTTAGCTCAGTGGTGCTACTGCCTACCTTACAAGTGCAAGGTCTCAAGTTTAATCCTTGGTACCCTCCCTCCAAAAAATTCTTATGTGGAGATTTCTTTTCTTAGTGCTGGGGATCAAATATAAGGTCTTGTGTATACTAGGCAAGTACTCTACCATTCAGCTATTCCTGTAGCCATTTTAGGGATTTCTAATGTCTGAAAAAGTGTAAAAAACCTTACATGTATAGGCACTAAACACCAAAAATTATATTTAATTAATCTTGAGTTTCAAACAAAAATGTGATAATGTTTTGGCATATATTGTCCTGTTTGTATGATTTATTAATTTTTTATTGTAAAAATTTGAAACATTACAGTAGAAATCAGCCAAAGTAATGAAATCACCTCAATATAGTTATAGATCTAAAATCAAATAGAATTTAGAGAAGAGAATATTTTGAATATGGATTTAGAAAAGTATTAAAGTTCAATTCAACTCTCCATAATTCTAGAACATAGACATTATGGTTATATAAGAAATAACCAAATGGAGTCAAAATAACAAAATTGAACAGACTTGGAGAAATTAGGATGTTTAAGATGAAGGATTAATACTGTTTTAGTTACTTTTCTCTCATTGCCAAGACAAAAATTTGTAACACCCATAGCTAAAGGGGAAAGGGTTTTTGTAGCTCAGTTCGCAGAGGTTTCAGTCCATAATTGGCTAGAACATTGGCAGGGTGGCAGGACAGACAGAACTTGCAGAGGAGAAATAGTTCATGGTGGCCAGAAGGTGGCAAAAGCAAAAAGAGAAAACAAATCCCTTTCTGTCACTTTTATCTTATCCAAACTACCAGGATTCTGGTGGTGCCAAACCAATCAGTGGACTGATTTAGTAATCACACACCCTTAATCCCAGCATCACACACTCTAGATTTGGCCATCTCTGAAAAAGTCCTATCATTTTATGAAGCTTAGGGGGAACATCTAGGCACAAACCATAACATACCCCATAGACAGGCACTTGCTGAAAAAGAGGCCAAGGCAGAATGAATGCGATGAGAGGAAGAGAATGAATGAATATACAGAAATGTGTTCCATACAGTACTGGAATTTTCTTGATATTCCAATTCACTTATTTGTTAAAACTCATCTCCCTTAAAAGGTGAGTTACTTCTAAATATAGTTGAATTTATGTTCAAGATCTATTAATTTGAGATTAGAAGGGAGACATTTCAATTCCGAGGTTATGAGAAGGATTTTTATGTTGGTCATAACCATTTTCTTTCTAAAGCGGGACACCAGGGTTGAAGATTTCTCATTAATCTGGTCATACTTGGAAAGTCATTGGCTTTATTTGAGACTCCAGGATCAACACATAAGATGATTGTGCCTGCTGGGTTTTTCCTAACATGCTTTAGAGATGCAGTAACTAACTGGAGGGCAATCCAAAATTGAAAAGCAAGACTAGATGTATGAAATGTCACCCTATTGATCAGCAAGCTCGGTTGCTCCTCTTGAGGATCCAATTTTCATCTGCGCAAGAGATAATTTTTCATAGGAGACAGGCTTCTGTTAGATCGTCAACACCAAAAATACCCTTTTGTTGTTATTATCTGAAGAATTTGTAAAGATAAACCCCGTGCTTCTATGTTATGCTTAGTCCAGCACCAAAGGACCTCCCAGTTCAGCTCCCTATGTGGTTGGCCCGAGTGATTTTTAAATATTTCTAGGGAAATTATTGAGAATTTATCTGTAGTGTGAAACTTGATCAGTTTTTGTAAATGTTCCCCAAGTACCCAGAAGTAATGCATATTCTTTTATTATTAGGTACAAAAAAAGTTGTTATATACCAATGCTACAATTCTATAATTCTACATTAATGTATATTAATTCTTCTCTTAAAAACTGGAAAGGAATAAAAACTACTGCAATTATATCTATATAAATGTAATTTATCATTGTTTTTCTGAAAATTTGGTTTTACAATCCTATCTTATTTTGTTAAGCTTCTTGACTTTTTAATATTTCCATTTTATTGTGCTGTTTAGTTTGCAATTTGAAATTTGCTTTTTTTATTTAGTATTTTTACCTGTTAGTGTTTTTATCTGATTTTAGGCATGGTTATTTGAACCCATAATCTTCTGTATGCATTAAAAACAGCATTTAATAGCAGTTTGAATGCTTACTATGTTCTACTTAGCAAAGAAAGATCTTTACATAAATTATCTAATACTTGCAGTAGTCATGTAGATTAGTATTATTATCACTGTTATTCCCTGCGGCTGTTATAATCTAAAGTGAAAATGGATCCCATGAAGTTAAGTGACCTGCTTTGAAGTACAAAGCCAGTTCATTGACAAGGTCACAGTTTGATTCTGGGCCCATGGGGCTTCTAGTAGCCACTATCCTTTCTTATCTTCCATCATTTTAAAATGCTTTTCTCCTTGTCTTCTTTCTCATAATGATTTGTTCCCAGTAATAATAGATTTAGACTTTTATTATTTTTTTCCAGGTATGAAATTTTACTTTAATTGTTGTTGATATTTATATAAAGTTTCATAGTATTGTTAGTGGAACTACTTAAGGAGAACGTGACATTTCACTGATTACATTCCTGTTTCTTTTCGTTGCAGTTAACCTATTTTGCTGTCCTTTGACTTTCCTAAATTTAAAATTTAGAACTTTAATCAGAATGTTTAGTTGTGACTCTATATTATTTTAATAATTAGATTTATATAAGAATGCTAAATGGACTTTCTATCTAAAAACCCATTATCTTTCTTTTTTCTTTTAAATCAAGGGTACTAGGCTGGGTGCGGTGGCACACACCTGTAATCCCAGCACTTGGGAGGCTGAGGCAGGCAGATCGCTGTGAGTTTGAGACCAGCCTGGGCTACATAGTGAGTTACAGATGAGTCTCAACTACATGGGAGACCCTGTCTCAACCCCCCCAATACTATATTTTCTTTCATCATTTATGTGACTCTCCTTTGGCTCTTCTCTCCACTTGGCATACTCATATAAGACACTCATTCAATGTATTTGACTTTCTTTGAATTTTTCCACTGAATTCTGGGAGAGTTGTTTGAGCACATCTTTTAACACATTTGTTTTTATTGTTTTCTAATTACTTTAATTCTGCTGCCTCCAGTAAAATTCATCTCGCTTGGTTTTCATCTGAAAACAGTCTTTCCTCATGTCATTCTTTTTTCATACATTCAAATACAGCTGAGAATCTGAATAAATTATCTTTGTGAACTTTACTGATTTATCACAGTACACTGTAGGCATTCATTGTGATTCACCAAATTATTCACTTTTTAGAAAAAGTACTAAAATGTTCCTCCAATTATCTGCTAATTTTTATCTTCTGTCATTCTTAGGGGTGCGTGCTTTTATTTTGTGTTTAGTACTTGAAATCGAGCTCTGGTTAGAGACTGGTTTATCTCCTTTATTAGTTCCAGATATAAAGGAAAATGCAGAAATTTAGATTTTTTTTTTTTTGAGTCAGGGTCTCACTATGTAGTTGAGACTGACCTGGAACTCACTATGTAGCCCAGGCTGGTTTTGAACTCACAGCGATACTCCTGTCTCAGCCTCCTGAGTGCTGGGATTACAGGTATGCGCCACCACGCCTGGCAGAAATTTAGAATTTTTAAATGGTTTCATTTTATTCATTTTGAAGAGATGCACAGAAGTACTTCTGTGTCTAGAGATTCGTTACGATAGCAAAGAAGTCATCTACTCGACAAGTATTTTTTGAAGGCCAGCTTTGTGTCAGACACTGTTTGGTATAATAGATGTGATAATGAATACAAGAGACCAGATTCCTGCTCTTGTAGAGATGCTTCTTGACTTTCATTGAGATCACATTCAGGTAAATGCATGGTAAATTGAAATAGAAAATATGCTTACTATATCTAACCCCCTAAACTTCATAGCTTGGTAACATAGTACACTACAGAGATAGATTGTTTTCCTTATGTGATTGTGCCACTGACTAGGAGCTGTGGCTTGCTGCAGCTCTCCAACTTTGTGAGAGCATACCAAATTTCAAAATTTGAAGTATGGTTTCTACTTAATGCATATTGTTTTCACAATATCATAAAATTGAAAAATTGTAAGTTGAAACATTATAAGTGGAAGGTTATCTATACAATGTGAAAATTCTTAGAGAAGTTATATATCACATAATTACAAAATTTCTATTTAGTTACCAGTAGTGACAAATGTTTTAAAAACTTATTAGCATTCTAGTGAATTAGAAGGATTGATGAAAATTTGTGAGGCAGGCAGTGGAACCACTGAGCTAAATCCCCAACCCCGATGAAAAACATTTTGTTTAGATTGTTGTGTTATGAGTCTGGTTCCCAGACTCACTCCTGCCAGGCTGCCCGGCATGTCTCTCTGATGGAGAAAGAGGAAAAGGAGTCAGAGAAGACCATTGTAATATGAAAGTACTTCTCTATTGCTGGTATTTTAAGAGGGAGTAGTAAAAAGCCACTCAAGAGAGTTGGGACCCAGAACTAGAGAACCACTGGCTGAGCCAGCAGTGTTCCAGGTTAGGGCTCCATTTCCATCCCTAAGGAGGGTCAGTACTTGTTTGGTTATTTGGCTCACTGTTAGAAGCTTGGATCTTGTAGGCTACAGGGTAATTTTCCAGTAACCAGTTTAGCTACCTGCTTTGGAGAAGTAACTTTCTTGAAGGGGAACTTAAGGCGGAGGGGGGTAGTTTACACAGACATCCACATAGGTGTGAAACTGCAAGCTATCAACTTGGTTGTTCACCATGACACAGAGGCCATATCTCTTCTAATTCTTAAAAGTCTCCATCTATTGTTATCTCATTCTACCTAGGGATCCCATCTCTTCCTACAATAATGAGCACAGAGTGGAGCCTCTAGAACATAGGGATCAGATGACATGGGACACATCAGACTACGGTAGAGATACTGAGAATATTAAAAAAAAACAAACTACTGACAAATTCCAGTGAATGACGTATCAAGTTTGTGTTTTTAAAGGCCCTCTCTAACTTTCACTATGGAGGACGGAGTGTGGGAGTCAGGTGGATAAAGGGATCACATTATCATAGTCTGCATGTCATCCAGACAAGAAAGATATGCTTGATCATAGTTTAGACCAGCTTATTATACTGGAGGTGAAACAAAAACATTTATGAAATATTTAGGTGGGACAGGATTATGAAGTTGAGTGAGTATTTCATTGCAGGATGAGAAAGGAATGCATTTCTTTATTTCCAGCAATAGCTTAGAGTTATCTGGCTGTTGCCTTCTATATCTGACGTATTACTTGCTTTACAAGCCTGGACCTCATTTAGCACTTGTACTTCAAGTGTGAATGATTCTAAATTCTGACCGATGCTAGTCAGAACAGCATGCAGAGTGGAAAGGAAGTGTTCCAAGAATCAGGAAAAAGAAGGCTATGGCAAGTGTCAGGAAATCTGTCCGAGGACATTGGTGCTAGGGACAGAGAAGTCTAAGAAAAATAGAAAATACCATAAAAGGTGAATAAGTGGAGATCAAACTGTGATGCTGTGATTTCTGGAAAAATAGAGCAAACAGACGGTGAGAAAGGACAGTTTATTTTCTTCAACTGTGATATCTAGAGTTAATTAGAATCACATTTGGCCAAAACTCCTAGGAATTATTTCTTTATAAGTAAGTTTTTTTTTTAAACTTGTCATTAATTTATTTCCCCTCCCTTTACTCCAAGAAGTATTTTTGCATTGGTTTATTTTAGTTTTAGATATAATTTAGATCACTGATTCTCAAAGCTACATCAGTGTCATATAGAGAATTGTTTGAAGTTTAAATTCTCAGGCTACCTCTTAGAGTTTTTAGGTTAAGAGCTCTGGTCTGGAGTCCAACAACCTGTGTTATATCAAGCATCTGGAAAATTCTAACTTGTGCTCAAGTTTAAGAACTACTTATCTGGCTGGTCATGTGGCCTAAAATATAGCATATGAGAATTCTAACTTTCAGTGTTTCATAATCAAATTTCTTCATGTCTCATTAGAAGATGGTAAACTTAGTACCTAGTACCTAGTTTGTTATTCCTTCTAGGTCCATTTCCCTCACAATGAACCTACATGCCTAGCACATGACTCTCACTTCAGGAAGGATGAACAGCATTTTTACCTTTGTCTGCTAAAGGTCTAAAATGTTTTCCTAGAATTTCTGGTCCTTTGCATTTTGTGATGTCCTCAAAATAAATTCAATTTCTCTACTCATTTGAAATGCACAAAAAATTCTTATTTTTAGGGATTTGATGTTTTGCAAATGTCCCTTGAGTTCATTTCAATTGAATTTATTATCAGGCTCCTTAATGTACTCATGCTGGGAACCTTTTGAAGTGACTTGTGATTAATTTTCCTGAGAGGGATCTTCTTACATTACCTATGTATACTTGATCACTCTTGTTCACACTGCCTTAAAGTTTTTATGAAACATAAAAGAGACAACCAGTGGTATGTACTTCCTTTTAGTGATTACTTGCATTTTCTCTGAGTTATGCATTTTTTTCATTAAGATTATTTGTACTTTTTAGGTATACAGTACAGTTACATTCATCATTGGGATCTTGTACTATTACATGATGCATTTTGGTTCTTATTTTTCCCCTGCCCTCCCTCACCCCCTCTACACTTCTCTATTTCTTTAAAGCTTGATTTTTGTCTCTGTCTTTTTTCTCATCCATCATCTTGTTTATAATTGACATCAGACATTCTCTGTGTATCTTAGAGGTTCTTCTTATGCTCAAGAATGAGAAGAGGATAGGATAAATGCAGTAGAAAGACTCATTTGTTAGTTGAGAACTAAAGGATTTCTTTCTGTCTCTCTCTCTTTTTTTTTTTTGGTACTGGGAATTGAACTCAGGTCCTTGCGCTTGTGAGGCAGTCACCAGAACCACTGAGCTAAATCCCCAACCCAGAACTAAAGGATTTCCAATAGCTGTTGTTTTTCCTATGGAGTAGGAGGTGAAGTCATCTGTTAAGGAGTAAGTGGATGAAATGAAGACATAGACAGATGCAGCTATATTGATGATTAAAATGTTGAAATACTCCTAAGACATGCTATGCATCACTGAATGACTTTATATTCAAATCCCTACTCCTGGTCCAGGACCTTGAGACCTTTCCATGATACAGTGTCTAGAGTCTAGCACTATTCAACATCATTACTGCTTACATATAGTACTTTTTCTGATCAGTGAGTGCCCATACCTTACTGGTAGCTAAATTTTTTGAAGATTATTGTGATATAGTATTTTATTAGAGAAGAAAATATTTAATATAGTTATTGTTTAGAGTGCAGTGGTGATATAAGTATAAGCAGCATACATGAAGGCTATCATTTGAAAATAGTTACTAGGAATTTATGGTCCACTTCACTATGGAATTTTCTTAGGCTCAGGCAAGGAAAAAGATGTCTGAGCCAGTGAGTGTTAAAGTTTTATTATATGTGTCCAATGAAAAAAAAAAGAAGTAGAGAAGAATTCATTTCTCTACTAGATCAGGAAAATTCATGAAATAAAGTGAAAGCACTGAAAGATTACTAGAAGCTGGGGATTTAGCTCAGTGATTTGGTGGTCTACCTTGCAAGTGCAAGGACCTGAGTTGAATCCCCTGTACCAAAAAAAAAAAAAAAAAAAAAAAAAAATGTCCTTGTCCTCCTAGCCAAGACCTGAGACAGGCAGTGGAGGCTCTAGGGTGCCCCTACGGGTCAGTTGTGTGAAGGGTGTGAATATAACACTGTAATTTAAGAGAGTGTGAAGGTCTACTGTTTGAAGGATTCTTCTGGAGAGGTACTTAATTCATTAGAGTCAGGATTTTTCATAATTCGTTAGAGTCAGGATTTTTCATAGTCTTTCAGATACTTTACCAATTTATAAATTTAAGAAAACTGACAGTGATGGACATGACTCCTGTCCACAAAGACACAGACAAATTTTATCCAGGAGAAATGTAATTGATCCTTATCATGCAGATATTGATCAGCTTTACATCTATTGGCACATTTACTTCAGCATTCGTGATTATTATTTATGTGTCTTTCAGATTTTCCTTTGAACTAATTTTAATGTTTTTCTGGATTCCTTATTATTTAATGAGATAGATAAAAATATTTGACACATATTCATTTCATATTTTTATGACAGTTGGGACTTTACTCTGAAAATATTCTGTAAGAATCATATTTCCTCTTATGTTGGACTGGTGCAATTATATTTTTAGCACATGGCTTGTTCTTATCAGGTCTGTGTCTTCCACAGAAGTGCTACTTGGAAGTACTTAGAACAAAGGTTAAGGACATGAACTTCGGAGTTTGAATGACCTAAATTTGAATTCTATCTCTAGTACTTGTTGGATTTTTTATAATAGACGAGTAATTTATACCCTCCAAGACACAGCTTTCCTGTTCTGAAAATCACAAAAATAGTAGTGTTTGTCTTCAGGGTAAATCATGAAGATTTAATTAGATAATCTGTGCAAATCACTTACAGTAGGAAATGATAAGTAAATGCCTGGAAACGCTAGTTCTGTGGTTAAAAATCAGCCCTGGAGCCAAACTGTTTGAGTTCTAATCCAGGCTCTTGTACTCCTAACAAAATTGTACACTATTTTGATCTGTAAATTAGGGATATTTATTGTCTCATAAGGTAGTTATATAGACTGAATGAATTAGTGACAATAAAAGAGCCTAGCGGGGCTCCTGGCCACAGTAAGCTCTTACAGTGTACAGTGGGACAATGGAATATGTTCATGAGCAGAGACAATGTAGTTTATTGTTGCTTCATATGCATAATGGTCAAAATAGCCCCGTGGACACAGAGTTCTTGAAGATCCATGATGCATGTTAGCTCAGCAAGATGCAAAGCAGGTACAAGTTAAGCATGTTACAACAGGAATAAGTTGGTGTGCCAGTAGCCTGGGAAGCCTTGCTTTCCACTTGAACAAGAACTTGCTTAGAAAATAGAAAGAAGGCAAGGTTATTGTTAGAAACATGAAAAATCAAGGAACCCTATATAACTTATTTGTGTCACTTTTCTGTCCACTGAAATTAGAAAGAATAGGAAAGATAAGGCAGCCATAGTTTTTTTTTCTTTCAGTTTTTCCTTATTTATCAGAGCACTAAAGGTAAAGAGTGTTATAAGAAGTTAAAGAAAAAGAAAAAGAACAAATCATTGAGTTAGTTTTGTGAAATGTTTCCATTGGTCTAGCAAGAATAAAAGACACATATTTCATTTTTTTGAAATTCCCATCTATATGCTTATATTTGCATTTAAAACTAGCATTATGAAATGTAAAATTCATGTTAAAGTGTAAAATTTTTATTCTTAGAATTATATTAAATAGAAATATCATAAAACATTGAGAGGGAGAGAGAAAGAGACAGAGACAGAGACAAAGACAGAATGAAAGAAAAAAATCTTTATATAATACACCTAACTTAGCAAACAGCTTTGCCTAACCTACCACATTGTGCTCAGAACATTTATATTAGCTTTTGGGTAAAATCATCTAACATGAAGCCTCCTTTATAATAAAGTATTGAGTGCATGTATACTGAATACTGTCCTGAACCATTGCAAATACTGTCACACCATTGCAAAGCCACCCAAACTGTATGTCAAACCATTATAAATTAGGAGCTATTACATTAGCATTTTCAATAGCATCTTTTTCTTACTTTTTACACAAGAGGTCCTACATGTTTGCACTGAGTCTCATAAATTATGAAACTGCCCTGATTGGATGGTTTATTCCTAAAGCATCTACTATGTTTCAGAGTCAGAAAATGACGAGAGAGTATCTTATTATCAACACTTCAAACTTCTCTTTCTTTCTTTCTTATTTATTTATTTTTGGTACCAGGGATCGAACTCAGGTCCTTGCGCTTGTGAGGCAGCTGGAAACACTCAGCTAAATCCCCAGCCCCAAACTTTTCTTTCTGAAAAAAATTTTATTTTTATTAGTACATGTTCGTAGTGCATATTGATTGCATTCATCTTGCAGAGTTGGTCCGTGTACATAATGCATCGCAGTACTTCTTTCATCCCCTTACTTTCTCCTTACCACCCCTCCCCCATCTCTGGGTCTCCTCTTTGGCAAAAGATCTATCTCCCTGTTTCCCATTATCTATCTTTTATTTTTCTCTTTGTTATATGTCAGGTTTTTCAAATAAGAGAATTATGCGATATTTAAGCTTGTGTATCAGATTTGTTTTACTTAACATTATAGTTTTAGGTGTCAGGATGGCAGAGTGGTCTGAGGTGACAGACTCAAGCTCCAGTTCCTCATTACCTTAGAGGTTCAAGGTGTACTTGTTTCCTACAGGTGATTCAAGTTTATTCTCCCTTTTGGCAGAGCAGTACTCTTCTTAATTCCACTGGCTCACCTGATATTATCTACTGAGAGATTTTCTCCTCCTTTCTCTTGCTCATTCCACAAACATTTACAAAATACTCCTCCTGTGTTAGATCTTGAGTTGGGTTTAACATTTCTGCAGACAGATAATGGTTAGACTTCTGAACCCACGCATGATGCTGACATCTTCTTAGCATAGATGACGTGCTTGTGCAAATTATATGGTACCTATAACCCTGTGGGATAGAATAAATGTGTATTGCTTTCCTAGTTTTTTTGTTTGTCTGTTTCAGAAAGAAACACTTTGGCCTCCTACAAATTAGGATAAGTAGACCTGGGATCTGAATCCATGTCTCTTCCCTCAGAGCCTCTACAGAGCCCTCATTCCTGGGTGGGTAATGCTAAATATTTAAAAAATTTATTTGCTGTCTAGGGGAGGCAGAGTAAGAACTGATGATTGGGAGGTGTGTATGAAAAAAGAAATAAAACGAGGCTGACTGTTTAATTAGGGCTTGGCAGGAAGTACCTAGAAGTAAGAAGAGCTGAGCAGAGGTGTTTGGTGTACTCTCTAAACATTTGCTACCTGGCTGTTTTCCTCAGAGACATATTTGCTTCTCTTTGCAGTCTGGCTCAATCCATTTATATCCATTTGTATGTTTGTTCTTCTTTTTCTTGTTCATTTTCTCTGGAGCTTTCCTTCATTTCTGACAGGGTGATTTTAACCTGATTTTCTATTGGTTCCTATTTCATTTTCTTTCAAGATATGAAAAATTCTTCTGTAACTGGAAAAAAAGTATAATATTTCACAAAACTTTTTTTTTTTTGCAAATTGGACAAAGGATTTATACCAGGAAAGATAGAAAGAACACAGAATAATGAGAGAACAGTTATGTTTAAAGGACAGAAGAAAGATGCTCCAATTAGTACCATTGTTATCAGAAGCATACTAAAATGCATTATCCTCAAATTAAAATACTCCCAAAATTTAAAACCAGATGTCCTTATGCCAACTTGTAGTAATAACACTTATCTGATTTGTTCAAGAGAAGTAAAATCTTCCTGGAAATTTTAGATTAAAGTGTTAAAAATAAATTACACTTGAGAAATGTGTTCTCTAATAAATAAACAGACATTTCCAAATCATATAACATGCTTTGAATTTGTCACCCTTTTACACAGTTTTTTGAAAAAATTTGGCTATACAAAAATGATTTGAAGAACTGAGTTTAACTGGAAATTTAAAGAATTATGAAGTTGGATCTGCTATAATTTTCCTTTGGTGAAGAATTTCAGATATATTTGAAGATGGGTCCTAAATTAAACTCATGATAGGGAATTTAGGTAATACCAAGACTCTGTAGTTTAGGGTTTTCATGAAAACATGTTTTGGGCAAATCATGTCTTATAATGCTCAGAGGAGATTACTGAATGAGAATAAACTGAAAAATGAAAGGTAATGTCATTAACAGGCTTGTACAAGACCCTAGGGTTTGATTTTTTTCAGTGTGCAGGACCTTATGCAGAGCACTGATCAACCTAAAGTGGGAAAAGCCAATCAATCCCATCTCTTTTGTAGGTCTTCTTTTCTTGAAATGGTTTACCTCCTTCCATTTACTCTCCCTGCAGTCTCTCCTCTTGTGTATGTCTAGAGAAAGGTGCTTGGTCATAGATCCATGGAGAGGTTAACTCTGCCCCCCACCCACTTTTTAAACAAAATGCAGCAATTCCTTCAATATAACAAGTGTCTGAGGACTCCAATCCAGCTGGTCTGAAAAATCCCCGTTCTCACTGTTAGACAAACTTTTTCGGACAAAAGTTATATACTCATTCATATTCTTCCTTTAGTGACAAAATTTAGATATATGTAAAAACTGATTCAAAATATTTAAATAGAAGAGTAATGGGAATGTGGGGAATCAGAGATGAGAGCAACAAGAACTGATGATTTTCCTGAGGAAGTCATGGAGCAGCCACCGCAGTATTTTAAGTCTTGAAGTCTTAGGATTTATGACTAAGCAGGTGGCTTCCAGTTTCATATCATTCATAGATATTAAAAGGAATGACAGTCGAGAAAGAGTCACTAAATATATTCATTTTAGAGGTCATTGGTAATAGTTGAGGTGATCATTTTAGTGGAGTTTCAGGGATACACTAGTTATTCTACTCCAAAGAACTATGGATGGAGTGGACCCTGAGTAAGCTGCAAGGAAGTTAGTGATTGCACATTCACAAAGTTGGTTAAAAGAAACAACAGCAATATGGCAGGACTCCTTGCCATTGGAGTTAAGTTTTGTCCTGACTCAGGTCATTGGAGATCTGAGCATGAGTAGAGGGAGAAGAGAGGAATGGCTAAAGGCATGGAAGGGAGGGGAGACCAGGCAAGCAAGAGATGAATGATGTCTCATTCATCCCTTCATGGATGAAGGAGACAAAGTAAAACAGTAACCTCAAAGAGATGGAGGGATAGGAGGGAAGAAAGAGATGTGGGCTGCATTATGCTAAGTGCTTCTGTGTATCTTTTACTTAATCCTGACCACATTTATATAACACTCATTGTTATATACTCATACTTATGGAAATGAAGTTCAGAGAGTGATAACCGTACCATTGATAAATCTAAGCCAGAGTTAAACCCAAACTTCTGTGATTCTAGAGCATGTGTTTATCACTGCAACACTGACGTAAAATTGCTATATGTAACTGTTTTTTGACATGTAAAATTGTTGTTTTATATGGTTCAACTTAATGACATCATTAAAAGGATAAAAAATAAAGCAGGAAAACTTTTGTTTGGTAACTTTATATTAATCAGAAGTCTTACAGGAAAAGCATATAATCCACTCTGTCTAGGAGGAAACATAATTGTTTGGATTCTAGAACTGCCAGGAGGGTTTCAGAACAAAGCCCTGAAGTTTACAAAGTCAAGAACAGGGATCCATCATCTCAACACAAGACAGCAGAAACCAAACTAAACATTCACCTCCCTAAAGTGACCCTCTATGATTTTTTTTGGTACGAGTCACTGCTATAACCATTATCATAGTTATTTTCAGCAGGACTCAGAGATATTGTTTCACTATATTACAATTGAGTCATTGAAATTTAGGCTGGTTAATTTATTTCAGGTCCATACCTGTCTTTCTACCAAACTCTTTCAGTATAATCAATCTGTCATTCATTTTCTCATAATTCTCCCTGGACTGTCTTTTCTTCCTAAATCTTTTCAAGCACCATTTGTTTTTCATCATCATCTTCTACAGGCAGAATCATCTCTCTTTGTGACAGCCTCTAACACTGTTCATCAGCATGGTATAGATCACAGGTCTCCTTACATGAAAGCCTGTATCTGCCTGACTTTTCTCCAACTGGGACAATTTAGGCTCCTTCCTATCTACTTTGTGCTTTTCATGGTATCCAGAATTGTCACTTAGAGCAGCTGTTTAGAATTTGTCTATTGAAAGTTAAGCAAACTCCTTAGCTCCAAAGACCAGTAAAAAGGTTAATAACAGTAGCTGCTTTGATATGTAGTCGAAGAAAAAAAATAGATAAGACAAATGTCAGAAAATAGTAGATCTAAAAATTTATGAGAAATTAATGGGAAGAAAAATGGAAGGAGCAAGAAAAAAATGTCATTTGAAACATGTATCTTAGGGGCTACGTAGTAGAAAAGTAGGCTCTTGCATGGTACTGGCTAAGAAACAGACCCAAGGATCAGTGGAACAGATTGAAGATACAAAAACAACTCCAAATGTACTCAGCTACTTCATCTTTGACAAAAGAGTCAACCATCCTCACAGGAGGAAAGACAGCCTCTTTAACAAATGGTGCTGGAAAAACTGGATTTCAACCTGCCAAAGGTTAAAACTAAACCCTTATCTTTTGCCATGCACTAAACTAAATCTAAGTGGATTAAAGACCTAAATATTAAAGAAGAAACTTGCTGGAAGATGTTAGGCAGAACTCTTGAAGACATTGGCATAGGAAAAGACTTTATGAACAAATCCTCAGTATCTCAGGAACTAGCAGAAAGAATTGACAACTGGGATCTCATCTTATTAAAAAGCTTCTGCGCTGCAAAAGAAACCATTAACAGCACTAAAAGACAACATACGATGTGGCAAAAAAATCTTTACCAACTGCTCCTCAGACAAAGGACTCTTATCTAGAATATATAAAGAGCTCAAAACAATCAGCTCCCCCCAAATATAAAGACCCGATTCAATAATGGGCATCTGAAATGAACAGATATTTTTCAGAAAAGAAGTAAAAGCAGCAAGTAAATATATGAAAAAATATTCCACATCAGTGATCATTCGCGAGATGCAGATGAAAACAACACTGAGATTCCACCTCACCCCACAAAGAATGGCTGCTATCAAAAAATCACGCAATAACAAATGTTGGCAGGGTTGTGTGGAGAAAGGAACCCTTCTCCATTGTTGGTGGGAGTGCAGATCAGTGCAACCAATATGGAAATCAATATGGAGATACCTCAAATAGCTGCGACTAGAGATTCCATTTGACCCAGCCATCCCTCTGCTGGGTATCTTTCCAAAAGAATTGAAAGAATCATATCACAGTGATATAGCACACCTATGTTTATAGTGGCACAGTTTGTAATAGCTAAAATGTGGAAACAGCCCATTTGCCCATCAATTGGAGACTGAATAAAGAAGATGTATTTTTTTTCTGTAAAATGGAATACTACTCAGCCTAAAGAATGAGAAACTAGAATCATTCTTAGGAAAATGGATACATATTGATAGAAGTCACTCATGTGTAAATACCGAATAGTTTATCTGGTGTAAAAAAACTATAATAGTACATAAGATCCTAATGAGATAATTGACAATGTGAAATAGGAAGAAAAGGGCTAAAGATGTAGGGAAAGTGAGAAGGGTAGGGGAAACATAATAAGGGAAAAGAAAAAAAATAGGAGAAGATGAAAAAACAGAAATAAAGTGTTTGTAAATGGGGAGAAGAGGAGGGTGTAAGGGGAGTGCAGGAACAAGGGGAAAAATGAGAACCAACACCTGTCATGTAAAGGTACAAGATCCCAATGATAAATATAAGGGTACTGTATACCTAAAAAGTACCAATAAACTCAATGAGAGAAAAAAAAATGGCAAGAATGATAGAAGTGTTTGGAGTAAGGAGGATTAAGGGCAATGTATGTTTTACTGTAATAAATTTTTTTAACATTCACCTTATTTTTTGAGCATACTCCATAAAATGGCAGGTGGTGCTATAGGAAAAGGAAATCAGTGGTTTATTGCATTGGATAGTCTACTGGGATATCCCAGTGAGAATATCCTATGAGTAGAGATATGAAAAAGAGTGGGTGATGAACTTTCTAAGAGAGGACATATAAGTACCTGAACTGATGCTGGTTGCATGTTTGATACATTGACCTCTAGTCAAAATAGTTAATGTCTTTTGCACTAAAATGAATTCAACTATAGCGTGTTGATACATATAGGTCAACCAGCTGTCTTTGGTGGATATTCATCTTTCCCTCTTGGAATTTCAAACTGAAGACTATTACGACTAGAAGAGAGTGAATGAAAAGAGAGAGAAGGTCAAAGAGATAGTTGTATGTACTGAGAATTGGAAAAACTAAAAAAAATTGCCTTGTGCTTGCAGTCGTACTGCCTACTGCTGTATTATTCTTGGGCACACAGAGCTTTTTAGAGTTATGGGATGTGATGATTTGAGCTGATACTTATTCACCTGCCTGCTAAGTTTCCATGGAATGCCAGATTCTTGAGTTCTACTTCCCATGAGTTGCAGTACTAAGGTAATACTTAGGTGTTGTGGGTGACTGTCAGTTCCTTGGCATCTACTGGATGGGCAAGGTGAATCAGACCTGCTCTGTGTTGTAACTGTCACCAATTAATGAGAAAACCTGGATTTGATCTTAGCGCTTCATGGAATTCTCTAAACCAGATTTATAGAGCTCTGTACACTGTTTAATAAAACTATATGTAATCTGACCTGGCCAATTCTTTGGGTACTTAGAGCCTCCATGGAACCAGGATTCCCTGCAAAGGTGTAGCCTTTCTCAAATCTCTTCTTCCTCTCTAATTTCAGTTTCTCAACCTTAATGATATTTTCAGCTGGATAATTCTTTGCTGTGGGGGTTGCACTGTGGGCTGGGGACTTTGTAGTAGTATCCCTGATCTTTACCCACTAAATACCAGTACAAATCCAAACTCCCAAACATAGCTGCTGTCCAAGACACTTGCCACATGTGCCCTGAGTTTCAGGATTGCCCATGGCAGACAATTACTGTCTTAATAAATATAGAGATCTTAAGGGAGGGCAGAGGTAAGGGGGAAAAATGAGAATCAAGACTTGCCATGTAGAGGTACATGATCCCAACAATGAATGTAACTGTACTGTATCCCTAAAATGTACCAATAAACTCAATAAAATTAAAAAAAATAAAATAATAAATAAATATAGAGATCTTGAGGAATCAAAGGATTCCAGAAAGATAACAATGGACATGTGTTGCATAGTCACATGGGCAGTTACTCTCCTTCCTGGGATATCAGAAAAATTTCGTGGCTACTATCATCTTCCTTCAAAAACTTTACTTAGGCTTTCCATTGTGTGTTTTTTAAAGTGTCTCTTTTGGATGTTTCCAAACTCATTTCTCAGAATAAGCAGTATGTTTGAAAGCCACTTTTTCTCCAAGTGAGAATAACAAGTTGAAAAAAATAACAAGGCTGTACTTTTCCCCCCTTCTTTGAACAGGCAGATTTTCCTCTAGTCAAAATGGTAAATGGCTTTTGCATTAAAATGAATTCAAGTATAGGGTGTTGATACATCTAGGTCAAACAGCTGTCTTTGGTGGATATTCATCTTCCTTTTGTAGGAATTTCAAAGTGCAGAGAACCTCTTTATATATATTTTTTTCTCTGCAGCTTTAAAGCATATTCAGAATGTCTTCAGGACATTCTGGACATATGTCTTCAGGCTTTCCAAAGATGGAAAGGACAAATATGCTTTAGGAATTGGTCTTTAACTTTTCAATGGTGAAGTATTTCTCTTCCTCTTCTTACTTTACTTGGCATAGGGGCATAGGGACTGTGTCATGACCCAACTGAGTGAAAATATGGAGTAGGACATTTGGGGTGGAGTTGTATTCAGTGCACAGATGTGATAAATATTTTTCACAATTCTCCCATTTGTGTCATTCCCATATTGTCTTCCCTATTTATTAACCTTATTTCCTAGGGATTTTACTATGGATTGAATTTGTTTTCCCTAAATTCACAAATTTAGACCACAATCCCTAATGTGACTGTACTGGAGATAGGGCATTTAGGTTAAGTGAGGTCACATAGGTAAGGCTCAAATTAAACAAGACTAGTGTCCTCATGAGAAGAGGAACTGTCTTCAGACATGCATGTGTACAGAGAAAAGCCCCACCAAAACACAGGGAGAATGCATCTGTCTGCAAGCCAGAATAGAACCCTTACTGGATGTCAATCTGCTAGGACACAGATCTTGGTCTTCTAGCTTCCAGAACTGTAATAAAATACATTTCTGTTGTTTTATTGTTTGAACCACTCAGTGTATGATGTTTTATAATAGCAGCCCTAGAATATACATATCAGTCCTTGGCAGGTAAATGGGTCATTTTATAACCCATGAATGCTACCGTTGTTTCTCCAAATTTGCCTGCACACAACTAAATGTTACTTTTCATTCAAGTCCAAGTTAAGCTTCTCATCTTCTGGGAGTATTTGCTTTCTGGTCTTTTGGATTTTTCAAAGGTTTATATATTCTAGTATACAATTTAACTATTAAAAATATTGAATGTAGTTCACTATAATTTCAATACTTTTGGTCCCCTAAAATGTAAAAGTTAAGATTTTTGGCCCCCAAAGTTTTTGTCAGGCAGTAGACTTACACTTAGTATCTAATGCTGCTATAGTGCTTTTTTCCCACCTCTCTCCTTTTTCTCTTCTCTTTCTTCCTTTTCCTCTTTCCTTCCTTCCCCCTTCCCTTCCTTCCTTCTTTCTTTCTTTTCCTTCTTTCCTCTCTCTCTTTCTTTATTTCACTTTCTCTCTCTCTCTCTCTCTCTCTCTCTCTCTCTCTCTCTCTCTCTCTCTCTTTCTTTCTTTCTTTCTTTCTTTCTTTCTTTCTTTCTTTCTTTCTTTCTTTCTGTTGATCCAATTTAAGATCCCAGGCATGCAGGTGAAGCATGCATTCTACTACTGAGCTACCTCCATGGCCCATAGTATTTTATTCTTTTTGTAATGATTAATTCTGGCTGTCAACTTTATTGGCTTTAGAGATGACTAGGCAATTGTCAAAGCACACTTCAGGGTGTATCTTTGATGGTGCTTAGAAGTGAGTCTGACATTTGAGTCAGCAAAGTTAAAGGGGAATGCCTCCCTTCAGTGTGGTGGCACTGTTCATTAGGCTGGGGGCCCAACTGGAATGGAAAAGCAGAAGAAGGAAATTACCTCTTGTTTGCATTTAACTCTTTCTGACTAGGTACACCTTTCTGTTGCTATAACCCATGTCTCTCAGACTCCAGGTTCTTCAGCCTTTGAAGGCAGCCTTGGACCTACAGCTCTCCAGGGGCCTTTTGGGTGTTTGGCCTTGGACTGGGCTGTAGATTCGTCTCTTTTGTTCTGAGGTTTCCATCTTCTGGACTTGAGAGATGCTGGTTTACCTGGCTCTCCATTCTGCAAATAGTCATTAGAGGACTATTCAGCCACTGATCATGTGAGTCAATATAATAAATCTCATCTTATAGTACATTCTGCAATTATTTTGTTCTGTTTCTCTGGAGAACGTAGGTAACATACTTAAAGAAATTTTGAAGACTTGTATTGAGTCATGTCAGTGCGTCTCCGTTCACTTGATATTTAACCTGACTTTAGAATGGGATAAACTGAGGCCTAGAAATAGCAGTTATGAAGGTTCACAGCACTGGCATCAATCTGTTTGATTGGCACTCCAGCTCTCTACCCTTGTCTTTTTTTAAAAAATTTGTTTGTTTGTTTTGTTTTTTTTTTGAGACAGGGTCTCACTATGTAGTTGAGACTGACCAGGAACTCACGATGTAGCCCAGGCTGGTCTCAAACTCAGCAATCTTCCTGCCTCAGCCTCCTGAGTGCTGGGATTACAGGTGTGCACCACCACGCCTGGCTATCCTTGTCTTATTATACCACTTTCCTGGTAGTATTGGATTGCAGCTGGACGATGTACTCCTGGAAAACAGCAACAGTTAAGATACTCTCCCCACCCTAAGCCTTTATGCTCTTGGAAATGGCATAGTGAGAAGATTCACCCTTACCCATATGATTTACACTACCATGTGTACCTCTGTTGAAGTCATACCTTGACTGTCCAAATTCTCATTCATTATTTCACATATGACTATTTGGCCTGTTTGTCTCCACTCATCAAACTAGACAAGAGGCCAGTTGAGGTGACATCACTAAACTTTAGTTAGGCTTCTACTCCACTCCTATCTCCTTCCTCACCCCCAGCCCCTGATCTCTGACCTACCCTCAAGAGGATGCCCCACTGGAACAGGAATAATCCTTCCTGGCCAGCCTTTTCTGGGAGGCTGCTGACTACAAAGAAGGCATTACCAGCTCAATTTTCATTCATGCCACCTGCCCACCCCCTTTTCAATACCAGGTTCATTCCAGTCTCATCTACTCCTCCCCATACAAGAAATTAAAAAAAAAATTTTGCCCGACTGCAGAGACACTTATATATCTTGTGATTGGTGCTTTCTGTCACAGTAGTTCCTTCCTTCTTTCCCATTGCAATAGCATTTTTTTTTTACATTTTAATTTATACACAGTACCATTTTAACATCAAAGTATACAGTTTGGTAGTATTTATTTACTTTGTGTACAACCAATCCCCAAAACTTTTTGGTACATTAAAAGTGAAATTCTATATCATTGAAACAACTCCCATTTCTCCCCTCTCTTGTCCTGTGCAAGACACCACTCTACTTTCTGCCTCCATGAATTTAATTACTATTGATATATAAATTGAATCCTTCAATATTTGTCTTTTTTGACATTAATTTTACTTAGAGAAGTGTTCTTAAGGTTTATCTATGTCGTAGCAAGTGTCATAATTTCCTTCCTTTGTAAGTTTGGCTAACACTCCATCGTGTGTATATACTACATTTTGCCTCCCCATTCCTCTGAGGATGAATATGGGTTATTTCTACCTTCTGGCTATTATGAATAATGCGGCTATAAGTGTGTAAATATCTCTTAAATCCCCTATTTTGAAATTGCCACACAATATTGTGATATTTTAAGGAATATTTAAAATATCTGATACTAAATATTTCTATTAACTATTTTAATATTTATAAAAGTTATTTTTTTACTAGTGATTACACCATTTCACATCAACAGTAGTACAAAATGGTTCCAATTTTTTACATCCTCATCAATACTTGTTATCACTATTTATAGGTCATCCTAATGGTTCTGGAGTTGTAATCTTTTGAATAAAGTTTGCCTAAGTCTGGATTCTTTTTGACAATAATTTAAAAAGTATAACTAAACAATACTTATTCTGAATAATAATATGTAAATCTTAAAACTTAAGCTGCTTTTGGCTATGTCATGTGCACTTTTTATTAAGTGCTTTACTGTTTTTCTTTGAATATGCTCATTATAGAAATTAACAGAAAAGTATGAAAAAGCAGCCAAAAATAATCATTCACTGTCAAGGATCAGAAACACTTATAACTAACATTTTCAATCTTTGATGTATGAAAGTAGAAAAGTATGCAATTCAGTAAGCACTTATTAGTACCTGTTCTGTACTGCATTCAAAATTCAATGGTGACTATTTATATAAAATAATTAAAAGAGGATATAATGGTCAGCTTTCCTCTTACTGGAAAACATACCTGGTATCCACAACTTGAAGAAGGAGATGTCTATATACGTCATGGTTTCAGAGTGATCTTCCATACTTGATTGGCTTCAAAACAGAAAAATCATGGCAGGAGCACTTGATGGAGGAAAGCTGTTCACTTTATGGTAGCTGGGAAGCAGAGCCAGGGGAGATTAAGAGGAAGGGGCAAGTGACCAGATACAGAGCCCAAAGTTGCACTTCTATGACCCTCCCAGACACACCAAGAAGTGTGCTAGTCACATGGAAAATTAAGCCAGTCACATGGAAAATTAAGTTTAACTGTCACAAATCAGCTTAAGACTTAAGGAGATCCAGGCCTAAAAATATTTCTGATACCCTTTTAAAGATGTTAAAATCCTTAAAACCAGAATGGTTTAACTGAGAAGGGCATTTTTAAATTAAAAAGTGTGTTTAGATTTATCTGGTGATCTTCTGGATATACACCCAAAATAAATAAAACCAATTTGAAAATAGATACTTATACTCCCAGGTTACTTAACTGAGAAGGGCATTTTTAAATTAAAAAGTGTGTTTAGATTTATCTGGTGATCTTACTTCTGGATATACACCCAAAATAAATAAAACCAATTTGAAAATAGATACTTATACTCCCAGGTTCAGTATATCATTGTTCATAAAGGCCAAGATGTGCGCTAAATCTAAGTGTTCATCAATGGATGAATGAATGAGGAAAAGGACTACTCAGCCTTAAAATAAGAACGAAATCCAATCACCTGAGACAAGATGGAAGAACATGGATAATTTTGTGTTAAGAGAAGCAAGCCACAGAAAGACAAATACCACATGATCTCACTTATATGTGGAATCTAAGAAAGACAAATTTTTAGAATCTGAATGATTATTAGGAGGTAAGTGTGCTTTGGCTAGGAAGTTGGAGATTTTTGGACAAAGGACACTCAATTTCATTTAGACTAGAAGAACAGATACTTTAAGGTGTATTTAGGAGATGGTTACTGTAGGTAATTAAGTATATTATGTTTTAAAAATTGCTAAGATTAGATGTTAAGCATTCCCACAACAAAAATAAGTACATGAGATGATGCATATGGTAATTAGCTTGACTTGACTTAGCCATTCCATAATGCAAACATCATATTGTATGTAATAATTATACACAACTTTTTCAATTAAAATAAATAAGTACACAAATTATTTTTCCCTATCATTCAATAAATTTTCCTCACTTTCCTTCCAGGTCATTGAATTTAGATCCACATTCCATAGTCAACACACAATATTGTTTTGCCTTTCTAAACCATCATCTAACAAATTCCCCAAATGGCAAGAGTAATGAAAGACCTGTTTTTCACTCCAGCTGCATATACTTCAAAGTAGAAAACCCATGCTACACTGTATCTGTTTTCATTACTAGAGGTTTCTGTCTTTATTTTGCTTGTGGGGATTCATGTAGGTTAACTAAGCAGTTTCATTTCCAAGCTGCCTCTCTTGCCAGCATTTACTGCTTTCCTTAATTTTGGAAACCTCTAAATTCTGTAAGTTCATTGATGATGTTGGAAGGCAGCTTTCTAAGAAGGGACTTGGGAATCATTGTAACTATTTTCTAAGGACGTTCACTCAATGTGTTGCTGCAGCCAAAGTTCAAACAAAATATTAAGCATCTTTAAGAGAGACTCTGAAGGAAGATGTTATCTTTCTTCTATAAATTGAGATGAATTGCCCTAAAGTGGAATCTCTTGGCTTATATAATTACGAAAGCTTAGAACTCTTGCCTGCATTTTAGTTTGGCATACACTGGACTCCAGGCTGCACCTTGATGAAACTGACACTAGAGCACCCACCATACCTTTTGTTCCACTATCTTCCTATGATAGCTCTAGATTTTCACTGCCCTAGTCTATAACCCTTAACTCCAATTGAGAATTAGGTTATAATACGTGGTTTGTTTGATAAATAATATTGCATAGTAGTTGACTCTTGAGGTGCAAATTTCTTCGGCCTTCACGTATGGGCTTGTCTAGCAATTTTCTTAGGTTTGTTAACTTTTGAAGGAGTGCAAATAATACAGTGATCAACTTATGCTTTCTATTGACACTTGTGAAATTGAAAGAGTGGGTAGCGGGAGGTTGGCGACTGTGAAGGTGCTGAAGGGATCAATCATCTTGGCAGAAGATGTCCTTGTTTTTATTGGCTGAAGGTAGATCCCAAATTCTAGTAACCGTGTAGTTAGGTAACCTAGCTTAAATTCTGGTAAGTGGAACTAAGCAGAAAAAGAAGCACAAGGAACAGAGCGATAATACATGCTTTCATATATATTTTAGAATTTTCATTCTCTGTAGGTCAATAGAAGATGAATTTGCTTTAGAAAGTATTAATTTGATAATGTGAAGAGTTTTATATTATTAAAATTTCAGGCATTTGGATAAATGTGAAATTTAAGCATTTATATTCTTGAAGTTGTGTTTCTTGAATTATATTTATATCTTTATATTTGGTTCATATCACTTAACCCTTTTAAGTAAGCTTAAGGAAATGTGATGTCTCAGGTTGTGCACAGTATAGCTTTGAGATAGATATACTCACTGTTTAGTTCTGTATCATATTATAGATTTCTAAAACAACATAAAACATCTTTTTAAACTGAGAAGAGTTATTTCACTGGTTCCTGAAAACACATATAATAACTATCATGATTTGGAAAAATCATTCATAGCTGTTTTGATTGATATCCTATGGTGACTTGCAGGAAAGAGAACAAAATATGATGTATTTTTAATCTTAATGCTTCCTTGTTGCAACTTTTCCAAGGATTGGTCAAAATTTTAGGCAAAAACATTTACTGGAACTGAGTGGTAGGAATGGAGTTTTTGGTGAGGGGCTGAGCACAGTGGACTCTGCCTGTTCTGTCATTATATATATCTGACACCTTTTGTCTGCCCAGCATCATTTATGTCTTCCTTTTTTGTGATGAAATCCTAGTTTCCTGAGGTTACTTTTCCTTCATTTTGTAAGATCTGGATAAGACAATCATTCAAGATATACTCAGTCCAACAGTGGACAGTAACCCAACAAGCCAAAAGGGATCCTTCTTGTGTGAATTTAGACCCGTGTTCTTTTCCTACATCACTAAAACATGTGATTTCAATGCCTGTTGACTTTCTTATTGTGAAGTATTATTAAATGTATTTTTTTAAAAACCCAGAAAAGAGCAATTGCAGGGCAGAAAATTGCTGGAAATATACCATTTTGATGCCAGAGACCTAAAGAAACCCTCTTTGACATGGTCCTCACGATTGTCTTGGGGCTTATTGTTCTCTAGGATTCTGTTCAGTGCTTCCTCTTCCTCCTCTAGCGGTGATGCTCATCAGAGTATGTTCTAGTGCTTGTGATGAGGGTCCTAACTAATTGGTATGCTCCTGCTATCTATCTCTTCTTTGGATGAACTTTCTTTGGTTTCTTGTGTTTTCATGTCTATGGAATAGCTCTCTCCCCTTAGAGAGGGGTTGACTTAACTGTAGTGTATACTTTGAGCCAGAGGCATCAAAGGAAATTCTTGGTTTCCACATAATCTAGTTCTATTTATCAAGGCTATGAGTTTTTTAATGAAATTTGAGATAAATCCATGCAACAATCAAAATGGGGTTTGTCTCTCTTTTTATTTATTTATTATTATTATTATTATTTTTGTACCAGGGATCGAACTCGGGTCCTTGCACTTGCAAGGAAAGGCCTCTGAACTGCTGAGCTAAATCCCCAGCCCCTCTCTTTTTATTTTTGCATATATTTTGCTTGTGTGAAGGCAAGATGATATCCCATAAAGAAACAACAATCAAAAGATACACATCCGTCTCAATTTATTTATTCTCTCAGTAACCTCACCCAGAACCTACTCCATGTCTGCCTCATAACTATCTAACAATCTGATTTCAACCAAGAGAATAACACTCAGAAATCTGCAGGTACACTTAGCTACATACCTAGCAAAGATAGGTTTAAAAAGAGATAATTGAATACCGCCATAATATCTTTAGTTCTCATGCTATACTAATTCTGTCTTAGAAATCCTTCCCAGTAGACACAAATGAATGTTACATACTAATAGAATAATGCTTTGGTGAGAATGTGTAGGCATATCAAGAAAGTAATGCAAATTTAAACAGCTTTGTAAAACCAGAAAGGATGGAAGTGGAAGAAAAAAAAAAAGAAATGTACATGATAGTTACAGGAGAGTAGACAATTCTGGTGAGTAAAGATAAAAACTTCCAGACAGGAAGAGAGAGGGGAGCTAGAGGTACCAGTGACCCCATACATATAATATGCAGCTGTTGTAGTAAAATAATCTCCTCACTTATGTTCTTTCTGGCCTTTACATTATCTCTGTTAAACAAACACAGCAGTTCAAAACCTGATTTGGTTCAAAGGCTTTTAAAATTCGGGCTAACCTTATAGACTTTCTTCAGGTAAAAGGCCCACAGGCATAAAGACTTCAAAGTCCACTAACTAGTGTACAGAAATGAAACTTTTCCATTTACCTGTAGCTGAATTTAATCCCTATCACAAACCTGCATCCTGCCTGATAGCAGAAACCTAATCCAGCTACTAGCAAAACCATGCCTTCCTTCAGTGACTTCTTCAGGATTTGAGATTGCAAGTAACCACCATCGAATCTTGGCACTTCCTGTCTTCCTTCTCTTCTTGGGGGACAATTATAAACTCTGGGCCCTGCTGTGCTTGATCTGCTCTGAGCTGGTACCTGTTGAGACAGAGTGGCAGGATGACGCTGTTGTCTTGGCATAATCACTCCTTGCTTTCCTTGCTGTGGCAGCCGCAACCCCATCCCGTCTTACTCCAGTTTTAAATTTCCACTTCCATTGACTGCTGTGTCCTTTTGTCCTAACTGCTGGATTACTTCCTGCTCCCAGCTTGCTTGCCGTCCCCTGAAACTCCTTTCCTCTTCACAATTGCATGCTGTGCTCTTTCTGGGAAATGATTTCCCTTTCATTTAGGGAAGAGCTGTGGGTAACAGAAACTCGTCCTACGCAGTCACAGCCAAGTGGAAGGAAGGGGTTGTGGGAGGAATAGGCAAACAGCTGGGCTGTAATCTTTGCTAGCATAATTAATTGAGGCAAGATAGATCATTGCCAAATTTCTTACTCTATCAATTTAAGGAATTTATTAATTGCAATTAATAAGGGCCTTTCTGGAGTTTGCTATGAATAGATTACTGATCCCTGAATGTACATTCATGCTGTATATGGTTTTCTACATTTATTGCATAAATGTTAATTTTTTATTTGCAGCTACACCAAAGAAAGGGAACTAAGTAGCACCCTCTCCTTCTGTCTTATAGTGATAGGTAGCAAGCTAGGTATTTAGGGTTTGAGACTTTAGACCTTGCAACTTTCTTTTGCTCATGTGACTTGCACACATGTTGGTGCTTATTCTATAACTGCATGAGACTGAATACATCCGCTATAGTGAGATATCGGACACTAAACCTGGGCTGTATATAAGGCTTTAATGATGTTACAATTGTTGCTTTGCCCATTCCATTATCCTTTCGTAAACTTAGGAGTGGGTCAGCCTATTGTACCATACACATTTCACTGGGATTCAGGACCTGATATGCACTCCTCAGGTCTTGAAGCATGTGACTGAGCAGACGATGCTTTTTCTCGGGAGTTTGAATCTTAGGTTGGTGTCTTATTAGTTTTCTCTTTTAAGTCATCTAATCTGTAATATTCTATTATAGCAGCCCTAGAAAACTAGTACAGTAAGCCAATTGCTTGGGCTTAGAATTAGTACAAGGTCACTTGAGCTTCATTATGTTGATCAAATTAAGACATAAGTTCAGCACAGCTGGACCCATATTACAAATGGTTATGGAAACAGGGAAGGAAAGAATTGTGGCCATTGTTGCAAACAATCTGTCTTAGTAATTAGAATGGTAAAAATGGGTGCACAGTAGAAGTAGAAATTAATGCAGGGAATGCTGCTGGCACTTTCAATGAAAACAGTTTTTCCAAAGCAAATTTCTATTTGATTAGAGTGGAATAGCTCAGTGATGGCGAACTTTTAAAGACCGAGTGCCCAACTACAACGCAAAACCCACTTATTTATTGCAAAGTGTCAACACAGTAATTGAACTGAGGTTTTAATTTAGAAAAAAATAGCTCATACATTAATATCTTCTACTTTAAAAGGAAGACACAATAGCACATGTATCATAGGTTTGCCACTACTGAACTAGCATATATTCACTTCATGGGTGGCCAGGATAGTAAAAAATATGTCCAAATGCTTAGGAGGCTCTACTGTTTCTAGTATGACACATTCTGTATAACAGATGAGAATGTGGGGGGAATTAGCTCTTTTCTTTTATAGAACAAATATTATCATTATATGCTACAAAATTAGGCTTATTTGTCTTATTTATTTTTTAGAAGAAAAGTTGCCATGAAAAGGTGGGAGAGATGAGAGAAGACTCTTTCCTTTAAAAAGATTCCAATTCGTTACAGTAGGATCTTTGCTATGTGTACATTTGAATCTCTCAGTGATTGTGATAGGCTTTACAAGAGATGTTCACATTTTAAAGAATTAGGATAGCTTCTATAGTGGATACTGCCATGATCAGTCCTGCCTCAGTGTATATCTAATTCTTTATTAAATCTTCTTTTCTTATTTTAGTTTCTTCCAAATAAAAATTCACATCAGAAAACATCAGGAAACAATACTTACTGAGAAATTTTATAGGAGGAGGGAATAAAGTGAGTATATACATCACATGGTATTCAGTGTTTTATTGATTGTACATGAAACTCACTAAGCTCTGCCTGGTTTTCCAAAGCCCTCTTCTTATCCACACAGCTACCAGGTTTCTACTTTCCCTTTCTCTGATCTGTGCTCTGTGTTCTGGCTCTTGCCCCACATTTTCTAAACCTTTTCCTGAGATTCTCAGGCCTTCTTTGCCTTAATAGTAATGTAGCTTTATTAACATTTCTAAATCCAAATTTTGACACCCCACCAAGTCGCTGGTTAGAACTACCGATAGTAAGTACCTACAATAACATTATATTAAGGACAAAAGCTTCACTTCTGTTTTTCAAATAGAAGTTCCTCCAGATTAAAAAAAAATATCGTTCCTTAGAAGATAATAGGACATTAAACCCGACAAATTCACTCTGAATATATTTTCATAATAAAATAAAAAATGAGAATTTTCTTAAATGGCCCAGCCAGCATATAAGCAGGTTATATTTCTCCATTGAGTGAAGAGTTTTGGTGAGTAAACTTGAGTTAAAATGATTCACATATTTTAGCAACCCTTTTCGAATGGAGTCCTGGGAGTATTCAACCTGTTCAATCTTTAATACACCCCTAAGTATTGTGATAGGAGAATGAACCATTATCTTTATAGGGAGATTACTGGTGCTAATAATTAGGATATGGAAGCTTTAGCTTATGACTGCCCTCTTCTGAACACTCAGCCAAACACACTGGTCAGTCTAAGTTCTTCTGGCCACCAGCTGTGGTCTGCAGTCATCATCAGCTTGCTGTTAATATGATCAATACCTGCAACACAAATAATGCTCTTGGATGAAATACTTTCTTAAAATTATTTTTAAATTGATACAACCACTATGGAAACCATTATGAAAATTCCTCAAAAAACTAGAAATAGAAATTCCATTTGACCCAGCTATTCCCCTTCCCAAAAGAGTTAAAGACAACATACCACAGTGATATATACATACTCATGATTATAGTAGCACAATTCCCAGTAGCTAAATCTTGGAAACAGCCTATATGTTCATCATCAGATGAATGGAATGGTATTTATACTTGATGGAGTACTACTCTGTCATAAACAAAGATAAACTTGACTCATTTGTCGGAAATGGATGCATCTTGAGACCATAATATTAGGTGAAGTAACTCAGACACACAAATTTAAATATCACATGGTTTCTCTTACACACACACACACACACACATGCACACAGTCTGCCAAAAATTTATATATCATAAAAAGAAAAACTTGTATAAATATTTTATTACTAAATTTATTGAGACATGAGTTATTTTTTTGCTGCTAAATTATAAGAGCTGCTCCAAAGTGATGGCCACTAGCTTCCAGGCATTTATTAGTATGGTAAACTGCTGAAGTGTGTATACATTTGTTTGGCAGACTCAGTCTCTCTCTCTGTCTCTCTCTCTCTCTGTATATCTATATATATCTATCTCTCTCTCTCTGTCTCTGTCTCTGTCTCTCTCTCTCTATATATATATATATACACACACACATATAAATAATAGGAAACTATATAGAGAAAAAAGAAAAGTGTTATAATCAAACATGGATAATGCATCTAAAAGTATAGTTTGAGTTAGTGCAATTGTCTTACATGTTTTATATGTTCTTTGGCCTATTAGTCTGGTTTTTAATATGTATCTATGATAATTAACTTTATGAGATCTTATAAATAAATGAACCTGATGCTGGAAAAATAAAAGGAGGTGGAGAGAAGTGAGGAAAAACTTGAAATGTATCACTTGCATGTACTGATTCCCTACAGTGATTGCAATCATTATGTACTACAAATGTATACTAATATAAATGAAAAAAAAAGTTTTTCTTGTACTTTGAGGAATTCACAACACAACTTGATATGTCCAGTTTGCAAATGGTCCTCAAAAAGAGTAATCTTTATGTACTTCAAAGGTGTACTAATAAAAAAAGTGAAACAAAAGACATTTCTTTTAAAATTTAAAAGTATGACTATTGTCTGCTTTGTATCTCATACGCAGTAAAGCGTGAGGGTCATCTTGGAAAGTGAAAAATACCATTTGTCTTAGTTATTTTTCTTGTTGCTGAGACAAAATACTCAATACTCAAAGTTAAATGAGGAAAGCTTTATTTTGGCTCACAGTTTGTAGAGGTTTTAGTCCATAGTCAGTTGGCTCCAAGGCAGGGTGACACGGCAGAGATGCACTGCAGGTGAGAAACAGTTCATGGCAAAGCAAGGCAGGCAGAAGGCAGCAAAGCAGTGAAACAGTAAGTTACTGCAGCAGCTGTCTTTGTGTTCTTTATATTCCATACATGCTGCTCACCCTTACGAAGAGTAGCACTCACACCCAAGTGAGGCACACTTAATCCCAGCATCACATCCTTAACCCTAGAATCACACATTTTAGATCCAGCTTCCTCTGAAAAGTTCTCCAAAAAAAGAGTTTTGGGGGATATAAGCCATAACATCATTTATACAGATATATGCATGCATATACATGTGCACAAACGCACACACAAATGGGTAGTATAGGATGCTGAAGGGGGTGTGATGTGAAAGGTGGATTTCAAAGCTAACACTGATTGTATAATTAACCTAGTTGGTGGAGAGCAGGAATCATTTTAACTCAAGTTTATCACACATGATGGAAACACTGAGTTGCTCATATTACTATATGACTTGGAAATTTTGTTCCTTTACATTTATCAGGAGAACCTCAAAAATTCAAGAGATCATATACCTTTTAAGTACCTCATCAGATTCTTTTGACCCTAGCTGATCTTTTGCCAGTAACTGCTGTGGGACCAGTTTTGTGCAGGATTTGACTTGATTCATGCAGTATTTCACCTCAGGCTTTGCCATCTGTCTCTCCCTTCATGGCTAATGGTTCTTCTGCTGATCCTGCAGTGGGATAGAGAGTTGGTGGAGAATGAATACCTTGTGAAAATTACCCCTGGATTCATTCACAAAACTCAGAAGTCCAGGATTTCAAGCCCTAAAGTGTGAAACTTTGATAGGTAGCAAATGAATATTTCCCTCTTTAATCTCTATTGTCTTCAGATGGTCCTGTTATAACTACAGAGGACCGGCCCTTCAAGGGGGTTTATAGAATGTATCAACCAGTCACCGTGGCTGTAGCCATTTTCATAACACATCTTTTTGTTGGTCTTTAGCTTTGGCACTTGCTTTTTTTTTTTTTTTTTTTTTTTTTTTTTTTTTTTTTTAATTTTTTTTTTTTTTTTTTTTTTTTTTTTTTTTTTTTTGGTACCAGGGATCGAACTTGGAACTTTGCACTTGCCAGGCAGGTGGCGGCACCACTGAGCTAGATCCTTGGCCCCTTGTTGGTCTTTAGCTTTTCAGTTCCATTTTGCTGCTCTTTCTCCTGCTGCCTGGAAATAACACCCAAATTTTTGTTTCCGGCTCTCTTTTCTATGAAACTCTAGCTAAGATAGTCACAAAATGAGAGGGCAAGATTAGAAAATTAAGATAACTCGACGTGCTTTATGTACATTGGGTGAAGGCCCATATCTCTATTCAACATTCCTTGACATGTCAGAAAAAGTTTGGTATTTCCAGTTTTACCCCAAATACTGAGAAAAATTTCTGAGTTTTAGAAAATAAGAAAGTTTGAAGAATTCATAGAAGACAGGAAAAAAAATGAGATCAGATTGATAGAAAATCAAGAGCAGGGAAAACTCAAGATAAATCTGTAAACTTTTCAAATCTTTCTGCCTTCACTGCCACCATTCTAGATATGAATACCCTCTTTTTTACCAGGCTTTCTCCAGTTTGCTCTTGTCCCCCTGTGATTTCTTCTGCACACTTCTCCCATTTCAGGCCTTGTGTAATTACTATTCCCTGTGCCTTGGATGTTCCTTACCTGCCCCTGCCCTTGGTTAGTTCTTCCTCATCTTGTAGATCTCTTCACATGCTTCCTTCTCAGAGTAGCCTCCTGACCTTCTGATCTACAGTTGTTCTGTTCTCCTTCTCACCTCTCATTACTTTCTACTCCATCTCTCTGTTTCCTCCTTCAGGACACTTTTCAAATTCATTATAATTTTGCTTTTGTTTGCTTCCATGTTAGTGGCTGTTTCCATTAGAAACAGGAGGACAAATACTTTGTGGTCTTCACTGCCACCTCCCTGTCTACCAGCACAGTTAGGGACACAAGGTAAAAAGAATGACCATTTTCTTAGGGCTTTTCATCCAACTATCAGCTACCTGGGCACCTGGGGTGCTAGACAATGAGAATCAACAGACAAATGAGGCAGAATCCTTAGTGGAGGGGAAGAACACATGCTTCCCATTTTCTGATTCACAGTTCAATCATTTGTGCTGCACATTTTACTTTTACAACTAGACTTTAAGCACTTTAATGCAGATCTTAATAATCTTTGTATCTCTACACAGATTAGCATATGTTATGCAAATAAAATATTTGTCAGAGTATCTAAAAACTTCTGAAAGAGCATTATCAATATGATAGGTTGTTCTTTTTTATATTCGAGTAAAGTATAATCTATGCTCATTAACTATTGGCTTTTAATGACTGAATGGAGAGGAAAATTATCCAAAAGAGTGTGAGAACAGTCATGGGAGTAACGTGAATGATCATGGGACAAGGAAAGAAAAAAGAAGTGTTGGTTTGGAATGCCAAGTCCCATATTGCTGGAAGGACACTCTACTGCTTACTTTCTTTCCTGAGACTTTAGAATAATTTAATAATAATAATTTCTTTTCCTGTTTATAGGAAACAATGAGTCTGATGCAATAGCAACATCATAAGAACCAGAAGTTCACAAGCCATAGCACGTTTGTGTATTTGAACATTTAGTTCATCATTTTCTAGCTTCAGCACAATGCCATGCTAATTGAAAACATACATTCACAGCAATCATTTCATTGTAATGTTTTGGGTTAAGGCAGTGTTGTACTGGTTTCACTGATGTAAGCTGGGAAGCCTCAAAACATTATGCACCTGTAATTTAATTAATTATTGATGGAGATCAATATAAATAATGCATTTTCTATAATGTTTACTGAGCCAGCGGGACCCGGTATAGCTCAGATAATATCACTGCCAAACACAAAGAAAATACCAGCTGCTCATTATCCACAGAGTGTGCCAAGAGGGGATCTGGCTATTGCTGGTGGATTTGTAAAAATGCATGCACTAATGTTTAATAAATATAGTTTAGAGATAAAGTGACCTCTGAGATAAAAGTCACTATAAGGTATGACTTGTCACCTTTTCAGATAAGGCATTCCCTGGATATCTTGGAGTGATAGGTGTTTTTATACTAATAAAAATTAAGGAGAATAATGTGTGTGTGAAGCTAGAACTTTATATGAGGGGAAAACCCACTATGGAGTATAGGTTTAAAATGTAAAAAAATAATCAAAAGCAATTTTAGGGAATAAAAATATATTATACAAACCAGAATTCACATTTGGAAGAATAATATAAGCAGCTGGGTCAAAAGAACCTGAATACAGACAAGAAATGAAAATAGAGAAATTTTCTTTTCTCTTTACTCTACCTTCTTCCCAATGATTTTATTCACTTCTGGTGCTTCAGTGCAGATGTTAGTGAAAAAATATAAACTAGAAGAAAGACTTTAGCAAAAGTTTTCTACCAAAATATTCTACTACTGGTTTCATGAATTCAGCCTATAGATACCACATGTGGATACTCCAGGTCCTTGTGCTCAGTATGCCCTGACCTGGACCCATTACTTCCCATTTCAGTCCTGTTCCTCACTCCCATCACCAGCCAGCCAATCTCCCGAAATAAGCCCCCAAGCCACTGTTATTTTCCTGTTCCATTCAGTCATATTTGACTACTTGTAGAATACGGTTGCTTCTTCTCAGAACCCTCTTTTGAATCCAAGTCTCTCTTCTCTACTTCCCTTCTCACTACCTTATCTCAAGATCTCCAGCAACAGAGTCTACCAGACCTTGCTTCTTTTTTTCTACCTGAATTCCTCTCCATCTTCCATACTACTGCAGAAGTAACCCTTAGTTGAGGGCTATAGGTGTTGTTGACTCCTCATCGTACCACATAGGGCCCTCACAACCACATCCCAACATCTTTCCTGTCACACTGTTCACTCTTCTGAAAGCCTAGCTCCTTGCAACTCTTAGTGAAGTAGAGTAGATTATAACAGGATTTTCTATACCTCACTTCTTTATGTGTGTGACTTCCTCTGCATGGAATTTCTCTATTGCTCTCTCTACATATCACCTTCCTTGTTTTTTTTCTCCCACTCCAGGACCAGGGATTGAACTCAGGACCTTGCACTTGCAAGGCAGGCTCAGAGCTACTGAGCTAAATCCCCAACCTTCTATGTATCATCTGGGGAGCTACCCCTGAACAGATAATCATCTTGGACATTGGTTAACAGTGTGGACTAAGAAGTTGGATAGGCTGAGTTGAATTCTCCTTCTTGGAATGGAATGTTAGGCAAGTCACTGCATTTCTTTTTCTTGGTTTCCATATTAAAAAATGGGAAGATAGATAATGAATCTGTATGATAAGATTCATATGAAGCTTAAGTAATAATATATATATATATGAAACTCTTATCATACAATGCCTCTCACAAGCAGGCCTCTACATTCCTATCTAGAATATCTACACAGTGGATATGTAATAACTATTGTGTACCATGACCATGATTTCCTAAGCTGGTGTTAGTTTCCCACACCTCTGGGATCACTACTGATGAAGACTCTCATATGTGAAAAATTTGCTCATTTGAAAGAGCTTCCTGAATGCCTAGGAAAGTGATAGAAGAGTCTTCAGAGTTAGGGCAAGGAAAAATCCTTCACTGGGGTTTTGAGTTGACTCATTTGTGGAACAAGGCAGAAACAAAATGAAAACCTGCCATTATGTCTCCACTGGTTCTTTGTACAAGCTCAGCCATCAACTTTCAAGGGTGTTCTGTTTCCTTAGAAGCCTGTTATTCCCTAAATCACAAATATTCTCAACTTTTTTGAGTTTATACAACTCTTATACATGATTAATGTTCCATACTTAATTTAGAGGCATATCTTTTCCTTCTTCTAGCTCTACCTGATCAGCCTTGAGGTGCATAATGATAAAAGTGAGTGTAGGACTAAAGTGATGAATAAATAAATAACAGCCCCACTTCTTACGAATCCAACTAATCTTTTGGGGAGCCGGCAAATGGTATATTGGATTACAGTGTAACGTGAAGTATAATAGAAGTATGCAAAGCAGAGGAAGGGGGCTTAAATCCAGCTGGGACCCAAGGCACACTGCCAATACAAAATGAAACACAACCAAAGCCGAGTCTTGCAGGTCTGGCAGCTTAATTCTAGGAGGAAGAATTAGTGTGTGCTAGGCAAGGGTAAGATCACAGATATAGGTATCGCTTTGTGAAAGGAATCAACATTTTTTAGGTACCAGTAGGATCTCTTTGGCCAATTGTGATATTAAAATGTTTGTGTTGGCTTTCCATCTTTATGGTAACATATCTGAGAACATCAACTTCAAAGGAGAAATGACTTATTTAGACTCACAATTTCAGAGGTTTCAGTCCATAGTCACTAAACCCAGGTTCTTTGGGCCTGTGGTAGTGTAGTACATCATGGAAGGAGTGCATGACAGAGGAAGACTGTACAAGAAGGAGAGAGAGCAAGAGAAAGAGCCCAGGGACCAAATATCCCCTTCATGGGAATGCCATCAGTGATCTAACTTCTTCCTCTAAATCACACCTCTTAAATGTTCCACCACCTCCAGATAGCATCATAGGCTGACTGAACCTTTAACCTATGAGTCTTTCAGGGTCATTAAGATCCAAACTATAATAATGTGCATGGAAACATAATCCCAAGAGTGGAATATAGAATACAGGTTACATTAGATTATATTAGATATGAAATAGATTAAGGATGGATTTTTTTCTATTATTTACTAGATGTATGATCTTGGATAAGTTCCTTAATTTCTTTGAGCCTCTGTTTTTTTAAATCTAATATATAGAGATTACCGCTTACCCCATAAGCTATGTATTTCAATGAGAAAATGTATGTGTAAAAGTTTCCTTTCTTTCTTTCTTTCTTTCTTTCTTTCTTTCTTTCTTTCTTTCTTTCTTTCTTTCTTTCTTTCTTTTTTTCTTTCTTTCTTTCTTTCTTTCTTTCTTTCCTAACCCTGGAACTTCATTTGGATCTAATAATAGTTAGTTCATTTGTTGAAACCATCTTTCATTCATTTCCTGACTTCATTTTATACTTAGGATAGATAAGGAGTAAAATCTGTATGGCAAAAACAGGAACAGCATTGTAACTGAGATATGAAACAGTATGAACCAGAATTAGCACATTGGTAGTGAAAATGCACAGACAAACTATATATAGGTATAAAAACTTTTTCTTAAAAGAAATAGACTAGCCGTGTTGGTTATCATTAATTTTTTACTACATTTTTGTTTGTCCACTTACTGATTGTGAGTGTTTGTGCTAGCTTGAGAGCCTACCACTATTTTCATTGTGTTTTGAATGTAGCTTTGTACACAGTTTGAGATCTTAAATTGAAGTTATTCTGATCCCAAAAGGGTTATATTAAAATGAGCTGTCACCTAGGAGATCACAACATAGAGGAACCACATTTTATTAGTTAAATCAATAATTGTTTGTGAAACAGTATCTCAGATGAATATATGGTATGTAATTCTTAATTGCTTTTGATTTCTAAAAGATTAATTTGACTTCATGAAAATAGACATTCACTTATATGAAGTATTCTGCTTGGAAATGGCAGGTGCTTTGAATTCAATCGGAATATGGGAGACTTGCCAGAAGAAATGTAGTAGAAAAGAACGTGAGGCCAAGAATCAGAAAACCTGGGATCTTTATGTACTACTCTGATAATTATATGTGCAAAGTAGACATACCTGATATGGTACAGTAATTACTGGGGTACTTTCTCTTTATGTTGCCTCCTACATCCATTACCCCCACTGAATTTGCTTGTTCAAACCATTAACCCTCAACTGTTACTAAAGGATCAAGTGGACATTGCCTCAAAGACAAAACTCTATTTCCACTCTTTTAGGGTCCTGACTGGACCCAAGAATTACAATGATTAACAGAGGGAAAGTTGCAAACTTATTTAATGCAAGTTTTACAAGGTACACAAGCTCTCATAAAGAAACCATGACCCAGTGAAGCAGTTAGAGCCAATCATTCACATACTGAATTGGACCAAGAATAGGACATTGTGCAAAGCATCTACATAATGTGAGAGGGCTTAAAGATGACAGTTATTTTAAAAAGATCGATACAGAATTCCTTTGGTCTTCTTGTCCTTGAGGATAATGGTATTATTCCTTTTGATATAGGAAAGGTATCTTTCACATGACAATTTCATGTTCTGCTTTTAAGAAGCAGAAAAGAGGTCAGAATAATCATCTTGTACCTTTTTTTTCTTTTATTGAGTTTATCGGTACATTTTAGGTATACAGTACAGTTACATTCATCATTGGGATCTTGTACCTTTACATGACAGGTGGTCTTGGTTCTCATTTTTTCACCTTGTCCCTGCCCTCCCTTCACCCCCTCCTCCCCTCCCCATTTACTAACACTTTAATTTGACTTTTTCATTTTCTCATACTTTTTTCCGTATTACCTTTCCCCTACCCTTCCTACTTTCTGTACACCTTTAGCTCTTTTCTTCCCATTTCACAATGTCAGTTATCTCATTATTTGGACCATTTTTAAAATTAAATGTATTTAATTCTAAATAGTCAATGTGCCAAAATAATATATTTTGGGATGGGATTGTCTTAACTTCTTCAATATAAAAAGATTCTATAATGGGAAAGGACTATGCCAACATGAGTATGTGGCATAATTATTTATATTATTGATGCTTTTTATGTGCATGTTCTGTTGGTAATACACAGAGGAGTACTAGTGACTTTGATGTAGAAAATGATTATTCTTTAGGAAAAGTCCTTCACATAAAATATGTTATTTTACAAATCATGAGTATTTACTAGTACTCCTCCTTACTAACAATACTTGAAGGGCTTTGGGGACAGAGTCTTTTGAAACAGGATGTTTCAGGATAATTATTTATGTGCTACCTGTTGCTAAGTTTATTCAACTAGTAGTACCAGTGGCACATAGCAGTCAATCACTGATATGAATTGAATGTAAAAATAAGGAAAGGTTGTTTTCAAGTTGATTGCTTTAGCTGTGATTTGAATTTATTTTCCTAGATAAGTGAACATGTAGTAATCCATATGGAAATTTAAGATCTGGCCTATAAAATGAGAAATTGGAGTGGGAAACGGAAGTATTTTGAAAAGCATTCTATATTCCTATGATATCAAAAACATTTTTACCAAATGTCTACAAATGTGGTCCTGTTGTAAGATTTAACACACAGAGTTATCCTAACTCGAACCTGTGTTTTCCACATATATTTTGAAAGTATAAGCTTAGCTTTTTAGCTAACAGTGGTGGCTGAAATATTTGTGGCATTTTAAATAATCACGAGTGGCTCACTCATTAAAAACTCCTATTTGTTTCCTTTTACCAAATACCACAGGAGGTTGGAACATGGCACTGAGTTAATTATGAGTGCAGGACTTTCCAAAATAACATTGAGTTGAAGACAGATTGACATTTTCAGTTAATTTCATGGGTCAGAAAGGTAAGCTAATTTAGGCTCATGTAAATTTGAAAAGTAGCTTTATGTTTTACAATGCAAAAAAAAAAAAAAAAAAAAAAAAAAAAAAA
>NW_022900913.1:47748330-47756785 GCF_012274545.1 Fukomys damarensis
AAAAAAAAAAAAAAAAAAGAAAAGAAAAAAGGAAACAATTCCTAGAGTCCCGTTGGAGCACTTCACTGGAAGGGTCCTGCAGACTTGTTAAAACTTGGGCATCTCTGGTCAGGTAGTTAGATACTAGATTAGAACTTAGAGACTGCTTGACTTGGTTAGGATCTGGGCAAAGCACAAAATGGAAGGACCAACTAAGGCTGACCATTTTAAGCTGACAGTCCCTGAGTTTGTTAGATGAATCTTCCCAGTGTCCAACTCCTTATAAGCAAGGCACATGCATGTACACTCACAGGTATCTATAAAAGCATGAGAGAACACACACAGGCACACATGCATATGCGCAGTAGCATGCAAAAAAAAAAAAAAAGCCTTGGAAGTAAGAACGAGAAAGCTTGTGTTTGCTCCACATGTTACTTGACAGGTACTTGCTATAGGATAAAATCACCTAAAGAACTGAATACTTTTTTGCCTGTCTCCACCTTCCCCAACCTACTTACTGCCCCAGACTGCGGCTGCTATGGATTGTAGGAATTCTAGCCTTCTGGTTTCTTTTTGGGTTTGTCAAATGCCCTGAATTTGCCAGAGATGGGAGAGGTGGTAATGGAGCTTAGAGGGTCAGATCTCATTCTATGCAGTTGCTTTGTCCCTCGACTGAAGGTCATAATTACTTTCAAGGAGGCCATCTTTTTGCAACTCTCCTTGCTATCCTGCTGCTCTGTTCTGGACAGTGCCTCCCAATCTTACAAGCTGAGAGCTATCCCTCAAAAATCCCTTTTGGAATTTTCTTAAATAACCCCAGTGGAGTCTATAATTTGTTTCCTATCAGTACCTTGAATGATGCAGTTAATAGACTGCCATTGAGAAGAACTCTTAAATTATGTCTTGGCTCATCAAGAAAGAGGATCATGTTAAGTAAGCGTTGACTGCCATGTGTTTAGCAAGAGGGAGGGGAACATGGGTGTCCAGAATTGGCCTTTCTAGAAGTTTTTATTTGTGTTTGACATTTTAAGATTCTATGTGTAGAAGATTTAAGGAAACATATTATATTTCAGAATTGTATTTTGCTCTGAAGAGTTTGGATAGAGCTGATAAAACAAAGGTGGTTCAAAAGAAGGCAGTGGCAAGGTGTGCTTGTGAAAACCTCAGATAATTCCATATACCAACAGTAGTTTAGTAACTCTCACATTTCAATTATTATTTTATTTTTAGCATTGAATTTTCCCCAAGTATTATTAATGCTAAGTGCACTTGAAACTGTAAATAAATACTTTCTTTTATGTGAAATATATAGAGTATAAATGATACACAGTAATCAGGCAGCTCTTGTTTGGCAATGTTGCAAAAATAATCTTCACTACAAATTATGTTACTAAAAATCACTAATAGGGCTTTAAGCATATTTTCTAGATTTCAGGCTCCTTTATGTTCTTACCTAGCTCTCAAGTTAAAACACATACTGGCTTATACTTCTGAGTTTTTAAAGCAGCATTGCCTTTGAGCTTGCCAACTTTCTTATGTATATAAGTGCAAAAAGGCCAAGCAGGCCTATTTCAGCACTCAAAACAGTGAGCCTTGTAGAGTGATTTGATGCCTTCTTTCTCCTGGTCAGGATTTTGTCTAGTTTCATTTTCAAAACAGATCAATGCCCAGTGGTGATTATGATGCATAGGTTGAACAATGATTTTTACAGAAGTTTTTGTGTTAGTAAAAATTGCTGGTGCTCTTGTGAAACTGTTTGCTTGCCTGGCATTTGATCACTTAGTCCTCTCAGTAAACTGAAAAAATTTGATGATTGCATCATTTCACTCTTTTTAAAAGATAATATTCTGTATAGGGCCTCATAACATGGGTCATCTCACAAAGTAATGATCCAGAGAAGTTGCCACTTTTGCCTATAAGAAAACAAAACCGCCCAGTTACTGGGAGAAGGCATTTTATTTGGCTTTAGGACAATAGTAGTAAAGCTAGTAGAAATGTCTTTGTTCTCCAGAGTTCTTTCAAACATGGTGAGTTCCATTATCCTTGGGTCAATACTATAAAATTCATAGGGAAAAGGTTTTCTTCCTTTTTTAAAAGTGAGATATTGGAAGCAGAGAATTGTTCTTTGCAATGTAGCACTGCGTCCCTGATTTAATTGTCCATACTTAGGCTTTAATTTACACTTTAATGAAATACTCAGGTTTAAACTCAAGTATACCAGTAACTTATCAGTGAGAGAACACATTCTATTCTTATCTAGGTCTTCACAAAGGACTAGTAGTTGAAATGGCGCTCTTTATTCCTTAAGGTGGTGCCCAGACATAGCAATGCTGTGTTTCTGCATTCTGTGTTCACTTTTAAGGACAGATGTGCACAGACCATTGCATAGATATGAAGTTACGCATCACTCACTAATCCCTTCACTGCAGAGCCCTCCTTATTTCTTACCCTGAAAAACAAACAAACAAACAAACAAAAAAACTGAGTATCTGGATATTTTCCTTGTGCACCTGGCCTTTAGATTTCAGAATGTATGAATCAGAACACTGCAGGAACCAAGAGTTTTATACAGATAAATGATACTTCTAAGCCTCTTTGTTGTAATGAGCAAAAAAAAAAAGTATTTTGTTGTGTTATCAAAGCCCTTTGCACTACACCCAGGATCCCTTCTGGGAAATCTATCTAGTTGAGAGATATTAAATGGAAAAATTTAGAGTAACTATACTTGATCACAATAAAAAGGGCTGACTTGCTGATTTTAATTAGCTTTAACAGCTGGACTTTCCAGTATTAATAAAGTAGAGTTTGATCTCCAAAAGTTTGTACTGTTATTTTTTGGGAAATAACATGAACAAAAGATGGGGGTGGCTTCAATAGATAGTTTTCTATTTAAACTAAAATGACTATGAGCAAAATATTTTAGCTATGTGAAGATTTGCTTCAGCTTCAAAATGTTGTTTATATACATGACTATTTAAGAGTTTGCTTTTGCATTGGTTTTCTGTATATTGTTCAATGAATTTGTTTCCCTGAAGCATGAAGTTATGGGACAAGGAGTCAGAAGACCTGTTTGAGTCCTGACACTGCCATTTATTAGTTCTGTAGTCTTACCCAAATCTGTTAACTGCTTTGACACTCAGTTTCCTCACCATAAAATTGAAATAAACATAGTAGTACATACTAATCATAGAAATTTGCTATGAAGATGAAATAAGAATATTTTGTAGAGAAGAGTTGACATAAGATAATTGTTATTATAGATATGGACTTTTGAATAATCTCTAAGTAGACAATGGTGGAAAATAAATGACTCTTAAAAGCTCAAACTTTTAGTAGTAGAAGAAAAGATATTTTCAGGAAGGCATGGAGAATAAATATATTTCTTTGCATGCAAACACTCTTTTTCTCAAATTATATAGAATCATTAATCTTTCTGGTATATGTTTTAGGGTAACAGTTCAGAATCCCAGGAAAGTCAAAGGCATTTTACTTCTACCTATGGAAAAGATGGGACAATTTTCTGCATGTTTTGTTATACATGAAAACTTATTTCCCAACTCTTATTTGTTCAACCAAATCAGTAGGAATTGTTTAAAAGCCTATATGCCTCTATATGGCTCCTGATAGCTGCTAAATCAAGTCTGTGTTTTAAAGTGGCAATGTAGGGAGCATGGCATTTGTGATGTCACATGAAGTAGGTCAGGGACATCCTTGTGGGCAGTTGTCCTTCTGTTCACCCTCCCTTCTTCAGAGAGTTGGAGAGGTCTGACAGATGAGGCAGCTATGGATTCATTTCAGTTGCATTTTACTTCCTTTACCTTCTAATCATTGCTGCAATATTTACCTATTTTTTTTTCTGAGTGAAGAAATCAAAAGGAGAACATGTGTAGTAATTTGCAAGGGTAAGTGTGATCCAGGATAATTTACCTATTGTTTTTCTGAGTGAAGAAATCAAAAGGAGAACATGTGTAGTAATTTGCAAGGGTAAGTGTGATCCAGGATAAATCTTGCTGTCATAATTTTCAGTCATGTCCTGTACTTACTTTTAATAGTCATTATGAGCATAGGATGAGCTGGTGAAAATTATATTTACAGAAACACACCCCTCATGAAAAGCACTTGTAATCAGTTACTGGGCTACACTGGCCATGGGGCCACTCTCATCAGAGAGGGTCACATATCAGGAGCCTATCTGGAAGATGACAAATGCCAAGAGGTCTATAAGGAGTTCCTCCTATGAAAATTTCACCATAGTTGCTCATTTCAATCCAACTGCTTTTGGATTCCCTAATGGCACTAGGGAAAGGACTGAAAATTCTGTACAGCTAACAGGAAACCAAACAAGAGATACCAATGAAAAAGGAAGGTTGGAAATTTGGACTAATTCTGAGAGGACTTCTGACTAGATGTGGATGTCAGACTAAGATCTGTTAAGATTTCTGGGGTTAAAGGACCGTGGTGGACAAGTGATAGTGTTTATGAGAAAATATCCTCAACATAACTAGCATTTGAATGGTGTCTCGCAGTACACAAAACATTCACATGCACATCAGATCTCATTTCACCATCCTTAGAAATCTGTGAAGAAAGTATTATTGTTCCCATTTTTCTTATAAGAAACCTGAGGCCAAGTTTCCTTGTTTAATTTGCTTAGGACCCATGCCTAACAAGTAACAGACATAGATATGGAACCCCTTGTAGAATTCTTTATTTAGCAGCACAGCTGTCCTGATGATTGTCTTGAGGATGATGATAATGTCTTCTTATTTATATTAATGATTTATTTGTTTTATATAACCACTTAGACTAAGTAATGGAAACTTCTGGTGTCAGTTTTAAATTCTGCATTATAGATCCAAGGTGAAAAGCTTATATCCGTTTATTCATTTTCATTTATTTTTTGACTGGAAAATATTACTTGATCTCTTACCTGTTATTTGTCAACTTATTTAAGCCAGCACTTGGAGGCACAGCTATGTTTAAAGTCACTCTGGCAATCCCCTTCTTGTTTTTCTCCCAAGAAAGATTTCTTCTTTCACAGCTGATTGACCAGTTTGTTATTACGAAAATCAAATACTTCATGGGAAGCTAGTTATTTAAAAAGCGGATACTTTTCTATAATGAAGAAATGCTATTTTGAGAAGCACTAATATAATTGCATCTTTGATTTCTACAGTCCTCAACAAGCCAGTCAGTTCAGTAACAGCCATATCTCCTGCTGTCACTTGGGTGATGCTAAAAATGGAAATAAAACTTTGGTAATAATATGAAAGATCAAACAATTATAAGAGAAGAATGGGATTATTTTGCTCTGTAGTCGCAATGACGTTCATAAACTAAGGAAGGATCTAAGCTGGCTGTCTGGAGGAAAATCACCTGCTTGTTATTATGGAGTGTTAGAGAAGGACATCTGTTTCTGAGCATATGTCTAAATCGTGAAAGTACCATTCTCCTTCCAAAGGGTAAAGTCTTAAGACTTAGCAGGAATTTAATCATATAAATAAATTCAGTGGTTATTTTCATAAAAAGGATTTTAACATGATAAGAATTAGGGGGAAAAACAGGACTCAGGACATAGGACACTTGAAGAGACAGAGTAATAGCATTGTTGGAGGCTGACAAAGAAGGTGGAGGTTTGGTTTTTGGTTTATGACCTTTCTGAAAATAGTCCAACAACACTCTTGCTTGGATTCTTATCTAATACAGACAGGTTTAATATCCTGCAAACAAATTGTGAGGTAGAACAAATTGCTAATTCTCACTTTATCATCCTATGGCTCATGTCTGACTCTTCAACACAGCCTTGTGGGTGTCCAAAGTGGGTCTGCTTCTGACTGCGTTCCTACTGCACCCTTTCCTTTCTGCATATCTCTCAATTAAATGTGCATAATCCTGGGTCTCAGGATCCTAGGACATTGTTTTCTGTTAGATGATAGTTTATCAATGATCCATGGCTTCACAAGCTTTATTGAGATTTTTAATAGCTAAAATGAGTATTTCTTCAAATTTTAATAGATATAACTTGTCTGTCCCTGGCCCCCTTTTCTCTGGCACTTTTTCTAATCTCTGTGCTTGCTGGATGCCATAAGTTAAGCAGCTTTCCTCCATTATGCCCTCTGCCATAAGGTTTGTGATTTAGTGGCAGCTGATTGAAACCTCTGAAACCATAAGGCAAAGACATTTTTGTCCTTTAAACTGTGTATGTTAAGTATGCTTCCCCAGCAATGGAAACTCACTAACATATCTTCCATTTTGTCATATGTGACTAGAGATAAGAATTGTCAGTCAATACCATACTAAAAGGTCAAAAACTGAAATCCTTTACACTAAAATCAGGAACAAGACAAGGGTATCCACTATCATCACTCCTCTTCAATATAGTTTTGGAAACATTAGCCACAGCAATTACACAAGAGAAAGAAATAAAATGAATAAAATTAAATTGTCCTTATTAGCAAATGACATGATGCTCTATATAGAAGACCTCAAGAACACCACAAAAGTCTTCTAGACTTAATATCCAAATTCAGCAGAGTAGTTGGAGGCAGGGTCAACACACAAAAATCAATAGCCTTCCTGTAAATGAACAACACTCACTGAGAGAGGAACTTGAAAGAGAACTCCTTTCAAATAGCATCTGAAGAAAATGAAATACCTAGGAATCAACCTAATGAAAGAAATCAAAGACCTGTACTCTGAAAACTAGATCACTCTGAAACAAGAGATCAAAGACAATATTAGAAAATAGAAAAACATCCCTTGGTCTTGTGTAGGAAGAAGCAATATAGTGAAAATGGTCATAGTTCTAAAACTGCTAAATATATTCAATACATTCCCAAATGAAATTCCAACAGCATACTTCACAGACCTTGAGAAAACAATCCAAAAATTCATTTAAAAAAAGAAGAGACCTAGCATAGCAAAAGCAATTCTAGGAAACAGAGACAAAGTAGGGAGTATCACAATCCCCAACTTGAAACTATACTATAAAGCTACCGTGATAAAAACAGCATGGTACTGGCAATGAAACAGACTTAAGGATCAGTGTAACTGATTAGAAGATGAAGAAAGAACTCCAGACACACTCAGCTACCTCATCTTTGATAAAGGAGCCAAACAACCTCACTGGAGGAAAATAGCCTCTTTAATAAATGGTGCTGGAAAAACAGGGTTTCAATTTTTCAGAGATTAAAACTAGACCTGTATCTTTCACCATGCGCTAACTAAAATAAAAATGAATTAAATATCTAAATGTTAAAAGAGAAACACTAAACTGTTTGGAAGAGGTGTTAGGTAGAATTCTTGAAGACACTGGCATAGAAATGAGTTTATGAACAAAACCTCAGTTGCATGTGAATTAGCACAAAGAATCAACAAGTGGGATTTCTTCTTATTAAAAAGCTTCTGCACGGCAAGAGAAATGACCAATGGTGTGAAGAGGCAATCCACAATGAGGTAAAAAATTGTTTACTGGCTATTCCTCAGATAAAGGTCTACTATCTAGAACAAGTAAACAACTTTAAAAAAAAATCAGGCTTCACAAATTTAAAGAACCAATCCAAAAATGGGCATCTGAAATGAACAGACATTTCTCAGACAAAGAATTAGAAATAGCAAATAAATATGTAAAAATGTTGAACATCACTGGTCATTCTAGAAATATAAATGAAAACAAAGCTGAGATTTCACCTCACCCCAGAAAGAATGGCTGCTATTATGAAAACAACCAATACCAAATGCTGGCTGGGCTGTGGGGAGAAAGGAACCCTTCTCCACTGTTGGGGAGAATGTAGACTGGTGCAACCACTATGGAAATCAATATGGAGATACCTCAAGGAGCTAGGATTAGAAGTCCCATTTGAACCAGCTATTCCCTTACTGGCTGTCTTACCCCCAAAATGAAAAGAATCATACCACAGTAATATATGTGCAACCACCTCCACAGCAGCACAGTATGTAATAACTAAAACTTGGAAACAGCCCTATTGTCCATCAGCTGCAGACTGGATAAAGAAAATGTGTGTTTAAAAAAAAAAAAAGGAGTACTACTCAGCCATAAAAAATGAGAAACTAGAGACAGTTATAGCCAAATGAATATACACTGAGGCCATACTAAAGTGAAATAAATAGAACATACATGTGTAAATACTTAATAGTTTCTCTGGTGTAAAAAACTGAAGGTGTAAATAAGGATCAAATTATAATCAATAATGTGAAATAGGAAAAAAGGGTGCAAAGGGAAAGGGGAAGGGGGGCCTAGGGGAAAGAAAAGAAGGGAATGGGATTATTATGAGAAAATGAAAAAATGGAAACAAAGCCTTTGTAAATAGGGCAGGGTGGAGGGGTTGAAGTGAGGGCAGGGGAATGGGAAAAAAATAAGAAGATATATCATGTAAAAAGTATAAATTCCCAGCCGGGGATTTAGCCCAGTGGTTCCTCTGCCTGCCTTGCAAGCACGAGGACCTGAGTTTGATCC
>NW_022900913.1:47756973-47867929 GCF_012274545.1 Fukomys damarensis
TTTAAGAAAAAATGATAATTTTAAATTAATAAATTATAATATTAAGTAATCAAGTAAATAAAAATAAGAGCATTTTTAAAAATGAACCAAGATGTATTATGTAAAGGTACAAATTTCCAATGATCAGCATCATTATATTGTATACCTAAAATGTACCAATAAAATTAATAATAATAAAAATGAATTATTGGGCCAGGGATTTAGCTCAGTGGCATTGACCTTACCTGGCAAGCCCAAGGTTCTGAGTTTCATCCCTAGTACACACACATAAAAAGAATTGTCATACCAAAAATCCAGCATAGAGTGACATCTCAAATACAGGATTTGGTGAATCAGACAGAAGTCATTCAGGCATTTTTATCAAACCTGCTTATCTAATCATTCATTATGGCATTTTCTTGATGACCATGAAACATACTAGAGTGGAAATCCTTTTTTTTGAAGGCTTGGGCTTCATAAGCATGTCAAATATGTATATTTCTTAAAATTCAGTACAAATTACTAGTCAAGTATACTATTGACAATTTGTCTTATTAACTTTATAATTTTTCTTATCTATGATTTATATTCATTTCAGAAACTACATGACTTTCTTCTTAGAATATCAAATGTCATTCTTGACATGTTCTAGAATTTATAAAGTATTGTGTCATTATTGTAATGCTTTCTGCAGTCTAATTATTTTAATTGAAAACTAAGTCTAATTTTTTGAACATTATGATTCTAATTCTGGGCATTTCCCTCAGAATATGGAACTCAGTCTATTCAGAGCAACTTTCAAGCTGATTCTTGAAAATAATTTTGTTGATAGTGTTGGTTTCTACTATTTTTCTTAATCAGTTGGTTGGGTTTGACCGAGGATGATGCTGGCAAAGGGTCTGAAAGTAAACTGTAAAAAGAGTTATCTCATACCATCCAAAGTCACCTGCCAAAACTCTAGCCCTGACATATCTCGAACCTGGGAGTTCTTCTCATGCCTCAGTGGTCATTAGTGAGAAAAACTGAAGATGTATGAATACATTTGTTTATTTGTATTGACTATGATTATCCTACGAGGAAAGTAAATGCATCTGCAGGTATGTAGCTCTTCATATACACCTAGCCTTCTGCCCCAAGTATTTCATGACCTCAAATATTTAATAATAAAATCATATTTATTTGGAAGCCACCCTGGAGTTCTGTCCTTCTTGTACAAATTTGTCTTAAAGTTCTTTCTTTTCATAACTTCCTTCAAAGCAGATCTAGGCAATGCATTTTCCTGCCACTATACTATCCAGTTTGTTTCTGTTTTTCTTATTGTAATATGAATAGCATTAGGTGAGTGGTCTCTAAATTTTGACAATTAGAAAAACTATTGTGAAAATAATTGCTGAAGGAACCCCTACCGTGTAGTTGAACTTCATATCTGCCCTCCTACTCTAGTGGATGAAGAAATGTAAGCTGTACCCTGAATTCTCCTCTTTTTATTGCCTATAATTCCTACAATGACTGTGAATTCATCATCATAACCCATTCTGTTCTTACTGATATGGCCAAAGACTGTCTTTATTCCCCAATTGGTTAGATTTTCCTTCTAATTGATACCACTCAAAAGATACTATTCAAGAACAATAGTTCTCAAAATGTAAATTTCTTTTAGTATAAAGAATTCATCCTGACATTAACAGGCATTGATAGATATCCTGCAAAAGAATTTTATAAGATTAAACATGTTTAAGAAATAATATATATCATCACATTTGGTGTCACCATAGAAAATATGGTATTAAAGACTCTAGAGAAGTCTAAAATAGAATGAAATATTAACTTTGTTCAATTTAACACCCATAAAATGTATTTGAGCAAATGCTTGTTTTTTTACTTTACCTCTATTAACAATATGTCAACAGTATGATGTGAAATAAATCCAGGAAAACAGTTTTTATATCAGAGGTAGTTTTGGAGTTGTATAGATAGCTATGTTATTTGGGTTGCTTAACATTTGTAAGCCTCAGTTTTCTTTCATGTGAAGTGAGGATTACTTTAACAACATTGTAAGGTTGATATAAAGCCTGTGGTAGTGTTCTCCAGAGAAAAAGAATCAACAGGGTACACACACACACACACACACACACACACACACACACATGTTTATTACACGTAATTGGCTCATGTGATGATGTAAGCTTAGAAGTTCGAACATCTGCAAATGCTGTTTGCAAGCTGGAGACTCATGAGAGATGCTATTTAGCTCTAGTGGGAATTTGAAATATTGAGCATCAGGAGAGCCAATGGTGTAAGTTATAGCTTAGATGACAGTAGGCTTAAGACCCAAGAAGAGACAATGTTTAACTTCAAGTCTGAAAGCTAAAAAAGACTGATATCCCCACTCAAGCAGAAGTTTTATGTTACTTTTAAAAAATTCAATCTTCAATTAATAGGACAAGGCCCACTCACATTAGGGAGGGTAATATGCTTTATTTAGTATACTAATTCCAGTGTTGTTCTCATCCAGATGCAAAAACTAGTGCATGCTCAAACTAGTCATGCTCAAACTAATGTTTGGCCAAATGTTGGGGCACCTTGTAGCTGAATCTGATTGACATTCAATTAACTATCACAAGGAACAAATAATTGTGAGTAAAATGCTTTGTACAATGCTCAAAACAGAGTGAATAGCAGGTGATGTTGGGCATCATCATGATCATTGCTACCATCAACACCAACATCATTATTTTCATGAAAACTAGTAAGTTCCTCTTCTCAGAATCTTTTCCACTTCAAAGAAAAAGCCCTTGGTTGATTAGCAAAGAAAGCTAGCAGATCAACACTTCCTTTGTATACACAGTAACTATAAAGTTTTGAAGCGCATTTTATATAGCTCCTTAGGAATCTTCAGGGAGATCGAATCTTCAGGGAGATCGAATCTTCATTGCTCACAGTTGTGACCAGCTTCATAACTTGTTTTTGGATTGACTGTCCTTTCCCAAATTCCAGTTCCAACTCCTACTACTTGGGATTATTTTCTAAAACAAACCTTTGTTCACAAGCATTAGTCTCAGACTCTACTATCTTTTTGAGACCAAGATAAAGACAAATAGAAAACTGCCAAAAGAAGAATTAATAAATAACCCCTCCAACCCTTGTTCCAGTTACTGAAATGAGGGTGTACAAAAAGGGATAATGCTAAGTGTCTGTAAAATACATGAGAATTATTTTTCAAGTCGTTGTTATTTTCCAACAGGAGCCTTAGCAGTTTCTAAAAGTCCTTCAAGAGCTAAAGAAAAAAACTGTTTCATGGGAGTGAAAACCAGGCTGACAGGCAGATGTATCTCTACCAGTGGGAACAGCTCCGGCTTTGAAGTCTAGTTTTGAATCACTGTGGACAGGGGCTCTAATTTCTACTGTGTTATGTATTTATCCAAATTTGAAGCGCAGACCAGTTGGCATGGTCTGGTACGGAATTGGAAGGGGTGGAATATAGATGGCAGTCAGTAGATTCTACATAAACAGAATGACAACAGAAAAAGAGGATTCAAGCTCTGTTTTAGTTTTAGTTTTAGTTTTTAAAGCCCCACCAAAAATGTAGGTTTTGCTAAGTGAATTTGTGAGGAAATATTGGCAAAAGAAGATACCAGATTCACCAGCTGCAGGTTATATTTTGCTTTAGATATATTTGAGTCTAAATGTAATTATTAAGTAAATCCTGCAAAATTCATCCTTATGTGTTGCTTCATTTTATTTCAATCGCCCTTCCTTCCTTCCTTCCTTCCTTCCTTCCTTCCTTCCTTCCTTCCTTCCTTCCTTCCTTCCTTCCTTCCTTCCTTCCTTCTTTTTTCTCTACAGATGCAGTTATGGGAAGCCTTTCAGATTTTGTTGCAGCTAAATGACTGAATCGATGGGCCTCAGACCACAAAAGAGACTATGAGACTGGTGCCGTCGAGAGAGAGGTAGGCACACCCATTCTGAGTAGAACCCTGTCGGGGTTGTTCCTATTGCGGCGGGCCACGTGGTATATGGCAACGAAACAGAACAGAACACGACATAATGTCTGCACGCATTCTTGTGCTTTTCTGAAACATAAATAAGTGTTTCCCGAGGAGACGAATGCTGTGGCGCACACCAGCTGCTCTGGGACAGTTGAGTTGAAAGCCATGGAACAAAATACAGTTCATTTTTAAAGCGGCTGGAAGGTATCATTTCTCACATACAGATTTCTGAGAATGCTTCCTGGTATTTCAAAAGGACAATTTAAGAATAAATGAAAACAGTGAGGGAGGAGAGTAGGGAAAGACAGTTTTAAATAAAACACGAGATTGGAGAAAGATTGAAATTTTATCTAATGGCCTCAGTAGTGATATTGTCTACTTCCTAGCCTTCCAGTGCTGCCTGTCATTTCCTCTTTCAGTTTATAAGGTCCTTTTCCATTGCTACATACTCTTGTTCCTCTTGTTCATATCTCTCTAAGATAGGATTGAACTGGTTCATCTTGTTTTTTTGTTTTTTGAGACAGGGTCTCACTATGTAGTTCAGACTGTCCTGTCCTGGAACTCACTGTGTAGCCCAGGCTGGTCTCGAACTTTCAGCGATCCTCCTGCCTCAGCCTCCTGAGTGCTGGGATTATAGGCATGCGCCACCATGCCCGGTTTTGAACTGGGTCATCTTGAATTAAAAAAAGAAACACCATCAATCTAGTATAGCATTGTATACACCACACATATTCCTCAGGTAGAATTGGAAATTCTATATGATATATTTTAAATTTATCATTTGTTTTTTTAAATTTAATTTATTGGTACATTCTAGGTACACAGTACAGCTACATTCATTGCTGGGATCTTGCACCTTTACATGCCAGGTCTTGGTATCATTTGTAATATTACTTTATCATTTTATGTCATTAAGTTTATTGGTACATTGTAGGTATACAGTATGATGACATTCATGATTGGGAATTTTACGAGGTGTATCTTGTTTCTTATTTTTTTCCCATTTCAACCCCTCCATCTCTATTTACAAGGGCTTTGTTTCTGCTTTTTTTATTCCTATTTCATATTTTAATAGCTTTTCTTTCATAATCCTTGTTATTGCTTATTTGATTGCATGAGTAATATACATAAAGTACAGATAAGAAAATATCTGTGATCATAACATTCAATTTATTAACCTTTTGAGTTAATTACTTTTTATTTGCTGGGGAAAAGTACCTGATATACACAATTTATAGGAGGAGTGGTTTACTTTGGCTCATAGTTTTAGAGATTTCAATCCATGGTCAGCTGGCTCCAGTGGCAAAAAAGGGCTTGGCAGAAGAAAGCTGCTTACCTTGGGGCAGCCAGAAAGCAGAGTAAGCCAGAAGAGAAACCACAGAGAGAAGGGGCTAACGACAGGGTATACCTTTCAAAGGCAGTGTAAAATGACCTATTTCCTCTTTGTAGGCCCCAATATTATTGGCTCTGAACTCATCAATAGATTGATCTGTAGATGAGGTTAGGTCTCTCATGATCAAATTATCCTCTGAAAGCCCCATTTCTGAATACACGGGACCTTGAGGAACATTATGATTTAAACCATAACACTTCGTTAAAATATTATTATTTATTGCCTCAGGCTGGAAGGTGGTATATGGTAAGAAAAGAGTATTTTGCAGACTACTGATTCCAAATCACATGGAGAAATTTTTAAAAATGCAATTTTCTCATTTCTTCTAAAATCCTAGTGAATCAATATTTCTGAAGTGTGGGTCTTGGGCCTAAAATTGTAATAATGCAAGACAGAAGTGCAATGAAGTTTGTGAATCTCACTTCAGGAGACTTCTCTGTGTCAGGAAGGGGTGGACAAGGGAAAAAGAACAAGTCAATTTTAAAAGAAAATTGATGTAGAATTTACTGTTTTGAATATTTATTTTAACTTGTGTTTAAATATCCTTGCAGCATTTAAGGGGAACAAGGCACCATAGGCCACAGCAACATTAGCTACATTGAGCCATGATCCTGCCTTTTTAGATATTCTTAAATTAGATCTGTACCTACCATGGGAAAACTTTTATATGCCAATGGCTTCTACAGAGTGAAAGTGGGGAAAAACATTTTGCTTCGCGCTCTTCTGGTGTTAAATGACTTTCCCCATGCACTAAGAGCTGGCCGGTGGCAGTGGCATGATCAAACCATGACCCCTAGATGCCTGTGGCAGGCCATCCTCTCTCTTATAGGCTAAATGTCATGCTTCAATCTATGAGGTTGTTTTCCTGAATAAATGAGTGACCTACTTACTCTAGATATCCAAGGGAGGAAGGGACAGTGATGTGATATACCTTGCCCAAAGTATTAAATTCTTTCCTCTTCTTTACACATTTTTTACTTGTTACTCTCATCTTATTGAGGACAAAGAAACTGTTTTTGGTCACATCCATAATATACATTTTATAAGGTTAGTTTCAACAACATTGTATTTCAAGTATATTTGCTTATACTTAATTTTCAGGGTGTTATGATCTGGGGTCTGATAATATGACTATCGTAATTGTTCCTGTTATATTATAAATACTTCAAAAATGTCAATTTTCTCATTTCTTTAAATTAGTTTACAGACTGAGAAAACATCTCCCATAAGAAAAAAATCTCCTCTAAGTAATCTGTTAAAATTTTTTTTGTTTTTGTTTTTATTGAATGTTTTTAACAGAGTGAGTATTCCATAATGCTTGTACTCTCACATGATATAATAGCCTAATTTCTTCTTGGTGCTTAATCTATTTTGTATAAACATTGTATGGATGTAGGTTTTAATAATTGGATTTTTACTGAGACTGCCAGTGACAATTTTTTATACAGTTATAAAATTCAAAAACAAAAGCCAAAACATAAAAACCAAAAATATGGGAATTTCTAACTTAAGAATAGCTCTTTTATATGAGTTGAGTTTTATATTTGAGACAGATTCTTGAGTAGTCCAAAATTGTATCCCTTCCTTATTTTGTAAAATATTTTGATAGAGATAATTCCAGCAGAATTAGGTAACTTTTAATCAACAAGGTAAAATTTATTAATATTAGAATTTTCCCCCTACAATATAAGTAACAGGAATTTTTTTATTTGTTTATTTGTTTGTTTGTTTGAGATAGCCTGTTGCTCAGGCTGGCCTCAGCCTGACTCAGCTGCCTCAGCCTTTTAACTGCCTCGGCCTTTCAAGTGCTAAAACTATACATGTGAATCACTGTGCTTCTCTAGTCAGAGTTTAGATTGCTTGAGATGTCATGATATTTTTCTATAATTTAGTAAATATTTAATAAATGGTTAATAAGTGGAGAAGGAGGGAGGTAAGGGAAAGGGGACGAAAGAAAGGACTTAAAATGTGCCATGAACATCTTAATTCCCCACAAGGAATGAAACGTTATGCGCTATAAACATGTAATAATGTAATAATAGAAAATCAGAAAATGAAAAGCAGTAATGTTTAACAAATAAAAAGTAATGCTTAAGCATACAATACTTGCTTAGCAATATTTCCACAAAATGAACAATGAGAAAGAGAGAGAACAATAGTACTTTATGGAAAGTTCGTGGTGAAATAAGACATTATTGACACAAGTCGTCTGTCTGGGGGATGGACTTTTCTCTAGTGGGGGCTCCTCTTATAACCAAAGCAACTCTGCAGGGTTACAGTTTTTTTTTTTAGATTTCTCCAACAATTTTGCAAATTGATTTTGAAATGGGCCAATTTTCTTCTTCCTAGTAGATTTCTTTCCTGTCATATCACCCTTCAGAAACTGGAGACTAAATAAAATATTGAGCACAAGGAAACAGGTTAGTTGCCCAAGGTTATTCAAGCAAGAGAAAAGAAAAGTTTTAGAAAAATATGACTTTTCTTTTAAAACATTTATTTATAGTGGTACATGTTTGCAATGTATAATGGTTACATTCCTAGAGAGTTGGTACATGTACATAACACATTTTAATTCTTTTTTTTAATCCCCTTCCTATCACTTCCTCTTCTCCCTCCATTTCTTGGTCCCCTTTCCTTTTGCAAAAGATCTATTTCCCTATTTTCAATACATCTTTTATTTTGTTCTTCAGTTATATTTTGGGTTTGTCATATGAGAGGAACCATGTGATATTTAAGTTTGTGTGTCTAATTCATTTCAGTTAACCCTTTGGTCTCAAGGTGCACCTATTTTCCTACAAAAAATGACAAGTTTAATCTTTATTTATAGCAGAATAATAGTCTATTGTGCATAAATGCCACATTTTCTTTGTTCATTCATCTGTCGGTAGACATATAGGCTGATTCCGAGATTTAGCTGTTATGAGTTGTGCTGCCACCAACATGGGTATGCTGGGGATTTTCTTAATTACGATAAAGTCACGTAAAGAATAACAATATTAATTTTTTTGTATTGTGTTAGTTATCTGATATCACAATAATGTTGGATGATTATCAACCGCACAATATCACTGAAATACAATAATAAACATTTATTATGCATCTGGAGGTTGGCTGAGGCTCAGCTGATCTAGGTTGGGAATGGCCAAGCTTACATTGTTGCTCATTCTTTTGTCACTAGTGAGCTATTCTTTGTCACAGCAGAGAAACAAGCTGGCCAATACCAATTCAGCACATTGTAAACCTTTGCTTGTTAAAAGTTCCATTGGCAAAAATAAATCACATGGTCAGTGTAGTGTCTAATCACATAGCATTAGTAGAGTGGGAATACGTAAAAAATAGTGTGTATGTGTGAATGTGTGTATGTGTCTGTTCATGGAACAATAATGTAATATTCTGCACTTCTCAGAACTTGTTCAAATCTGTTTTATATTTGGCTTAGTTGTTCTCTGTGGAATGACTGAAGGGTGCAAACTTTTCCTAGCTGCAGCTGAAAATTGCAAACTTCTTTGGCACCATTAGCCACTAAATATATATAAGGAGTCCTGAAAGGCAAAGTGGCAATAGTTTTAGAAGTAATAGTTCTAAAGAATACCAGTCCTTGCGATCCATCCCCTTAAATATACACTGGAAGTCTTATGGATCTAGGTTACTACGTAGAATTTACAAAGGTGGTAGATACTAGCTAAGAGTTTAATTCACTTCTCAAATCTTCCCCAGGGAATGTAGTACATGCTAATGAATTTAGAAGCTACTGAAGAAATCAACATTGAATTGAAATAGCTCTGTTATGAAAACAACTAGGTGGGGGATTATCACCAAATGTAGATTAAGTTTTGGGGAAAGTGCATCAAAATTACTGTATATGGGCTTCAGTCCTGGTCTTGGCTTTGGCTAGCAAGGTGTCTCATTTTCTGTGTTTCAGTTTCTATGCTATAAATTATAACCCCTAATTTCTATTTAATAGCGAGTGATAAAAGTAAAATAAAACAATAAATATAGTGATGGGGAAAGTAGCTCACTGTAATTTTAACATTAAGCCTGAGTGCCTCTACTTGGGTAAAATGCAGTTTCTTCTGCTTACTCAAATGCTGAACTTACACTTGCTTCTCTGAATTTCCTAGATCTGCTATAATAAATTACATCAATTAAAATATAATATTATCAGCCAAAAAGAGGAATTAAATCCTTTCATTTATAGGAAACTGGATGGATCTGGATATTATTTTGTTAAGCAAAATAAGCCAGACTTAGACAAACATCCCACGTTTCCTAGGTACAATCTAAAGAAAAGACAATGCGAAAGTAGAAGGAAGACTATTTGAAAAAAGAAAGAATTAAGGGGGGAGAGGGGAGGAAAAGACTATGGAAATGATCAAAATATATTATATTCATCAAAATATGTTATTTGGAGCAAAATAAAAGCTCCTATTCTATACTACTAATATCCACTAAAAAGAGTTAATTTACCACAACTGGATGGCTTAAAGAATAACAAATTTAATGCTCTCAAAGCTGGGATGAAAAAAATCTGAAATCAATGTACAGGCAGCATTTGAAGTCCCTGGGGGCTCTGAGAAAAAAAAAAAAGAAAAGCTGCTTAGTTTCCCCTTTTTAGCTTCTGGTTGTTACAGCAATCTTTATCTTCTGTAGCTTGTGGCAGTATAATCAACCATCTGCCTCCATTTTCACAATATATTCTCTATGTTTCCTCTTAGTATGTGTGTGTTTCTATCTTTCTATGCTCTCTTCTTTTATGAGGATACCATTCTTAGTAGACTTTAGGCCCAACCTATTACAGTATGACTTCATCTTAAATAATTATATTATGAAGACCTTAATTCCTCATATATCTACGGATACTGGGAATAGCAGCTCTAGCATATCTTTTGGAAGACAAGGACTGAACTTTTGATAGTTCACACTCCCTTCCACTTACTGTTGCAGCACAGTTCAGCTAAGACTTCATCTCCAGGATCTGCTCTTCTCCAGTGTTCCATAACATGTCTTCTTAAGGTCTCATGAAAAGCATCTTTAAGGCTGTAATTCTGTGAAGTCAGTACATTTTATATGGTCAACTTTCTTATCCATAGGTAGAGGATGATTGTATAGTCACATTTTGAGGAATAAATGCAATAGTCCATAAAAAAGTACTTAGCTTAAGAAATGTCACTTTATACATGATTAATGAGCAGTGGCTTTTATTTAACTTTTAGGTTCAATAATAAGTTAGATTTTTAGGTTTCATGTGCTTATACTTTAGCAAATTAGTGTAGTATAATTTGGACTATATAAAAATCCCCCTTTGTACAGATCAAAACAGTAAAAATAAGGTAGTTCCACTTTATCCGTAAGGGTTATGTCTCAAGACCACAGTGGATGCTTAAAACTATGAACAATACTGAATACTATATATGCTATCGTTTTTCTTACACATACATACCTATGATAAGGTTTATAAATTAGGAAAAGCAAGAGATAAATAATAGCTAATAGCAAAAGAGAATGATTTTAACAATCTATTTGAATAAAATTGCAGCGCTGATCCTCATACATCAGGGCAATTTTTAAGTAGAATAGTCACAGCATGACAGTCAACCTAATAACTGAAAAGGTTAAGTGACAAAACGGTGAGTAACATACATACAGTGTGGACAGCCTGGACAATTAGATGATTCATGTCCCAGGTGGAAAGGTACAAGATTTTACCATGTTAGAATTGTGTGTAATGAAAAACCTATCCATAATGTATTTCTGGAGTTTTCTATTTAATCTTTTCAGCCTATGGTTAGCCATGAATAATTGAAACCAGAAAGCTTAACTGTCAATAAAAGAGGGTCTATTAGATTAATTCTATTCTATTATATATCATAGTTTATAATGAGTGAAATGTTGAGATACTAAGGAAAAGTATCCTTATTAAGCTAGGATATTTTCTTGAAAAGTATCTCAGGAAAATGATTTCCAGCTAAAGTAAGTATGGATTGCTTCATGAATGCTTTATCGTATTACTTTTCTAAAAACAAGTGAATTCAACTTTTTTATATTGGTAATCTAATAGTGAAAAACATGAAGCAATGTATCTATTCTATTATATGATTATTAATGATATGTGCTGATAAATTCATATGTTTTAAAATTAGGATGAAAACTGTCTTCACTCTTTCCCAGTCAGGGTATAGTATTTTTACACTTTCATCTCTATCATTTTGTAATAACTTTAGATAGTAAAATACAAATTTCACAATGTCAGTATCATAGTTAGCTAGGTATTTATTATAGAGAAATTCTCCCCAGGGATGGAAGAAAACTGCAATCAATGTAAAAATCCAATGCCACTAAAATTCTCTGCAAAAGTAGCGGTAGAATGGTAGTTGAGGTTAGCTAGCCCTTGAAAATTAAAGTGATTTCCTAACTGTGCCCAAGATAGTGGTGCAGGCAGGAAATGAGAATTTGAAGTAAGAGATAGAGTATGAGAAAGTGGGAAATGAAGCATATCAGAATAAGATGTATATATATTAAAAGATTTACCAAAGAACCAATCAAAAATGTGGATAAGTTGTGGCCCAGAATATTCAGTGATTACTGGTTTAATACAGGGAAATTGTAAAGCCTAAGGCAGGATGGATGAAAGGAATTAAAAGCATCTGAGGCCTCATGAAGAGGACTCTGAAGGAACCCAGAAAATATGCATTCTTTCAACAAAGTCTTGAATATCTTTGATGTGCTGGTTAAACTACTGCAGTTCTGTATACAGCAAGTTCTCCAAAAAAGATTGATCTGCATGGATATGAATAATAAAATAAGATAATATTAATCTGACTCAAAAAAACCTTCCCAGGGACTTTATCTAATAAATGGCCCATCTCAGTTTCAAAACAGGTCACCAAAGATAGAAGCAGGATTTTGTAGTAAACCAAGAATTGTCTTAGGACACAGATTTGAATTCAAATCCAAGATCTCTTTCTTAAAGTATATATAATATAATTCAGCCATTGTTTCTACTTCTTCTAGTGACATCCCCAGTGTATTGAGTAGATTGCATCTTTCAAGTATTAAAAAATAATAATAATTCAACAGAGACATGGCAGGGGGTATCACAATCTCCAACTGAAAGCTATGCTATAAAGCCACTGTGATAAAAACAACATGGTACTGGAAAGGAAACAGATCTGAGGATCAGTGGAATAGATTGGAAGATACAGAAACAACTCCAGCAACTCAGCTACCTCATCTTTGACAAAGGAGCCAACCATTCCCACTAGAGGAAAGAGAGCCTCTTTAATAAATAGTGTTGGATTTCAACCTGCCAAAGATTAAAACTAGACCCCTTTCACCCATGCACTTAACTAAAATCCAAGGGGATTAAAGATCTAAATATTAAAACAGAAGCACTAAACTTGCAGCAAGATAGGTAGAACTCTTGAAGATGTCACTATGGGAAAAGACTTTATGAACAAATACTCAGCAGCATGGGAACTTACAAAGATTCAACAATTGGTATCTCATCTTTTTAAAAACCTTCTGCACTACAAGAAAAATCACCAGCAGAGCTAAGAGACAACCTACAATGTGGGAAAAAATTTTTACCAGCTGATCCTCAGACAAAGGTCTAGGATGTAGAATATGTAAAGAACTCAAAAAAATCAGAACCCCCAAATATAAAGACCTGATTCAAAAATAGGCATCTGAAATGAACAGATATTTCTCAGACAAAGAAGTAAAAGCAACAAATAAACATAAAAAATATTCAATGTCACTGGTCATTCAAGAGATGCAGATGAAAACCACACTGAGATTCCACCTCAACCCAGAAAGAATGGCTGTTATCAAGAAATCAGCCAATAACAAATGCTGGCGTGGTTGTGAGGGGACAGGAATCCTTCTTCATTGTTGGTGGGAGTGCAGACTGGTGCACCCACTATGGAAATCTATACCTAGATACCTTAAACAACTAGGGTTAGAAGTCCCATTTGATCCCCTATTCCCCTGCTGGGTATCTTCCCAAAAGAATTAAAAGAATCATACCACTGTGCTATATGCGCACCCATGTTTATAGCAGCACAGTTTGTAAAAGCTAAAACTTGGAAACAGCCCAATTGCCCATCACCTGGAGATTGGATAAAGATTTTTTAAAATATAAAATGCAGTACTACTCAGCCATAAAAAATGAGAAACTGGAGAAATTTATAGCTAAGTGGATGCACATTGAGGCCATACTCTTAAGTGAAATTAATAAAATACACATGTAAATACCAAATAGTTCTCTGGTATAAAAAACTAAAAATGTAAATAAGGATCAAAATGTATAATTGATATTGTGTAATTTGAAGAAAAGGTCTAAAAGAGTAGGAGAAGTGGGAGGAGTAGGGGAAATGTAAAAAGGGAAAAGAAAAAATGTTAGAAAAGGAAAAATATGGAAACAATTTATAAACAGGAAAGGGTGGAGGGTGTGAAGGCAGGCCTGGGAATAGGGAAAAAATAAGAACCAACATAAGTCATGTAAAGGTACAAGAGTCCAGTGATGAATGCAACTATATTGCATACCTAAAAAAGTGTCAATAAACGTAATAAAAATAATATATCCTTTATAATATTAAAAGTTTTTACTTTACACATTTTATGGTAATTATATGTCACTTTGACTGGGCCCAGTGATGCCCAGATAACTGGCAATATATTATTTCTGTTTTGTTTTGTTTTTTGTTGTTTTTCTGTGTAGTTGAGACTCACCTGGAACTCACTGTGTAGCCCAGGCTGGTCTCGAACTCACAGCGATTCTCCTGACTCAGCCTCCTGAGTGCTGGGATTACAGGCGTGTGCCACAATGCCTGGACAGTGATGTATTATTTCTGAGAGGGTCTGTGAATGTGATTTGGAAGAGATTCATGTATGAATCAATAGCTTGAATAAGACATTCCACCCTTACCTGTGTGTGTGGACAATATCTAATATACGGAGGGTCCTGATAGAACAAAAAGCAGAACACATGTAAATTATCTCTCTTCTTAAAATGAGGGACCATCCTCTCCTGCCCTCAGATTAGGAGCGCCTAGCTCTGGGGCCTTGAGATTCAGGATGTGTACCAATGAGATTTTTTGTTCTCAGGCCTTGCGACACGAACAGGCTTACACCACCAACCTTCATCTTCCAGCTTGCAGACAACGTTACTGTGAGACTTGAAAGCTAATTCCCATAATAAGGCTCTTATACATTTCTGTATATTTTATTGGTTATGTTTCTCTTGAGAACCCTGGAAGTTTTTCATACTGTCCTATTATATTCGTTTCTATTTTTCTCAAGACTCACTCTTCTTATGATCAATTTTATCAGTTTACCACTTCTGAGCCTGTTGTTTATACATAAACTGCTTTCTTAGTCTCACCCTCTGCTGATGACATATACTAGGCTGTTGTTTAAATGTGATGGAGTGGTGCCAATGGCCTCTATCCTCCAACAGATGGGAAGAAGCACTGTGTGTGGACTTGGGCTGTTAATGGTGCCTGGTGTCACTGGTCCAGCAACTCAGGGAACAGCCTTCCTGGGAACTTGTTGACAATATAATCCAAAACAAGGATGGATCCTGGGTGTGGAGGATATAATCTGGGAAGCCAGCATCTCATACAGTCAGGAAAATATGATAGTCATATAGAAAAGAAACAGAATATTAGATTGAGCAATCAGCTAAAGATTCAGAGGGAGAAAATTAGTTTTACTGGTGAATTTATAGTGACAGAATTCTATAAGTACCAGTTTAAACCATGATCTGAGGTCTAGCTCCAGCAAACATGACTCTGAATAGATTATTTTCTTACAGGTAGGATTTGAATACAATGCCCCCTTGGCTCTTTCGGTTCCTTGTGCAGAGAATGGATAATCAGTGAGGTTCTATGGCAGACAAAGCTGAATTTTACAAGGTAAAGACATGAGGTATAGAGTGCATTTGTCCACAGTTTTTCCATTTTAAAAAAGTTCATGATTTGATGTATACTCAGTTCCACAGGTATCCAGTCTCAGTCTTGCATCTGCCTCTAAGATGTATTTGCCAATAGTCTAACATGGTCTTTGAAGTGATTAAGAGGAGTTAAAAAGCTAACACTCCTGTCAAATGAAACTTTAAAACATGCAATAATAATAATAATAATAATAATTAATAATAATAATAATAAATACCTACTTAGTGCTTGTCTTAATGAATCTCAGTTAAAAGAGGCAATGTTAGTCACTTGATACCTAAGAAAACATCAGATTGGGAAGCATTCCGGAAATCTCTTAGGAGTCGGCCTGGTGATTCCACGCCTTGCCCTTCCAGTCTGAGCTCCCGAATCTTGTTCTGTGACCGCGCTTGCGGACAATAGCTGGTGCCCAAACGTGGGGCTCATGTATACTGGGTAAATATTGAAGCTGCAGAGTGATACATTATGAATGATTGAATGAATAAATGATGGAAGGAAGTAGAGGAAAAGAAGAGACTTGAAAAGAAATGATTGAGAAGACTTGAAGAGAGTGAGAGTTACCAAAAGATATTCGGGGGAGAAACTTTCTAGTCCGAGAGGACAGCTGTAACAACGAGGCCTGGTGGTGCTCACCGCAGGGAGCTGCTGTGGCTGAGCAGTGTGGGGAAGGTGATGCTGGAGATGAATTCAGAAACGTAAGCTGCCTGCCTGCCTGCCTGCCCGCGATCACCCGGCGGCGTGCGCGCGAGCTCCCGGCCTGCGCGACAACAGACCCAGGAAGGACCCAAGGACCCCAGAGGGGGTTTTTCTCAGCTGCCTGCCTACCTGCCTGTCTGCGATCACCCGGCGGCGTGCGCGTGAGCTCCCGGCCTGCGCGACAACAGACCCAGGAAGGAAGGTAGCCGCGCGGGCGCCCTTGAAACACCCACACGACCCCCCCCCCCGTTCTCAAAACTCCTGATCGGGCCAGTCCTTAGACCAACTCTGCAGAGGCATAGGTTCCCATGAAGGGTAGTTTTCTGAGCTCCGAACTTTGATCATCTTTAAAGAAAGGGCAGGGGAAACCTGTAATAGAACGGAGTGGAGTTCAACCCTGAGGGTAAGGAAACTAAAGTTAGGCTTTGTAGATTGTGTTCAGTCTCAGTCGTGAGGAACAGCCATTGGCTAGCTATAACCAGGGGATTGGGTTCCGCATATGACTGTGCATGTGGTATAATATGAGATCAGAGATAGCCTGAAAGAGGACCTTCAAATTCTTTTTCTTTCCCTCTCTCTTGTCTCTTTTTTCCTCTTTCCACCCTAAAATTTCTTTCTTTTTTCTGTCCTGTCTCTCCAACTCAGTCTCTTGCTCCACCATAGTGTCCCTCATCTCCCTTTTTATTCCAGTTCCTGAAGAACTCAGACTTCTTTTTTTATTTTTTGTTTTTAGGACGGGTTTCTCTTTATGTTCTTTTCTCCAGTCATTTTACCTCACTCATGGCTCTGTACCTTCAAGGGAAGGCAAGCGCCTGTTACTGTTAAGGGGATATATTCCTGTCCTTATTCCTGCACTCTCTCTATCCCCCCTGAACTTAATAGCTTTGTAAAGATAGTAAGGTAATTCTACAACCTCTGGATTCACTTCAAACCTGCTCTAATTCTTTCACTTATCTAATCCTCTTGTTCTAAGTCGAACCCCCCATCCTAAATGGTAAAGATGCCATATTGAAAAGAATATTCACTGCAAACATACTATGAGCTGCTTCTTGAAATTAATCTAATTCACATGAGTTAAAGGTGATACATTAATGACTACCATAAGTGGTCAGTTGGCAAGCTGTGCCTGATCCTATTGGGCTGCTGAATGTATCAATTGGGACAAAGAGTGGTGATTGATTTAAAGAGTTGTTTTCTCTGATATTATGAAAACGAGAATGTCTATGAGTCATTAGAAACTCAAAAGCTAAAACGCAACTATATTAGGAAGATTTAAGTAATACCCAGAAATTAAAGAAGGACAACCCAACAATAAAAATAAAAATGAGAAAACACTTAAGCAAGACACAAAAACAAATATCCAGTTCACCAATAGCAAATAGTAGGACAAATGAGGATGAAAAGTCTGATAGTGAACCAACAGGACTCCCTGGACCCATAGCACAGGAGGTAACAAAATTGATCAATCAGGCTCTAGAAAAATTCAAATCAGAAATAATTTCCCAGCTAGCCAGAGAGATGATGAGCAAAATAGAAGTCATGATTCGAGACTCTAGAGCAGAAACTGAGAAAAAAATAGATGAGCTCAAGACTGTGATAGAAGCCATGAAGACTCAGCATAAGAAAGACATGGAAACAATGAATGCCCAACAGAGGAAAGAAATGGAATCCATAAAACAGATTCAAACAGATATCCAGGAGATTAAAAACTCTATTGAAAGTGTACGAAACAGAATAAAAGATTGCGAAGATAGAATTTCAGATATAGAAGATAGGATAGCAGTCAGTGACCGTGAAAAAAGAGGTCTATTAAAAACAGTAAGGGATCATGAGAAATCAATCCAACAACTCCTAGACGATACAAAGAAAAATAACATAAGACTGATAGGAATTCATGAAAAAACAGGAGAAAACACAAATGATATAAAAAAGCTCTTCACAGAATTAATGACAGAAAACTTCCCAAACAGAAGGGAAGAATTAGACATACAGATAAGTGAGGCATATAGAACCCCAACTAGCCACGATCAAAAAAAATCTACACCTAGACATATAATAATCAAGATTCCAGAAATCCAACAGAAAAACAAAATACTACAAGCAGTAAGAGAAAAGAAACAAATCACATGCAAAGGGAAGCCCATTAGAATCACAGCAGACTTTTCAACACAAACCCTTAGGTCAAGGAGAGCCTGGAGTGAGGTATTCCAAGTCCTAAAAGAAAAGAATCTCCAACCTAGACTTTTGTATCCTGCAAAACTCTCTTTCAAAATAGATGGGGAAATAAAATACTTCCACGACAAAGAGCACCTGAGAAATTTCATGAACACCAAACCAGCACTGCAAGGAATTCTAAACAATATCCTAGAAAAGGACAACGAAATTCACAATAACATGAGGCCCAACAGACCAAATCAAATAGGCAAGGCAAGAAACTAAAAGGAGATGGGAGAAAAAGTAAAAAGAGTCAACAAATGGACAAAAACATGACAAGAATAAGTCAAAATATATCAGTTGTAACCATCAATGTTAATGGCCTCAATTCACCAATCAAGAGAAACAGATTGGCAGAATGGATTAAGAAGCAAAATCCAACAATATGTTGTATACAAGAAACACACCTAGTGCAAAAGGAAGTCCATAGACTGAAAGTGAAAGGATGGAAAACAATTCTCCATGCGTCAGGAGTCCAGAAAAAAGCAGGGGTAGCAATCTTATTCTCAGATAAAGTAAATTTCAAACCAAAACTCATTAAGAGAGACAAAGAAGGACACTACATCCTTGTAAAGGGAACAATTCAAGAGGAAGAGCTGACAATCATAAACATATATGCACCAAATATAAATGCCCCCAACTATATAAAACAAATATTAAGTAACATGAAAAACCAAATAAGCACTAATACAATTGTAGTGGGGGATTTAAATACCCCACTATCACAAATTGACAGATCTACTAGGCAGAAAATCAACAATGAAATAATAGAACTGAACCAAGCTTTGGAACACATGGACTTAATAGATGTTTATAGAGTATTCCACCCCCAAAAACCAGAATATACATTCTTTTCGGCTGCACATGGATCATTCTCCAAAATAGACCACATACTGGCTCACAAAACAGGTCTAAATAAATGCAAAAAAATTGAAGTCATCCCCTGTTTATTATCAGATCATAGTGCAATCAAACTAGACATCAATAGCACAAGAAACTATAGAAACTTCACAAGCACATGGAAACTGAACAACACTCTCCTAAACAATCAATGGATTACAGAGGAAATTAAAGAAGAAATTAGACAGTTTTTACAAATAAATGAGAATGCCAATACAACATACAGGAATCTTTGGGACACAATGAAAGCAGTTCTACGTGGAAAATTCATAACATTGAATGCCCACACTAGGAAAACAGAGCGGGCTCAAATAAACAACTTAACGATGAAACTTAGACTCCTAGAAAAACAAGAGCAAGAAAAACCCAAAGCTCGAACAAGAGAGGAAATTATAAAGATCCGAGCAGAAATCAATGCAATTGAAATTAAGAAAACGATACAAAAAATAAATGAAACAAAGAGCTGGTTTTTTGAAAGAATAAATAAAATTGACAAACCCTTAGCTAATCTTATCAAAAAAAGGAAAGAAAAGGCTCAGATCCATGCAATTAGGAATGAAAAAGGCGAAGTCACAACAGATCCGAAAGAAATCCAGAGGATCATGAACACCTACTTTGAGAACCTGTACTCTAATAAAATGGAAAACACAGAAGAAATGGACAGATTTCTAGATACTTATGAATTACCAAAGTTGAACGAAGAAGATAAAAACATTTTAAACACCCCAATCACAATCAGTGAAATTGAAAATGTAATTAAAAACTTACCAACAAAGAAAAGCCCAGGCCCTGATGGATTCACTGCTGAATTTTACAAGACATTTAGAGAAGAACTACTACCATTACTCTTCAAACTTTTCAATGAAATTGAAAGAGAAGCTATACTTCCAAATTCATTCCTGGAAGCAAGTATCACTCTGATTCCCAAACCAGAGAAAGATACAACCAAAAAGGAGAACTACAGACCAATCTCCTTAATGAATATAGATGCAAAAATCCTTAATAAGATACTAGCAAACAGAATACAGAGGATTATTAAGAAGATCATCCATCATGACCAAGTCGGATTTATTCCAGAGATGCAAGGGTGGTTCAACATACGAAAGTCAGTGAATGTAATACATTATATTAACAAAGTCAAGGACAAAAACCATATGATCCTCTCAATAGATGCAGAAAAAGCATTTGATAAAATTCAACACCCATTCATGATAAAAACCCTGCAAAAAATTGGAATAGATGGTCTATACCTCAATTTAATAAAGGCTATTTATGAAAAACCATCAGCCAACATCATATTGAATGGCCAAAAACTGAAAACCTTCATGTTAAAATCAGGAACAAGACAAGGATGCCCACTATCGCCACTTCTCTTCAATATAGTTCTGGAAACATTAGCCACAGCAATTAGACAAGAGAAAGAAATTAAAGCAATAAAGATAGGAAAGGAAGAAGTTAAACTATCATTATTTGCTGATGATATGATACTCTACATTGAAGATCCAAAAAACTCCACCAAAAAACTTCTAGACTTAATTGACAGATTCAGTAAAGTATCTGGATACAAGGTGAATACCCAAAAATCAATAGCCTTTCTATACACAAATAACAGACAGACAGAAAGAGAAATAAGGGAAAAAATTCCTTTTACAATAGCATCCAAAAAAATGAAGTATCTAGGAATCAATCTAACAAAAGAAACAAAAGATCTCTACACTGAAAACTACAGCACTCTGAAAAAAGAAATCGAAGAGGATATAAAAAAATGGAAAGATATCCCCTGCTCCTGGGTAGGAAGAATCAACATAGTGAAAATGGCCATACTACCGAAACTGCTATATACATTCAATGCAATGCCAATTGAAATTCCAACACTATATTTCACAGAACTAGAAAAAAGAATCCAAAAATTCATTTGGAACCACAAGAGACCTAGAATAGCAAAAGCCATTATAGGCAACAGTCACATGGCACCAGGTGTAACAATTCCCAATTTGAAACTATACTACAAAGCCACTGTGATAAAATCAGCATGGTACTGGCAAAGAAATAGGCCTGAGGATCAATGGAACAGACTGGAAGACACAAAAACAAATGCAGATGTACTCAGCTACCTCATCTTCGACAAAGGAGCTCACCATCCTCAGTGGAGGAAAGATAGCCTCTTTAATAAATGGTGTTGGAAAAACTGGATATCAACCTGTCACAGATTAAAATTAGACCCTTATCTTTCGCCATGCACTAAATTAAAATCCAAATGGATTAAAGATCTAAATATTAAAACAGAAACATTAAACTTGCTGGAAAGTAAGTTAGGCAGAACTCTGGAAGACATTGGTATAGGAAAAGACTTTATGAACAAATCCTCAGTAGCACGGGAACTAGCAGAAAGAATCAACAACTGGGATCTCATCTTACTAAAAAGCTTCTGTACTTCAAAAGAAACCATTAGCAGAACTAAGAGACAATCTACAATGTGGGAAAAAATTTTTACCAGCTGTACCTCAGACAAAGGACTATTATCAAGGATATATAAAGAACTCAAAACAATCAGTCCCCCCAAATATAAAGACCCGATCCAAAAATGGGCATCCGAAATGAACAGACATTTCTCATACAAAGAAGTGAAAGCAGCAAGAAAATATATGAAAAAATGTTCCACATCACTGGTCATTCGAGAGATGCAGATGAAAACAACACTGAGATTCCACCTCACCCCACAAAGAATGGCTGCTATCAAGAAATCACACAATAACAAATGTTGGCGGGGTTGTGGGGAGAAAGGAACCCTCCTCCATTGTTGGTGGGAGTGCAGACTAGTGCAACCACTATGGAAATCAATATGGAGATACCTCAAAGAGCTTGGACTGGAGGTTCCATTTGACCCAGCCATCCCTCTGTTGGGTATCTTTCCAAGAGAACTAAAAGAATCATATCACAGAGAAGTATGTGCACCCATGTTTATAGCGGCACAGTTTGTAATAGCTAAATCTTGGAAACAACCTATTTGCCCATCCGTTGGAAACTGGATAAAGAAGTTGTGGTTTTTCTATAAAATGGAATATTACTCAGCCATAAAGAGCGAGAGAATAGATTCATTCATAGGAAAATGGATACATATTGAAGATATACTCCTAAGTGAAATAAATAAGTCCCACATGTGTAAATACCGAATAGTTTCCCTGGTGTGAATATTCTGCAACAATGCATAAGATTCTAATAAGATTACTGACATTTAGAAATGGGAGGAAAGGAGCTAAAGGTGTAGGGAAGGTGTGATACGTAGGGGAAGAACAAAAAGGGAAAAGAAAAAAATGTGAGAGAATGAAAAGATGAAAATAAAGTGTTTATAGATGGGGAGGGGAGGAGGGGGTGAAGGGAGGGCAGAGGTAAGGGGAAAAAATGAGAATCAAGACTTGCCATGTAAAGGTACATGACCCCAACAATGAATGTAACTGTACTGTATCCCTAAGTGTACCAATAAACTCAATAAAAAAAAATCAGATTAATTGAGAATATTTGGAAATAAAATGTAGACATTTGTGAACCAGAACACGTCACAGTTATCCTTTAGAGCCTTCAGCCACATCAAGGTTCCCATTGATTTGTGCTTTATGACCCATTTTCTTTTAATAGTTCTTAAGGACAAGGATTTATTTCTTTTCTCTTCTACATATTTTAAATGCCTATTGTGCATCTACATGACTACAATTAGAATCAAAGTGTGCTCGTTTATATGTAATTTTACAAGAAGATAAATACTGCTGGATTTTTATTAAAGCACCCCGAAAATTTCACTTCATCATACGTCAGTGCAGAGCTACCTGGCTTGGTTTTGAATGGGAACCACACAGGAAGAGCTCAGGCTGCCTTTTACTATTGTTTTGTTTTCTGGCCTGCAAAGACAGTTTCTTTGGAGATTTCTGCAGAGATGTGATTGTACCCTAAAATGTCAAAGGAATATAATCTTTGATCTGAGGATAATTGTAATGGACAGTTTTCACTTGGTATGTGTGGTTGGTCTTGAATGACTTCTTTCCTAAGAAACCCAAGAAAATGTTCCTAAATTTAAGCTTATGAATTTATTTTCTTTATCAAGGGCCAGAGGGAACCCAATTAATATTTTTGGTTTAGACAAGTTACAGAGCAGATGTATAGTGGTTACCTAAATATTTCATTTGGCTGTAAATGTGCAAAGTAGGCCAGAAAATTATCTTTGTTTCCATATTCATAATTCAAATGAGAAATAATTTGAATATGTTCAAATGTGTTTGTTTTAGGAGTAAACAACAGGTAACTTCCTGGTTTCCTAACGTATATAAAGAGCATTGATGGGAGAATTTGGAGTGTTTCACTGACTTTATATGCAGTAGTGGCTTAACATCAGTTCTGCTCTTCTATTGGACTGTACTGTAAGCTAGAATGTAGTTGACTAGACTTACTTTCATGCTTCTGATTGAGAATTTTGTGGTTGAAATGAACTCCTCATAACAAGTAAATAAATTTGACCAAAATATTAAGCAAGAACCTCCAGTATGTCAAAAACAATGTGAGCGTTTTCCCGGAGGTACATGAGCATCTCTGACAGTTAAAAAGGCAAGTCTCTATTCCTAGGTGCTCTGACATCTAATATTAACTCAACTTGAAAGGAAAGTCCAAAAGGCAGCAGTGCTGCCCTGTGAGAAGCGAACACTAATCCACACTGGCTGGGAGCACAGTGAGTCCACTGAGAAACTTTTTGTGAGGACTATGGATGTCTTCTTCAAAATCATCTTTCCGTAGGTTACTGCTAGGAAGTCACTATGCAATAATATATGTGCAAAAGTCTGATGAATAATTCTAGAGACAGCAGCTTTTTGGATATTCAAAAGATGATTTTTGTTTTAGTTTTTTAAATCTGAAATCATTCTACTTTTTTCAGTCTTTGTATTTTTCCTTTTATCTCTCAATCCTTGATTTTGTTCTTTTTTCCTCCAGAGGCTTTTGTTTTGTTTTTTAAATTTCAGTTTCTTTCTCTTCTAATGAAAGGGAGACAGATTCTGTAAAGATAATAAGAGACTATATTATACAGAATATTTTGATTTATTTTGTATTTTGAAATATCTTGAGTTTTCACATATTTATGTTGAAAAGTTGGTGAGTGAAGGTTATTATTTTTCTCTTTACCAAAGAGATTAGTAATTTTCTTAGTCTTAAAAATAAAAAAAATGTTTATTTCTAGATTGAGCTAACTTTTATATATATTAATGAATTCTGCATTTTATAATATTTTTTGCCCTGAAGTAAAGAGGACATTGGCTCATTAAATCTGAAACCAAGAATTTAGGCTTAGTAAAGGCCAACTAGAGAAATGAATACAAGGTATGAAGCCAAGTGAGGGGTGAAGTGGGAACCAGGAAAAAAATTAAGGTTCAGTGGATAGAAAAATAGAGTTGGCCGAAGGAACTCAAGATAATATGCTAACAACTGTTCTCCATATTTGAGAGAGTTAGATTCATTAAAGGTCTTAAATCAGGTTGTAATTCATAGTTTTTGAGTGATTTTTTTCCTTTAAAAATCCCTTCAGCAAGTGACGTCTTCAACGGAGACTCAGTGTGTTAAACAGGCAGAAGGTTGGCTCTTCTCTTGGCCTCAGATGAGGTTGGGTTTGAGTGGTCCTTTCTTGAAAATTGTCATGTTAGCCATGCATTCCACTTTTGTTTCAGAAACCACAGTTAAGCCGGGCATGGTGGCCCATGCCTGTAATCCCAGCACTTGGGAGGCTGAGGCAGAAGGATTGCTGTGAGTTCAAGACCAGCCTGGGCTACACAGTGAGTTCCAGGTCAGTTTCAACTACATAGTGAGACCCTGACTCAAAAAACCAAAACCAAAACCAAACCAAACAAAACAAAACACAGAACAAAGCACAGCATGACTATCTTGCTTGCTATGCACTGACACATCCTTTACCCATGTGACATTTATCAGTGGGGCAAGGTCTTGAGGGACTCAACACTGCAGATGGCATCCTCGGGCAGCACGAAGACATACCTGAGTCAAGGTACACCATGGGTAACTGCACTGCACACCAAGGCTAACAAAAGAGAAGCTGAGGGAGGCAGAATGTGGTCCTGTGGCCTTCCATGCTCAAGGTAACAGATAAAATGCACAGTGTTTCCTAAGATGGAGCTCACTAGCTATTCTCACTGCCGGACATGCTCTTCCTCTAACCCTTTTTGTATGGTTGCTCCTTGCTGCAGAAGTGTTAGTTCAAAGGTCACCTCTTTCCTGTCTGTTCTTCCCCTTAAGGTCCTTTTCTTAAGAGTGATCTTCTTGACTCACATGATTAATCTCCACCATAACAACCTTGGTCATCTTTTGGCAGAATTTAAGAAAAAATTAAATATTCTTAGCCTCAGTCTTCCTCACTAGAATAAAAGCAGAAACCATCTCTCTTTTTAAATTAATCTTATTGGTGCATTTAAAGCACAATATAATGACATTCATCACTGGAAATTTGCACCTTTATATAATCCATCTTGGTTCTTATTTTTTTCCCCATTCCCTTGCCTTCCCTTCAAGCCCTCCACCTGTGAATTTGATACTCATTCTTATAACTTCAGTGCCTGATGGGCCCAGTAGTACCTAGTACCTGATAGATAGTCAATTACTATTTGTTGAATAAGTGAGTTAGATATTTTATATGGCTGATATGAAATACAATAAAGGCCATTAGAAGTCTCAGTGGGAACATTTCCAGAGCAGTGAAATTTTAGTTTTTTGAATACTTTTCTTAAAAGTGGTGATATCTGCTTGGTGCATTGAATATCAATGATAAATAAGCAATGTCAGTAAAGCAAAGTGTATATGTAGGTTTTAATGAATCATCTCTACTAAAGGAGATAAGAAGTATTCGGTAAAACAAGGAACATACAAGGTTAGGAGGTCAAGACTTTAGGGCATATATTTTTTCTCTTCCCTTTGTTATTGTAAGTAGTTCCATTTTGTATTACTCACTTTCTGGAGTAGTTTTTGCTTCTATGTACTTGGAAACAAATGAATCCCTTCCAAATCATGATACCTAGAGTCCCATCAATCTCTAACATGGGGCAACCTCATGAGAGGAATGATGTTTAGAGAGGATACAGAGCACTATGATGGCAATTTATGGGTGTCAGAGCTAAGGAAATTGGTGTTTATAGGTTCAGGACAGTGGAAAGAGAGGAAAAGACTTGGCTGTACTTGTTTATACATATTTTGAGATGGTACACCTTGTTTCTATCTTATTTTAAGAGCACAGACTTAAGGGAAAAAAGATTTAATTACAACCAGTTTAGTTAATAAGGTCAGTGTGAAGATGGAAGGAAACTAATAGTTATACAGTGACTGCTGGGGTGGTGGGCTAAGTGATTTTATGCCCATTATCTTCTAGTGATTCCAGGTGGAGGCCCCAGTTTGTAATGTCTGACATCTGCAGCTCAGACTTCTGGCAATGAGATAGAGACTGGGAAAAAAAATGCATTTTTCTAGTACCATTACATTGTTGTTATAAATGATGCTAATGTCCGACTTGCTACTAACAACAACAACAAAACCAAAAACAAAAAACCCAGAATTTTTCTCAGCATGACTCTAATATGAGCCCAAAGTTAAGAAAAAACAATTAGGTGGTACCCCTGTTACTGTGCAGATTATTCAGAAAACTACCAGTCATGACAGTAAGCCATATCTACACAAATCTGCCCCTCCTAGGTGTTATAGTTTTTATATAGTTCCTGCAGTTTCACTTAGTAGGCAGCTGTTGTTAAACTAGGTATGAGTTTTTACTTTTGTAAATACAGTTTGATAAGTTTATTTCCATTGAATACTAAAACCGATGAACTTTAAATAGTGCATGTGTATTTCAAACTATACTCATGCAAGTCATTAATGACTATGGGATGTTTGAATGTGGGACAATCTGATTTATAGTGATAGAGTCCAGATTATAGAATTTAGGATATGCAATCTAGAATGTAGGCTTATAAAAATCAGTATCTAATAATAATAACAACAAAGCTAAAAATATAACTTCTGTTGAACAACTAGTTAGATTACTAAGCATAGAAGCATTAAATATTTCACTATATTAAAAATAAAAGTGTCCTACCAATCAATAGCCCATGGATACAGCTTGCTCCCTGTCCCCAGTGCTCCCTCCCCTATCCAAAAATTACTATAATGCCCAAGATTGCTATGTAGGTTAAGTGAATGTTTAAATGGAATCCAATTTTGCCCTTTTTAATTTTGGGGAATGCTGCTGCCTCCCTTAAATGCCTTGCTGTGTGAGTGGAGCTATACCAATGAGTCCTGAGACATAGGTCGGTGTGGTCCTCTTGTCACCTTGGTCATTGTGCTTAGTCCAGACCAGTATTTCTAATCCAGAAACCCATCCCTATCCTGTCGGACTATGATTTCATTGGAAGACATAACTCACTGCTCTATGTGCATTCTTCATGGGAAGATACTGAGGCTTGAGAATTACTTTTCCTAGAATCTTTTGAGGCAAAAAAGACTCCCTGGCTTCTTTGTTTTACAAGTCAGGACACATTCCATTCAAAATCCTCCCTTACCCATAATACTCATCTCAGTCTGATGTACTTTCTTTTGCTGTTCCCAAGATATCAAGAGTCCTAGACATCTCCAAATTCCATGTTTTTTTTTTCTCATTGACTTTATTGGTACATCCTAGGTGTACAGTACAGTTACATGCATCATTGGGATCTTGTACCTTTACATGACAGATGGTCTTGGTTCTCATTTTTTCCCCTTGTCCCTGCCCTCCCTTCACCCCTCCTCCCTCCCCCTTTACAAACACTTTATTTCCATTTTTTCATTTTTCTCATACTTTTTCCTTTTCCCTTATTTCCTTTCCCCTGCCCTTCCCACTTCCCCTACACCTTTAGCCCTTTTCTTCCTGTTTCACATTGTCAATTATACCAACAGGATCTTATGTACAATTATAGTTTTTCACACCAGAAAAAACTATTCAGTATTTGCACATGTGTAACTTATTTATTTTACTTTTTGTTTTAACACTACACTCAAAGAGAATGGAAAAATGAACCAGGGCTAATATTTCAAACCACCTGTCTCTCTGTTGTAATAAAGTACTTTGTTCATTCTAAAACTGTCATGGGCTCTAATTTCTTTTCTACTGAGACTTCTTTGTAGCTTTCACTTTTTCCTTACAATTGGCATTTTTGCAGACTGGGAAGTCGGTTGGTGAGCTTCTTCTTCTCTAACTCACTTTGCTTAGAACTGTGTTAGGACTGCGTATCCTGCTGTGCAGAAGAGCAAGGCCTGATGAATAATCCATTAGATTTAGGCTTGCGTATTGATTTCTAAAAGCCGATTCCACATCTTTTAGATCTTTAGAATGTAAACAAGTGCTTATATCTGTGTCACAAGCTTGCTTGTACATATTTTTCAATGAGCCATTATGACATAAATTACCTTGAAAATGTCAGTACCAGGTCAGAATATTAGTATACTTAGAGGCTGTCATTCATTATATGTACAGATTATGACTGACTGAATAAAGGTCATTCCTACTCACTAGTTCTGCCAGATTTACTGTTTGGCGGGAGAGTTGCTATCAAATGGAAGCTAGTTTTTATTGTTGTTGTTGTTATTTTCTGGTACTGGGAATCAAACTCAGGACTTCGCACTTGCCAGGCAGGTGCAGCACAGCTGAGCTTCATCCTCAGCCCTAATATAACCTAGTTTTAAGGAATGACATTATTTTACAAACTCATCTCTAAGGAAGGTGTTATTTACATGAACATATTTATTTATTCATGAATTTTCCAAAGCACAGGGAGAATGATTGAAATTTCACTTCTCAAGAATGCATAAATCCAGCTTATTAGTTGTTATATGAATCTTGATTTTTAATTGGAATCACACAGTCTTGAATTCTTGATCTCAAGAAATAGGTCCTATTAATCTGCCAAAGGCAAGTAGCTGCCTTTGGGGCATATGGAGAAACCCAGGGAAGCTCAGGACATCAATTCTCACCATTGCATCTTGGTGCAGGTGTCATCTCCACTTCCAGGGGTGGAATTTTTTTATAGCTTTAATAAAGTATTTGTGAAAATTAATTTGAATAGGAAGTCATTGTCCAAGAGAAGAACACAGGGTTAGGAATAATAACAGAAGCAAAGAACAAAGAACTGGTGCCTATTATCCGGGGTCAGAATGAGAGTGGATGTTCAGGTTAGGATCACAGGCCTCATCAGTTGCGCATACAGCAGATATTTGCCCTGGGGAATCTCACAGTGTTGGATGTGGTACCCTGGAAGAAGAGAACTAATATTCAGGTAACTCTTGTGTAGCTGGTGCTTTAGTGAACATCACCTGCTTTGAACAGATGAAAAGTGTCATGCTTCCTGGGAGAGGATCGCAGAAAAGAGCTCCTAGTGGAGATTAAGGGAGAAAACAGATGATGTTAAAAAAGCCATTTCTCCAACAGCCTTGGATGGTTTTGGAGGTTTCAGAGATAGCAGAGACATAGATAGCCTATTAAGCACAGAGATGACAAAGGGCTCAGAAAGAAGCGACACTTCATTTTGAAGACAGAAGCTGCAGAATTAAAGGGACACTAAAAGTAAGAAAATGATGAACACTACAACTACAGTGCACACTCTATATTCCAAAGATAAGAAGGTACCAGACTGAATTTCTCTAGCCTTTGACTTGTGCTCCATAGTCCTAAGTTCTTATTTAGGGTGAAGAACTGTAGTATGTATATTTGTCAAGAGTAAGTAAGTACGGACAGCAGGCAAATTTAGTAAGGAGAGAATTTTCTAATTTTCCTTCTCACTTCCTTTCTGAAAGTCCTAAACAGAAAGAAAGCTAGAGACTTGGGGCTCTTCAAATGCTTTCAGTTTCCCTAGGGCTGACTAATCTCAATTCTTGCCTAACCAGTGGCTGGCTACTGATCCCGAAGAGGAGTTTCTTATCCAATGCACATTTTTGGGAATTGTCTGTGATCTTCTAAGGAAAACAAGTATGCTTGTGCCCCATGTGATCTGTAAGCATCCCTAAAAGGAAGGCCAGTGAGAAAAATCTCCTTGATGTCTTGTAGTCAAGCTTCTGAGTTCCTTTTCAGTTCTTGGTGCTGCAAAGGTCAGCTCTGCTCAATTGGATTGTGCAAATACTTATCTTAAACCTAAAATGCCATAGGTTTATATTCATGAGGTGATCTGTTTGGCATGTCTCTGAGTCAGAAGATGCCTTTTTCACTATGAAAATATTTCATCATTGATGGATGAAACCTCAAGTCAGATGAGACAGCAATATAAAGATGTGCTCTATCTATTTCATTAGGAAAAGAGAGGACAATTCAGGTTCAGAGTGAAGTTTCTGAGGAGGCCAGAGGAATGTGAAGTTGCAGTTAAGTATAAATCACACTGTCTACCAGTGAGCCCAACTGGCCTCTTGTTTCAGTACTGAAAATAAGGGAAGAGCATCAGTTGTGGACTCAGAAGCACAAGTCCCCAAAGGGCCCCATTACCTTCCTCCCCTCCACTGCAAATAAATACCTTGTGTCTTCAAGGAGATAGCCCACCAAATAGGATTTCAAGCTATGACTGTTGCTGATATTTTTTAAATTCTCTAGATTTTCTATGTCAAACTCCAGTTTACGATGGAGATCCTGATACTACTGCTGTATGAATATCTGTATGAATTTGTGGAATAATCACTGAACTTATGTTCAGAACAGGAATATCTAAACCGGTGAGCAAAGTAAGTTCCCATTCCCCAGAATCTTAGTAATCACAGGTGCCAAGAGTCAGAGCTGCGTCTCCTGAAAGTAAAGACTGAATAGGGAGGAATCGATGCTGCAAAGGAATGAGTGCTAAAGAGCCCAAAGGCGTGGAAAGCAGAGAGGGGCTCCTGAGGTCATCCAAGGACTGTTGATGAGGGTCTCACCTACAGCAGGTGGCGTGGAGATGAAAAAGAGAAGAAATATTTGAGAAACATTTAAAGGCAATTCTCCAATACAGCCATGTCTCTTAAATTGTACTGCTTCATTTCCCTTCAGATGTGAGAGTGAAAATGCTCAGGATGGATACACAGAAGGGGGGTGCAACCTCCTTCTAATGACACAAATCGCGCGGTTAAAACACCTACCACGGTTACTAACAGCACGAAAAGCTCTTTACACCCCTCAGTTTCTTGCATTCTTCTCTCTCCTCTGTTTTTCTGTCTGTATCTTCTCTAGGAAGTACTGTACTCCAGTTTGAACTATTACAATTTATAAATAATTGTGATTCACTAGGGCAGAGTGTGATTTGTTTTGTTTTTGTTTGAATTTTGAATCAACTGTTCTCCTTGAGGAGTTACAGGAGTGATAGAATATAAATGAAACCTAAGCTTATTACAACTCACCCTACATAAATCACCTCACATTCAGTGAATGGCTAACTGACTATTTGTGAGGCTGCGAATCAGTGCTCAGGACACTAGAGACAGAAACTAATGAGTATGACATGAGAGGGTTCAAAAAATGCCACTTTAAGAAATTTCACTAATTCTTTCCATCTTGCTCCAAAATATTTCATGTGCTTAGAACTTGCGCAGGAATCTGGAAGGACAACTTTTACAGTGTAAGGCTGAGTGTGAATGTGCCAGGCATTAGAAGCAGGCTTAGGGGGTGCTCAGATTCTTCCTCAGGACCAAAGAAAATATGATAATCATCATTCAGAGCTGTGTCTGAGTGGAGTTGGAAGCAACCAAAGATAGTAATCTCTGGGCAGAATCTTTTCTATCAGAAGCTCTTAATGTGGCTAGATAATAGCCAAATCCTCTGAGAGGTTAAGGGTAGAGATCTGTGAGCCAAATCTGAATCAGAATTTGCAAGGTCCAGCCCTGGAAATTTGTATTAAAAAAAAATCTTCAATTGATTAGGAGACATAATCAATTTTCACTTATGCTAATTGCAGCTATAATGAAGGAAACTAAAACACAGTTCTCTCTCTCAGTAATAGCAACTTGAAGAATTATCTCTTAGACTCATTTGATTCTTGTAAAATATTTTTCCCAGGTACCTGTGGGCTCTAAACTGTTATGTTTCAATAAATGAGAGTTTTGACATGGTATTCAGCAGTTGTCTTTCTGCTTTTATGCCTTTGGGTTTAGAAACTCATTTTCAGAGCTCATCAATTATGCAGGCAGGTTTGCAGTTGACTATGGAGTCCATCTGAAGGATTCTGAGATGGCCTTTCTTCCTCAGAATATAATCCATACTCACCTGCTCTCAGATTCAGAAATTAGAGTAATGGTTTAGGGTGAGGCCTCTAGTATCAAGTAAATCCCCTTTACTAGGGCTTACTAAACTGCAGTAGCATGTTAATCATGGTTTTATGTGAGATATTTTAACATTTTCTTGACACCCATGACTCATGTTGTAACTCTTGCTGACATAGGGCACTGTACAAAACCCATCTGAAACCCTGGGCTCTCATCCAACAAGTATGTCATGTTGTACACAGTAAGTAGGATTAATATTGGAATAAAACAGTCTCTGCTCACAATAATCATAAATATTTATCTCTTTTTCAAATATGATAAGAGTAAAAATTTTACTTATACCTTTTCTGACTGTATTAGTGTAGGAGAACTGCTGTAATAAAGGACCACAAACTGGCTGGGTTAAACAATGGAAATGTATTGCTTCTCAGATTAGAAAGAAAGTTTGAAATCAAGGATTTGGTAGGGTTGATTCCTTTTAAGGACCATGAGGGAAGGATCTGTTTCAAACCTCTCTTGACTTGTAGATGACTATATTCTTCTCTTGTATCTTAACCTTATCTTTTCTCTAGTCACATTTGACTTAGAGGTCAAATTTCTTGCTTTTTGTAAGGACGCAATCATGTTATATTAGGATTCACTCTAATGACCTCATTTTAACTTGATTATTTACAAAGATCTTATTTCCAAATACAGTCACATTCATGGGTGCTGGGGGTTAAGGATCGAATAACCTTTGAGGGAACACATTCAATCTATGAGTGTCATTTAATTGTTACATTGATGAGGAAAAAAATGAATTATTTTATGGGATGGGTTGTAATCCTTAGAGAATAAAATTATAGCTTTTTTTTTTTTCCCTAGAGGCATTGAAGATGAAATAGGAACTGCCAGGAGCATCAGTGGCCCAGCCTGAAAGGCTTTGAACTGCCAGCATAAAGCATTTGTTAATGAGCATTTGGGGGAAGCATTTCCTTAACTAGGAGAAATACTACAAAATAGTTGTCAAGTTATTAAATATAAACTTCCTTCTTCATAAGAGCGGGGGTCTTACAGGTACGTGTGGGAAAGATAAAGTTACTCAAGCAAATTTAGGCATCAGCAGCTATTTCGCATCTATGCTTCTGAGTGTTTAGTGATAGAGAAAGAAGCATTAATTTTTTAATGAATAACTATCTTAATGTTATAGTAAAACATCAATGTAATCATTAGTAAAATCAGTACTTTATCTCAAATCCGGCAGTTGGTATTACTGGTAAATGTCTAGATTGTTCAGTACAGTTTCATAATTACACAGCACATAAAATGTGTGCTGATATATCTGTTGGAACCAATTTCGGAAATAACCTGGAAAAAGAGAGGCAGAAGGTGTTTTCTGAAATAAATATGAGTGTGCCAAAGCTTATTTGTACTAGCATAAGGGAATTATACACGGCTTTAAAAACCTCTCTATGGAAATGGATCAATGTGGCAGAATTCACACCGTGACAATTGGCAAATGATACAAAATCTGAACGTTACCTTATTCTGAGTTGGCTAGTAAGCACCAGAACATCACTGAAAATAAACCACAGTTGTCAGCAAATTAATATTCTCTAGTTTTGAGGATGTTTACAAGAAAAGTATCTTTCCAAATGAACAAAAATAACTGCATCATATTTTAGAATAGTTTGTGAAGATAAATGATAGAGCCAGTTTAGGAAACAGATGACATGAATTTGAACTGCAATTTAGTAATGGCTTCTAAAGCTGTTAAGCAAATTGCTGAGGTAATTTTGATATGGGAAATGTATTCATTCAGAAGAGCTAAGATTCAAATTCCTTGCTTCCTTGATGGGAAGATGATGAGGGGCTGGAAGGATCAGCATTTTCAAGGAAAACCTTGGAAATCCGAGAATCTCCAAACTATTATTAGTTGGATTCTAAGGTTTTAAAAGAGAAAAAACCCTCACAATGACTGAAGAAATATTCATTAATTCAGTCTGTATATTTTATGAGTAGTTGTATTATATGTGCCTAAATGAAGAAAAACAAATCTAGAAACTTAGAACCTAGATATTTTTACTGTGGTCTCCCTGAGGCCGAGTTACATTTTCCCACGTGAAATTCCTAGAGAGGACCAAAGACGTCATTGAAGGGTCACTCTCTTTGAGTGAGGGCCACGGCTAAGGTTTATCAGACTTTCTTGTGTTTTCAGACTCCCTGGGGACACTTGCTGAAATTTAGATTCTCCTTGAAAAAGAAGGGGGGGCTGGGATGGAGCTCTGTGGCTGTCAGCAGACCACACTTAGTGGAAAGGACCTAGTAGTACCTCGGAGGAGGCAGGTGAAGATTCTTCAGGCGCCCGTCTGCCCACCTTCTACACAATTATAAGGAGGAATTCATTGTTCTGGTTTATATCTGGACGTCCTCCCAAAGTCTCATGTGCTCCATGTGTGGGGCTTTGGGGAGGAGATTGGCTCATGCGGGAGTGAACTTGCTTTGATCTTTCTCTGCTCCCCCTGCCCTGTCTGAACAACCCCGCTCCGCCATGCCTTCTGCCATTCAGTCTTGCCTTGGAGCTAGCTGAGAAGAAACAGAAACGTCTACAAACCGCTAACCAAAATAAACCTTTCTTCTTTTAAATTGTGTGTTGGGTCGAAAAAGTAACTAAGACAAACGTGATGTGAAATAGTTTCCATATTGTCATTCTTCCACATTTCCTTTCCAATTAGATTTCTTTAATGGTTGGGGTAACAGTATTCACCCTGAAAGATGCGTCTGCAGTCACTGCTTTATACATTTAAACCTGTTCTGTTTGTTTTTCTTCTCGCCTTGTAGTTTTAGATTTAATGTAATTATCCTCAGTATCCAGTAGAGGTCGTTGCCTTGTTACAGGAATATTTTCTGCTTTCTTTTGCTGAGATACTGTAGTTCCTTGGCTGGAATGACTTTGCATTATGTGGCGAGTTAGAGTAAGGGACCAGTTATCTTCAGGACCACAGATCTGCATGTAAAAGAGCCTTCACCTCAAAGTGGGAAATCCTCTACTTTCTTCTGGCTAGACCGAATGAAATATCTCCAAAGTGCTATTACCAAGTTTAAATGCAGCTTGTTAATTTGGTAAAGGACCCTGACAAACTGCCACAGACAGGATGAAATAAACCACTGAAATTTAGTTTACACAGTTCTGGAGCTAAAAGTCTGAGAGGAAGACATCATTCGAGTTGGTTCTTTCTGAGGCCAGAGGGATGTATCTGTTCCCGACCTCCCACCTTGGCTTGAAGATGACATTTTCTATGTATTCACAGTCTTCCCTCTGTGTTGCTTAAATTTCCTTTTCTCAGAAGAACATCAGTCTTATTAGATTAGGGCCCACCCTAATTAGCTCGCTTAGTTTAACTGTTTCTTTAAAAGCCCTATCTCCAAATACAATTATATTCTGAGTTACTGAACATTAGGGTTCCAACAAATGAAATTTGGGGAAGGGGCATAATTGAATTTATAGAATGTTATAAATAAGGTGTTTTGACAGAATAAGACTTCTTTGATGAATACAGCTATTGCTACAGACATGATTTATCTGGAACACTTAAGCCAAACTGTACCATATCCCTCCATATGCTGTATATACAAGAAAAATTGAATTCAAACGAAAATCAGCTTGCTTCATTTAAGTAATTGTCCATTTTTTTGAAGATATTACATCCTGAAAGCTGATATCAGAGCAAAGATATAGGGGAGGGGGACTTGAAAATGGAGACAGGGTGCAGAATCTTCAGACTTTTACAGATTATGAGCTTTTCTCTTTAAAATTTCTCCTAGCATTATTTCTTTCTATCATAATTCTTTTGTTCTTTCAGGTCTATTGAATTGATTTTGCTTGAAGTTTTTCTAGATCACATGAACTAAAGTTCTATCCTCTGATTTCATTAATTCATTTCAAAAATGTAGTCCAAAGCAGGCACTATATTTAGGCTCATACCTTCTTGGTAACTTACTGCAATAGAGCAGAGATGTTTGTAAGGAATGTGTGGTCTTATGCTATATTAGAATGGTTTTAGAGAGACTTCAGAGAGAATCCAAGAGTGTTTGATTTACTTTTCACTTGGCATTTGTTCATATCCCTTAGCAACTTATCCATACCCACCCATGAATTGCTGTCATCAGTATTTCTCATGAGGGAAAACATAATGTAGGTACTCAGAGAATGGATAAAATTATGTAATGTAGAACTCTCAGTCCAGAATACACATGAAAAGCACTTTTCTGGAAGTCAGGACGCTCCATGCATGGTTTTCCTGTAATGGAGCAGGACCCATGGGGGCTGTATAACTATTAATACTACTTGTGGAGGGCCTTCACAAGAACAATAAAAAGATCTGTTGCAAAGTTCCTGAACACAATGTATAGGCTTGTGGACTATATGGAAATGACTATATACTTATTTTATAGATGCAACAACTAAAATATAGAGTAGGAATTTTCTCCTTTTCTTCCAATTTTTCTACCCTGTTGTATTCTATACTTTGTGGTATTAGGATGATCACTTGCTCACTACAGAACCCCTCTTGGACTGGGGATTTAGCTTCATGGTTCTGCCACCTGCCTCTCAAGTGCAAGGATGCGAGTTTGATCCCCAGTATCCCCCCCAAAAAAGAACTCTGCTTAATTGCAATGAAGATTCTAAATTTGCTTTGGGACTGTTTTAAGTGTAACGAATTCATTAGTTTGTACCAGAAGATTTCCTAATACTCCTATCTAGGAGCCTTGACAAAATTAATTTGAAAGGTTTTTGTTTCTTATTATGGAATCTAATAATATTATACTTCTTCTTGAATGTTCTGATGGCTGAAACAAAATTCAGTTTGCTTTAGAGATTAAAGAGGCAATCTATTTCATCCAAAATAAATACAACCCTCATAAATAAGAACCGTAAATATTATAACCATGAATGTTATCCTGTCTGATTTTAGCTGCTTGAGGAAATTAATATTTAACTAAATATTGAAGTAGCTGAAAAGTCGTTTATGAGGCTTTTGTTCTCTGTTGTCAGAGACTTAATCTTTTAGAGTGGCGGTCACATCTTGAATGAAGACGGATGAAAACAGAAAAAGGCTGTTGGTGCTCTTCTGCTCCACTTCTTGGTTGGTTGGCTGTTTTCTTTTCCTTTTTAACCAGACCCTGCTGAAGCAAACGGGCTTAAGTGTTTCCTTATTTTTTTTCTGATTCCGTTTTATTTGAAGGTGACATGACAGCGTGAATGTCAGGCCTGAGAATCTATCTCTCTTTTAGAGCCCCATCAGAAGTCATCAGTAGGAGACGTGAATAGCGTGAAGTCCCCATCACTAGAATGACAAACCTGGGCACAGAACAATCTAGAACAGAGTGGTCAGATCACTCTCAGTTGTCCTTTCCTTATGATCTATTTATTTAGCATTGCGTTTCATATTTGGGTAAACTGACCATTCCATGGAGTCCTCCCAAGTCATCAGAACGAGAATGTTGCCACAGTGGATTCTCTCAGTGCATAGTTTGTGCTTACTGTGTCCCAGCTATTCTTACTTCCACAATTTAAAAGTTTAGGTCAAAGTGGGAATGCTGTGTTGGAGCTGGTATGATGTTTCCCTGTCAGTTTTAACACAAATTACATCTTTCCCACCAGGGAGAACACATTCTGTTTCCTTTAATCTCTTTTTACAAGAGATGACAATATTATTAAGAGGGCTAGAATAAATCATTGGGTTTAAGTGTTAATGATCATCAAATAATGAGATGTGATAGGATTATATTAGAATTGCAGAATTAGGCTATTTATTAAGAGTGACATGGTATCAAATTATAAGCCTCAGAGGACACAGGGCTAATTATAGTTTTCTAGAAATACAAAAAGTTAAAATGTTTTTGAGTGTTTATTTTATTATTTTGTGATAAATTATGCCTAAATAAGGTTAACTCTGAAAACATCTGCTGTGTGATAAAATAAATTTTATTAGCATTTAAATGAGACCTCATCTAACACTTTCCCATAATTTTTAAGAAGAATTTCACGTTTGATATTTTTATCATGCATAAAATTCAAAAGCCTGATTAATAACATCAAAATTACTATGCTTGTAAAATGTTTAATTTAGTGATATAGAAAATTATTAGCTGCAATTATATTTCATTCTCTTGTAGCGCATTACAACACCTGCTGTGAAATATATTAGCTCAAGAAGTTGCATAACCATTCTGTGATGAGGTACAAAAAAAGGACAATGACCAATAATAAGTCGAAGATAGGCATTCAAAGATAGAAATTAGAATTTCGCTTGGACCCTGGAACTGACTAACTATACCTACTATTAAAATGAAGCAAACCACTTTTTTCTTCATGGAAAGTCACTTTTCTTGGTGTTTTTGAGCCCCAGTCCCAAATAGGCTTTGACCTATCTATCTCATTGTTTTCTATCATCTCAAACCTTGCTGAGCCTCTCATTGTGTATTTTCAATTTTTCTTTTCTTTTTTTAAATCAGAATGTCTAATTTTAGCTCCTATCTAGTCTTTCTTCTTCCTGCCTCAAAAAAATTATTGAAGGATGTTCTACCCTAGTTTAATTTATTTATAATCTTCCCATCCTTTGCACTTTTGGAATCAGTCCCTACCATTTTACCAAAACTATTCCTAATTACTAGATGTAGCAGTCATTTTTTTCTGTCATAATCTTTGTAAACATGTGAGTGTGATGCAATTCATATCCATTGTTTCCCTGAAACGTTCTTAGCTTTTGCTCTTTAACACTCTTGGACTTAGGAATATATCTGCTCACTTTAGATTGTAGGGTGAAACACTCTCAGCTTTAGCCATAATTTTGGTATCACAGGAGAAATTCCCAAGCAATATCTGGTATTTATGTCTGAATAATCTTCAATTATTATGTTACAATCCTGGTTCACCAACTTTATCAAATCCTATGTCTTAAAATCTGAGTGCGAGTGCTTATATAAATCAAATTGTTATGCGACCGCCCCTAAAGAACATAATAGTGCCACTTTTTTGTTTCCTCTCACAGCTGTAATAACATCATATTATTTAAATGAAAGACAGTAAGATGCATGTGATTTGGATGTTGGCCTTAAATACAAACTACTGCATCAATCAATATACCTGCTTATGAGAACAGGATGTCACTCTGCTCCAACAGTGTCTAAGTTTAGAAGATTTGGGATTTGAAGATTCTAACACGCTCCTGTGAAGTCTGCCAAGCACTGCACTGAGTTCCTCAGGATGGAAAGGATAGAATATATATATCAGTTTTTTTTTCTGTTTTATGAGAATTTAATTGCTATAATTACCAAACAGTGACAAAATGTACTAATCATATCTTAGATTGTATTTATAGGGAATAATAAACACAGAATCCCATGTATTTGGTGAGCTGCAGAACCTATAGGCCTATTTTTTGTCGCTGCCAGAAAAGAATATGTTGAGAGCATCTTGAAAGAGCCTAAATTCATTTTGCTTGGTTGAAAAAGAAGGGCATTGTTTAATACAAGTTTCCTAAATTGTCTAATATAGATGTGAGCTCAGAAGCTAATGTCAGATTTCTGAAGATTTAAGTCTTTGGCATGGCCTGTGCCATTAAGAGCCTAATGGAACCATAGTAGAGAAAATAATGAAGAATGCTCACCATTCCTGTTCTCAGTTACCTTGACAGAGTATGCAAAGTTACAGGTGTCTTTGTTGCTCTGCATGAAAAGGGTATGATCTCTTCTCTGTTATTGTTGTGACTGAAAACTCAGGAAGGCCTGGAACACCAAGAGATGAGAAAGAGGAAGGATATATGAAGAGAAAGGTGGAAATTGTGTGAAAAGAGACATTTAAGAACAGCAAGAACAGTTGGATTGGTGGTACATTTCTTTAATCACAACACTCTAGGAGCCTGTGGCAGGGGGTGGTAAATTTAAACTCATTCTGAGCAAATTAGTCACTTAACAAGACCCTATTTAAAAACAAAAAAATTAAAAGGGCTGACAATATAGTTCAACGTGAAGAACCTTGATTCCAATCTCCAGTACCACCACCACCACAACAAACAAAATTTAAAATGCAGCTGCGGCTATAGATAACCCCAGTTAGTCCCAACAGAGAGGAAAAAAGTAACCAAAAGAAAAAAGAGAATGAAATTTTTGAAACAAATTTACCAAATTTTATTGTACAGTATAACTCTAACATACTGAAATAAGGCTTCATAACCAAAATGAACAGAAAAGTTAAAGAATCTGGCCAAGGTGTCATTAAAAAACTTGCTATCTAATGGCAAAAGTATTTATCAGAACACAAAGAGGTATCAATTACTGGAAAAATAGGTTGTTTAATCTGTAAACTACAAAAACTCATTGATAAATTTGTTGCAAACATCGTCTCTCCTTAAAACTCCATAAACACTTATTGCTTACAAAAATACTCTCTGCCTTAAACAGCTTTCCATTAAACAAATGCATATTATTTTAATTTTGGGATATTTTGACCTTAATTTTAAGTAGCAATCCTAAAGCACTTAAGGATGGTTAAAAAAAAAAGGAAATCCTGGCTCTTGCAAATACCAGCCTAATAGTGTCAGCATTAGTGAAGTCTCAGACAGTAAACAGTTCCATAAATCCATATTGTAAAGGCTGGAAACTTGAAAAGCCAGGAGAGCCTTTTTCCTTTTAGAAAAGTGAATAGTTTAGCTTCCTTAATTTTTCAGTGAATCATTTGCCCTATCAGATTTCTGTCTGTCCAAACTCTTCCATGTGGACAGCTCTCCAAGGTGGTTCTAAACTTCATATACTTCACCTTTTGAATGCTCATCGAAGTTGGTGTCCATTACTAATTAGGACGGGTCTGTGATACCCTTGTTTCTAATTAACAGAACTTTTCTCAGGTATGGAGAAAAGCCATCATCTATTTGCATGTAGAGTGTTTGGAAATTTCAGTGGAGATCATTTTTGGAAATGTGATTGCTTTTCTCCTGTAAGGTTGGTATTTTTTTCTTTTTTAACTAGCCAAAAAAATTGCAGTGAATTTATGCTTATCTTAGGTATATGTTGGCTGACTTTGGAACACTAGTTAAAATTATTTTCTCTCCAAATTTTAAGTAGTTTTTATTTTGGAATAATTTTATATTTAGATTTATTAAAGTTGTAAATTTAAGGTAAATGGTTGCTGGTTTTTTTTTTCTCATTGAGTTTATTGGTACTTTTTAGGTATACAGTACAGTTACATTCGCTATTGGGATCTTGTACCTCTACATGACAGGTCTTGGTTCTCCTTTTTTCCCCATACCCCTGCCATCCCTTCACCTCCTCCTCTCTTTCCTATCTACAAAAACATTTTTTTCCATTTTCTCATATTTTTTCTTTTCCCTTATTTTCTTTACCCTACCCTTCCCACTTCCCCTACACCTTTAGCCCTTTTCTTCTTATTTCACATTATCAATTATACCATTTGGATCTTATCTACACTTTTTTATTTCACTTAAGAGCATGACCTCAATATGCATACATTTTCTTATGAATGACTACAATTTCTGTTTGTACCTTATGCGCTCATACCTGTTATTATCTAAATTTACCTTGGCACATTTATTAAAACAAGAAAATTTATGACATTATATTATTAATGAAGCTCTAGATGTCCCTGGCAATTCTGAAGGCAATGCTCCAGTATTTCTAGTTTGTAGAGTTCTGTGATAAATATAGTACATCTGATTTTCATTTCTCTGAGAGGACCCATTATGAATCCAACATATAAATATGAAAGTCACATATCTGATAAAGAATTTGTATTCAGAATATAAAGAATTCTAAAATCATAACAATAAAATAAAGCACCTGACAAGGCAGAGATTTGAATAGATATTCTACTGAAGATATACTCCTAAGTGAAATAAATAAGGCACACATGAGTAAATACCTAATAGTTTCCCTGGTGTGAATAATCTGCAATAATACATAAGATCCTAATAAGATTACTGACATTTAGAAATGGGAAGAAAGGAGTTAAAGGTGTAGGAAAGGTGGGATGGGTAGGGGAAGGGTAATAAGGGAAAAGAAAAAAATGTGAGAGAATGAAAAGATGAAAATAAAGTGTTTGTAGATGGGGAGGGGAGGAGGGGGTGAAGGGAGGGCAGGGGTAAGGGGAAAAAATGAGAATCAAGACTTGTCATGTAGAAGTACAAGATCCCAACAATGAATGTAACTGTACTGTATCCCTAAGATGTACCAATAAACTCAATTAAAGCTGAAAAAACAAAACAAAAGATAAACAAAAGGCAAACAAACAAAAAAAACCTCAAAAAACAAAAAACCCTGTACTAAAACAGTGCTCAACACCATTACTCATCAGAGAAATGCCATAATCCAACTTTCAGTGTAGTAGATACTACTACATAACTATTAGGGTTTCTAAAATTGAAAATGACTAACTATGTAAAATTGCTGATGAAGATATGGAGCAACTAGAGCTCTCATATATCAGTGTGAGGATCTAAAATGGGACAGTCACTTTGGAAATGTTCAGTTATTTATAAAATTAAACATACACCAACCTTATGTGCAGTTATTCCACTGCTAAATATTTACTTAAGAGAAATGAAATATTATGTTCATGCAAAAGAGCTGCACATGAATGTTTAAGCTTATTTGCAATGCCCAAAAGTGGCAATAATTCAAAACTTATCAATAGAACAATGGATAAAGAAATTATGCTTATTTATATAATGTAATACTAGTCCATACTAAGGAACAAACTATTGATATATACAAAAACAAGTATGAATATTAAATAATTATGCCAAATAAGAGAATACAAAAAAAATGTATCATATGAGTTGAATTGTGTCCCCTGCTGTGATAGTTAACTGATCTTGTCAATTTGAGTGAGAGGTGCACAAATAAATTGGATTAGCATAGTTCTGGTTGTGGAAGACCCACTATAATGGATTGTGTCTAGATGTCCCCCAAAAACTTTATGCAGTCATAGGTGAGGCATTTTTCAGAGATGGCTGGATCTATAGTATGTGACTGTTTCATGGTGCAATACTAGGATTAAAGGTGCTAGGATTAGGAGTGGCTGAAGCTGGGTGTGATGTTGCACGCCTGTAATCCCAGCACTCGTAAGGCTGAGGCAGGAGCATCGCTGTAAATTTGAGACCAGCCTGGGCTACATAGTGGGTTCCAGGTCAGTCTCAACTACATAGTGAGACCCCCCGTCTCAAAAAGAAAAAAAGGGTTGGGGATTTAGCTCAGCGGTTTGGTGGCCTGCCTTGCAAGCACAAGGACCAGAGTTCAATCCCTGGTACAAAAAAAAAGAGTGGCTGATTACTAAATAAGTGCACTGATTGATTTGGTACCACCATATCCTAGTAGCCTGGGTATAATATAAGGGGCAGAAAGTGGCTTGTTTTGTCCCTTGTTTGCTTTTGCTGTCTCCTGCCTACCATGAATTGTTTCTCCTCTGCAGTGTCCCTCTGCCATGCTACCCTGCCTTTGAGCCAGCCAGCTATAGATGAAAACCTCTGAAAACCATGAGCCAAATAAACCTTTCCTCCTTTAACTTCGGGTACTGGGTTTTTGGTCTCACCAGCAAGAAAAGTAACTTAGAAACTCACCATAGGTAGGATTTCCACCATAATGCTTTAAAAAGGGAAATGAAGAAGGAAAGCTTGCTTCTGTTTTTCACAGGAGCTCCAGTCTTCACCTTCACCTTGGATGTCATCTCCTGGCTTGTATCACAGACTTCAATTTTCCAACTCAGGCTTATATGGGACACTACAGTGGCCTCCAGAACTTTGACTGGGTCATTCAGAACTCTAGCAAGCAGACAGATCTTTTGCTCTCTTCTATATGTCACTCTGTGGGTGGCCATTGTAAGCTATCTTCTAAATTCTTATATGATTGCATAGCTTATATTAAATCTGTTTCTCTAATGAGGACTAACTGATAGAGATTTTGGCACTGGCAGTGGCTCTAGAGAAATAGAATTGCAAATTCTTTAATGGCTTTAAAGGTTCCTGGACTTGACTGGCTAATTTGGTGAGATCTAAAGATTCCATGGTCTCTTCTGACACTGTGGTGAATAAGGATAGTGCCTGGTGTGAACTCTTTAAAGTGATATGGAATGAAGATCCATTTGATTATCTTAATTTACTTATGAAATGTAAAATATGTCATGACCCCATTTATGATAATCTTTTAATTGTTCTGGCAGAATGGGAAATATAATGATGTTAGGTAGATGCTTTTAGTATCTCTGGAAAGGCTAGTGAAAAAAAACAATAAACTCAAAACATTCATATGAAATTTAAGTTCTTCTGTAATGAAAAATTAATAAAGGAAAATGTAAAGTTCAAAGATTCACATTCCCAGCTCCAGACAAACATAAAAATTTCAAAAGTTTTTAAGTGTATCCTGAAAGAGAATCTCCTTTCCTTTAGCCACAGGGCTGAGATGGAAGAAACTCACACAGTCCCTCATAATTACAACAGTTTAATGCTCAGCCTTGAAGGCTACCTGAAGTAAAGGTGAGGACTCTGATCAGAAAAGAATGGGATCCCATATACTGGGATGGAGATGTTAGGAGGATTCTGACAAGGCTGAGAATGTTGAGCTTCTAGTCTCTAATGAAATTATTTTGCCAGAGGAAGAGACTTCTCCACCTACAGTGGCAGAAGTATCTCTACCTTTACCGCCTGTGGTGTTGGCTTCTCCTAGTATTCCTGAGGAAACTAACACTGTATTGACCAAGGATGATAATGCCGACATGCCTCAAAACCAACCCACTCCATCAACTTTTGTCTCTAGGTGTATAACTAAGTTCAAATTGTGGGAGGTTCCTAATGGTGAAGTACATAGTATGACCCATGAGGAGGTCCGCTATATCCTAAAGAACTTCTTGAGTTTTTTTTTTTTTTTAATTCTTACAAGCAGAGTCCTAATGAGCAAGTGTGGGAGTGGATTTTATGAGTATGGGATAATGGTGGCAAAAACACACCTAGATCAGGCTAAGTTTCTTGATATTTGAAGCAGAGATTATTAATTTAATGTTGCAGTAATCACAGGTTTTAATAATTTATTTGGCTGGTTGGCTGGCAGAAGTATAGTTCAAAAAATGGCACACTGAATGAGTAGAGATGCCTGACATTCCATGGTTTACCGTTGATGAGTAGACTCAGCAGTTTAGGGAAATTAGGCTGCTAAAGCAAGGATTCAGTAGATCCTTGTCATGTCAAATGTAGTCTGCCACACTGGGATGATCTAGCAAATGTACCCTTCACTAACATCTCAAGAAACAGATTTGTGACGAAAGCACTGACATCCCAGAAGAACCTTGTTATTGATCTTCTCTGTATGTCTGACCTTACATTGAGGACTGCAAGTACTCATTTAGGTAATTTAAGGGCAATGGGTTTGATTGGATCCTGGAGTAGCAGGGGTCAAGTAGCAGCACTTAATTGCCAAAGGCAGAGTCCATGCACTTACCATAATAGATAGCAGAAGCAGAGCAATGATCAGAATGTTCCAACATGTGTAGCCCTATGGCATTGGCTGATTACAATGGTGTTCCCAAAAGGGAAATAGACTAGAAGGAAGCCCACACAATTTTTACTAGATTTGTATAATTGAAAAAGTTTTAAGGGCAAATGAACAGAAACATGCTTCAAATTGTAGTTAAAAAGTCACAGCTCCTTGACCACATCCCACAATTGAGCCAGGTTACAGACCCAGAGCCCCTTGAATGGGGGGGGGTCCCTTGAAGAAAATTTGGTGCATCACCAAAATTTATACAGTCAATCTTTCTCCCATCCTTCCTGAAAGGGACTTAACGCCTTTTACCAGAGTAATATACAATGGGGAGAGGAAAATGATCAGACATTTCAGGGGTTATTGGACACTGGTTCTAAACTAATGCTGATTCTAGGAGATCCAAAACATACGGTGGTTCTCCAGTAAGAGTAGGGACCTTGGAAGGTCAGGAAATCAATGGAGTTTTAACAAAGGTCCAACTTGAATGGGTCCAGTAGATCCTTGGATCCCTCCTGTAGTCATTTCTCCTGTTCCAGAATGCATAATTGGGATAAACTTAGTATTGGCAGAACCCTCACATTGCAATGTGAGGGGCATTATGATTGGAAAGAACAAATAAAAGCCTTTAGAGTTGCCTTTGCTAGGTAAGATAGTAAACCCAAAGCAATATTAAATTCTTGGAGGAATTTCAGAGATTAGTGCCACTAATAAGGACTCTACCACATCTCTGTTTATTGTTCCCACTTGGCCTGTAGATCCAGAAAATAGATGTGTCTTGGAGAATAATGGTAGATTACCATCAACTGAATCAAGTGGTGACTGCCATCACAGTTGCTGTACAAGATGTAGTGTCTTTGCTTGAGAGAATTAACACATCCCCTGGTACTTGGTATGCAACTATTGATTTCACAAATGCCTTCTTCTCCACACGTATCTGTAAGGTCCATCAGAAACAATTTACTTTCACTTGTTAAAGCCTCAAATACAACTTTAATGTCCTATCTCAGGGTAATATTAAGTTTCTAGCCCTGTGCCACAACACAGTTTGCAGTGATCTTGCTCATCTTTCTCACCCACAAGGTATCACATTGATCTATTATATCAATTACATTATGGTGATTTGACTAGGTGATCAGGAGGTAGCAACCATTCTGGATTTTTCAGTAAAACATTTGTGAGCCAGAAGATAGCAAGTCACTTCAACTCTAATAATCAATTCAACTCAAATTCAATGTCCTTCTACCTCAGTGAAATTTCTAGGAGTCCTAGTAGTGTAAGGCATGAAGAATATCCCATCTAAGGTAAAAGATAAATTGCTACATCTGGCTCCCCCAACCAAAAAAGAGGCAACACTGCCTAGTGGGAATATTTGGACTTTGGAGGCAACATATTCCTCACTTAGATGTTTTTCTCTGGCCCATTTATTGAGTAACTTGGAAAGCTACTAGTTTTAGTGGGGCCTAGAATAAGATAAGGTTCTGCAACAAGACTAGGCTGCTAGGCAGGATGCTCTACCTCTAGGGCCATATGATCCAGCAGATTCAATGTTACTTGAAGTGTCAGTGGTAGGTAGAGGTGCCGTTTGGAGTCTCTGACAGGCCCCCACAGGTGAATTGCAGTAAAGACTTCTAGAGCAAGTCTCTGCCATCATATTCAGACAACTACTCGCTCTCTCTGAAAAACTATTCTTGGCCTGCTACTGGGACTTAGTGGAAACAGAATACTTGAACATGGGATACCAGGTTATCATGTGAGTCAAGTACCGTATCCTGATCCACTAGTCTTGAGATTGGATGTGCACAGCAACAGCCCATCATTAAATGGAAATGGTATATGCATGATTGAGCCAGAGCAGGTCTAGAGGGTAAGCAAGTTACAGGAAGAAGTCCAGATGCCATGGTTCCTCCTCCTGCTTTTACCTTCTGTTTCTCAGCACGCATCTATGGCATTCTGGGATGATATCTCATTGTTACCTTGATTTGCCTATACCCAATGATTAGGCTTGTCATGCTTTCTCAAAATGTACCTGCTGGCCATTTGTATGTCTCTTTGGAGACATATAAATTAAGGTTTATTACTAATTTTTAAATTAGGTTATTTTCTTTGCTATTAAATTTTTAGAGTTATTTAATATATTCTATTTACCAACCTCTTACCAGATGTACACATTACCAATAATTTCTCCAGTTGTGTAGGTTGTCTCTATACTTTGTTGAGTGATTCCCTTGCTCTGAAGAAATTCCTTTTCTAATTTTATACATTTGAATTTTTCTATTTTAGCATTTTCATTCTGTGCTTTTGGAGTCATGTACTAAAAATCCTTGCTTGAGAATTAGGGCTTCTCAAGTGATGATATTTACAGGAGATTTTGCATTTAGATTTCATGATAAAATGGATTAGGACTTTTGGAGATGTTGGGTTGGAGTGAACATATTTTGCATTTTTAAAAATAGGAACTTTCTTTAAAAATTTTTTTATTGGTACATTTTAGGTAAACAATAAAGTTGCATTCATCATTGGGATTTTGTACCTTTATATGCCTTATCTTGGTTCTTATTTTTTTCCCATTCCCCTTCACTCCCTTCACCCTCTCCACCCTTCACTATTTACAAAATTTTGTTTCCAATTTTTCTTTTCTCTTATTTTTTCTTTTCCTTCTTACATTTCCCCTGCCCCTCCAACTTCCCCTATACCTTTAGACTTTTTTTCCTGTCACACAATGTCAATTATACATTTTGATCCCTATTTATACATTTAGTTTATCATACCAGAAAAACTATTTGGTATTCACACATGTGTCCTATTAATTTCACTTAAGGGTATGTCTTCAACATGCAACCACTTTAGCTATAAATCTCTCTAGTTTCTCATTTTTTATGCCTGAGTAGTACTCCATTTTATTTTTTAAAAAGCCCTGTCTTCTTTATCCAGTCTCCAGGTGATGGGAAATTGGTCTGTTTCCAAGTTTTAGCTATTACAAACTGTGCTGCTATAAACATGGGTGAGCATATATCACTGTGGCATGATTCTTTTAATTCTTTTGGGAAGATACCCATCAGGGATATCCACAGTGGTTGCATCAGTCTGCACTCCCCCTAACAATGAAAAAGGGTTCCTGTCCCACCATCCATGCCAAAATTTATTACTGGTTGCTTTGAAGATAGCAGCCATTCTTTCTGGGGTGAGGTGGAATCTCAGTGCTGTTTTCATCTGCATCTCTTGAATGACCAGTGATATGGAACATTTTTTCATATATTTACTTGCTGCTTTTACTTCTTTGAGAAATGTCTGCTCATTTCAGATGCTCATTTTTGGGTTGGGTCTTTATATGTGGAAGTCTGATTTTTTTAAAGTTCTTTACTTGTTCTAGATAGTAGACCTTCATCTGAAGAACAGCTGGTAAAAAATTTTCCCACATTGTAGGCTGTGTCTAAGCTCTGTTGATTTCTGTTGCAGTGCAGAAGCTTTTTAATAATATGAGATCCCAGTTGTTGATGCTTTGTCCTAGTGCCTGTGCTACTGAGGATTTGTTCATAAAGTCTTTTCCTGTGCCAATGTTTTAAATAGTTCTACCTGACATTTCTTCTAAAAAGTTTAGTGTTTCTGTTTTAAAATTTAGATCTTTAATCCACTTGGATTTCAGTTTAGTGCATAGTGAAAGGTAAGGGGTTAGTTTTAATCTTTGGCAGGTTGAATTACAGTTTTTCCAACGCCATTTATTAAAGAGGCTATCTTTCCTTTAAGTGAGGATGGTCAGCTCCTTTGTCAAAGATGAGGTAGCTGAGTACATCTGGATTTGTTTTTGTGTCTTCACATCTGTTCCACTGATCCTCAGGCCTGTTTCTTGGCCAGTACCATGCTGTTTTTATCACAGTGGCTTTGTAGTATAGTTTCAAGTTGGGCTTTGTGATATCCCCCTGCCATGTCTCTGTTGTCTAGAATGGCTTTGCTATTTTAGGTCTCTTCTGGTTCCAAATGAATTTTTGGGTTGTTTTCTTTAGTTCTATGAAATATACTTGGGATTTCAATCAGGATTGCATTGAATCTGTATAGTAGTTTTAGAAGTATGGCCATTTTCACTATATTTGTTCTTCCTACCCAGGAACAAAGGATATTTCCATTTTCTTATATACTCTTTGATATCTTTTATCAAAGTGCTATAGTTCTCAATGTGGTGGACTTCTGCTTCCTTCATTAGATTAACTTCTAGATACTTCAGTTTTTTAGTGCTCTTATGAATAGATTGTTTCCCTAATTTCACCCGCAGTGAGTCTGTCATTTGTGTACAAGAAAGCTACTGATTTTTAATGTTGTCCTTGTATCCAGCTACTCTACTGAATATGCCAATTAAATCTGAAAGACTTTTGGCAGAGTTTTTGTGTCTTCTATGCAGAGTATCATATCATCAGCAACTAAGGACAGTTTAACTTCTTCCTTTCCTATCTTTATTGCTTTTATTTCTCTCTGGTGTAATTGCTGTGGCTAATGTTTTAAAATTCTATTGAACAGGAGTGGTGATAGTGAAAAGTTTAAAGAGTAGTGGCCATAGTTCTCTAAATGTCTTGTAAAATTCAACAATGAAAAAAAATATGACAAAATGAGAAAATGGAAATAAAGTGTTTGTAAATGGGGAGGAGAGGAGGGGGTGAAGGGAGGGCGTGGACAAAGGAAAAAAAATGAGAACCAAGACCTGCCATGTAAAGGTACAAGATCCCAATAATGAATGTAATTGTACTGTATACCTTAAATGTACCAATAAACCCAACTAATAAAAAAACAAAACAAAACAAAACAAAAAAAAAAACAGCAGTGAAGCCTTTAGGACCTGGGCTTTTCTTCACTGGTAAAATTTTAATTATTTTTTCAATTTAACTGATTGTTATTGGGGTGTTTAGAATTTTTTTACCTTCTTTGTTCAACTTTGTTAATTCATAAGTATCTAGAAATCTTTCCATTTGTTCTGTGTTTTTCATTTTATTAGAGTACAGGTTCTCAAAGTAGGTATTGATGATCCGCTGGATTTCTGTTGGATCTATTGTGACTTTAACTTTTTTGTCCCTAATTGCATGTATGTGAGCCTTTTCTTTCCTTTTTTTGGATAAACTTTGTAAGGGTTTATCAATTTTATTTATTCTTTCAGAAAACAGCTCTTTGATTCATTTTTTTGTATCATTCTCTTAGTCTCCATTGATTGATTTGTGCTCTAATCTTTGTAATTTCCTTTCTTGTACTAGCTTTCAGTTTGACTTGCCATTCTTTTTCTAGAAGCTTAAGGTTCAGCATTACATTGTTTATTTTAGCTTGCTCTGTTTTTCTAGTGTGGGCATTCACTACTATAAATTTCCATCATAGAAATGCTTTTATTGTGTCCCATCTATTCCTGTATGTTGTATTGGCATTATCATTTATTTGTAAAAACTGTCTAATTTCTTCTTTAATTTCCTCTGTGACACATTGGTTGCTCTGGAGAGTGTTATTCAATTTCCATATGTTTGTGAAGTTCTTGCAGTTTCTTTTGCTATTAATCTCCAGTTTAATGGCACTACAGTCTGATAATATACATGGAAAACTTCAATTTCTTTGCATTTACTAATAAGTGCTCTATTTTGCAGAATGACCCATGAGGAACCCTAAAGAATGTATATTCTGATTTTGTGGGGTGGAACATTCTGTAGACATCTATTAAGACCATTTGTTCAAAACTTGGTTCAGTTCTTGATTTTTTGACGAGATGATCTGTGTACTTGTGACAGTGGGGCATTTAGGTCCCCCATAAAATTGTATTAATGCTTATCTGGTTTTTCATATACATTAATATTTGTTTGGTGTAGTTGGGGGCATTAGTATTTGGTTCATATACTTTATGATTGCCATCTCTTACTCTTAGATTAGTCCCTTTATGAGGGTGTAGTGTCCTTCCTTGTCTCTTTTAATCAATGTTGGTTTAAAATTTACTTTGCAAATAAAATCGCTACCCCTGTTTTTTTCCAGATTCCTATCAAATGGAGGACTGTTTTCCATCCTTACTTTCAGCCTATGAGTTTCTTTTTTGAAATAAGTGTATTTCTTATATATAGCATATTGCTGGTTTCTGCTTCTTAATCCATTTTGCAAGTCAATTTCTTTTGATTGGTGAATTGAGGCCATTAATGTTAATGGTTATAATTGATATGTATTGACTTATAATCATCATGTTACTTTCCTGTTGTTGGCTGTTTTTAATTTTCCCCCCTCTCCTTTTAATTTCTTGCCTTGTCTGCTGCATTTGCTGTTGGACCTCATGGAGTTGTGATCTTCATTGTCTTTTTCTATGATATTGCTTAGACTTGTCTTCAGTGCTGGTATAGTATTGATGAAGTTTCTCAGATTTTCTTTGTCATGGAAGTATCTTATCTCTCCATCAGTTTTGAAAGATAGTTTTGCAGAATACATCAGTCGAGGTTGGAGGTTGTTTTCTTTTAGTGCTTGAAATATCTCACTCCAGGCTTCCCTTAACTTCAGGGTTAGTTTTAAAAAGTCTGCTCTGATTCTGATGGTCTTTCCTTTGCATGTGATTTGTTTCTTTTCTCTAACTGATTGTAGTAGTTTGTTCTTATGTTGGCTTTCTGGGATCTTATTATTGTATGACTAGGTGTAGATTTTTGTGATCATGAGTGGTTTGAGTACTATACACCTCACTTACTTGTATGTTAAATTTTTTTGTTCTGTTTGGAATGTTTTCTGTTATTCTGTTAACAGTTTTTTTTAATGCCATTTTGTACTTTCTCCTGCTTTTTCATGGACTCCTATCATTCTTATATTATTCTTTGCCTCATCTAGGAGCTGTTGGATTGATTTCTTGTGTTCCCTTACTTTTTGTAAGAGATCCATCTTTTCATGATCACTGATTTCCATCTTGTCTTATATCTGATATTCTGTCTTCAGATTGGGAAAGTCTGTTATGAATGCTTTCAATACATTTTTTTAATCTCCTGGATATCTGTTTGAATCTGTTTCATAGATTATATTTCTTTCCTATGTTGGGCATTCATAGTTTCCTTTTTTTTCCAATCCTGGGTGTCTATGGCTTCTTTTATGGTCCTGAACACATGTATTTTTTTGTTTGTTTCTGTTCTAGAATCTCTAATAATGTGTTTCATTCTTCTCATCATCTCTGTAGTAATCTGGGAAACTATTTCTGTTTTGAATTTTTCTAGAGTCTCATTCATTTGTTTTGTTACTTTCTGCGCTATCAGTTCATTATGTGCGGGTGGTTGATTATCAGACTTTTCCACCTTGTTTGTCCCAGAATTTACCTTTGGTGAGCTGGCAGCCCTGTGTTTGTGCCTGTGCCTTGCTTGAATGTCTTCTCATTTCTATTTTTGTTGTTGGTACTGTCCTTGGCTTCATTCCTGGATTAATACTTTGATCTTCCTGTTACAGCTTGTCTTTAAGTTTTGAGTCTCTAATGACTCTGAGGCAATCTCTTTTTCATTATACCAGGAAGGACAACTGATTAGATCAATCACACCTTAGCCCACATGATGCAATCAGCAACAAAATAGCATGAAGCACAGTTTAGAAAATGACATTTTGTAGTTGTTAATCTAGTACCTTTAACCATGTGAATTAAATCAAAATCAAGGCTGGAGCCCAAGACAATGACCTTTATGATCTCTTGTGGCTCAGTGGTGTAAATCCAGGAATCAGAACAGCCAGGAGGCCTGATGTGTGGAGTGAGGAGTCCTGAGGAGCGGGTGCAAAGACTCGCATGGATCCTCCTCTCACTGGTCCACTTGCAAGGTCCAGGGTGTGGTTCTGGGCTAGCAGGCCAGCTCTGCATGGTTCTGCTTCTCACTGGTGACTGCCAAGGCCTCTATATTTTTCATTTGGAAGCATCATGAATATAAGGGCTCCAGAATGTGGAATGTTATAGATTGAATTAGTCCTCTACAAAGACATGTTGAGGCTCTAACACCTGGTACCTATGAACATGACTTTATTTAGAAATAGAGTCTTTGTAGGTATAGTCGGGGCATAGTCATTGTACTACACAATGACCAGTTTACATATAAGGAGACAGAAATTTGAAGACACATAAGAGATAGAAGAGACACAGGGAAGAAATCCACACATGAAGACCATGGCAGAAATTGGATTTGTGCTTCTACAAAGCAAGTCATGCCAAGGGGCAGGGGTATGGGGAAAAATAAGCACCAAGATACATCATGTAAAGTACAAGATTCCAATGATTAATGTAACTGTATTGTATACTTAAATTGTACAAATAAACTTAATGGGGGCAAAAAGAATTCCTGCAACCCACTAGAAGTAGAAAAGACAAGGAAGGAGCCTCTCTAGAGATGTCAAATGAAGGCTGGCCTTGTTCATAGTTTGATTCAAGTGTTCTAACTTCTCAGAGAATAAATTTCTGTTGCTTCAAATCATCTGGTCTACAATATTTATTATGGCTGCCTTGGGAAACTAACACAACATAGGAGTACATTTACATAAAACTATAAAACAGCCTATTATCTAGTGATAGATTAATGACTCTCTTGAAATTTAGGATGAGGAGAAAGGAGGAAAGGGGGAAGGATTACAAAGGGACATAAGAAAACATTTGGAACTAATGGATATGTTTATTATCTTAAGTGTGATGATGGCTTCAGGAAAGTATAAATATATCAACACATCAAAATGGGCACTTTCATTTTGTGTAGTTTATTGTATGTCACTTATATCTCAATAAAGCTGTTAAAAATCAGTCCTGGGGAGTATAATGGAGTTTGGGATGGAGTTAAGAGGGAGCTGCTGAAATAATTATATAGAATCTATTTTCCTTTTTTTAAATCAATGTTGCAGTTTCTTTTTTGATGTAAAATAGGAAAACTCACACTTCATTAAATTTTTGGAAATTAGCTCTTAAGTGAGTTTAAATTACCTTGCATTAATCTTTCTGGGCACTTTTGCCACTGTCCATTTTTAGCACCTTTATCCTAACATTTTAGTTCAGATTGAGTTTTATTCTTTCTCTATCAGGCTTAGTAATTGGGACTCCATTTAGAATTACATTTGTATTATTTATTTTACTTTGAGAACAAATTTCCAATGTGCTATTATATTCTTAGGTTTAATTTAGGCAGTAGAGATTTTATCTTAACTAATGCTTCTATAATGATAGCTATTTTACTCTTTTGAGGGGTAGATAAAGCTACATATTTTCTCTTAAGGCTAAGTAGTGAGTGGAAACCGATCTTGATCCAGGTTGGATAGTTCTGAACCACATAAATCCATTAATTAACAGTGACTAGATTATATATGATTGGTGAAATGAAAGCATAAAAGAGAATTAAAAATTTATGGCCTTTTACATTGTTGAACACTTTATTCTTTAAAAAAATTTTTACATCAGAAGTCTCTCCTAATTCTTTTTTTTGCAGGGGGCTGTTGATTTCTGAATATTTTTGTGCTCCTTTTTCTTTGCTTTTAATTTTTTTCTTTTGCAAATACCTCTGTACTTCCTCTTTGGACTACCTTATCTACTTCAAATGCTAAAAGCAGTATGTTGACACTAATATTTCTACTGAGCTTTACACTTGTATGCCCAGCTACCTAATGGGAATTTCTATTTGCATGTCCAATATCTGTGCAATGGAATGTATCCCACCCTTCAGGGTTTTCTCTGTGAACCTAAACATCTGATCTTTCTGCACTTCTCACCACAACTAATATTTTTAAAATCTTTTGAGAAACAACCGAGAAACTGAAATTACAACTAATGCAATGGGAAAATTTTTCCCACTGATTCTTCATACAGAGGATAATATGTAGAATATATAAATAACTAAAAAGGGCTGGGGATTTAGCTCAGTGGTTTGGTGGCCTGCCTTGCAAGCTCAAGGACCCGAGTTCAATCCCTGGCACCAAAAAAAATAAAATAAAATAAATAACTAAAAAAATTAGAATGCCCAAAACAAAAGACTCAATAAAAATGGGCAGAATGAATAGACACTTAACAGAAGAAGTAAAAATGGCCAATAAATACATGATGAAATGCTCAACATAGTTGATCATTAGAGAAATGCAAATTAAAGCAGCTCTTTGATTTTGTCTTACCCCAGAATGACCATTGTCAGAAAATTAAATGATAACAAATGACGGAGAGGCTGTGAGGGAAAAAGAGCCCTTTTATACAGTTGGTGGTAATGTAAACTAATACACCTCTACAGAAATCAGTATTGGAAGTCCACATAAAATTGAAACTAGAAATTCCATTTGACTCTGCCATTCTTCTTCTTCCTGAAAGTGTTAAAGACAGTATATAACAGTGATGTATGCTCACCCATGTTTATAACAGTACAATTCATTATAGCTAAATCTTGGAAAGTCCTATATGTCCATCAACAGATGAGTGCATAAAGAAAATATGATATTTAGACAAAATAGAATACTGCTCTGCCATAAAGAAAGATAAACTTGAATTGTTTGTAGGAAATGGATGTATCTTGAGTCTCTAATGTTAAGTGAAATAAATCAAACAACAAGCTTAAATATTTCATGATTTTTCTTATATGAGGAACACAAAACAGAAGTGAAAAGCAAAATAAATGATAATTAATAGGAAGTAGAAAGAAGGGGATAAAGAGGCGGAGGGTAGGGGTAGTATAGCAGATAAGAAAAGGAATTGGAACATGTGTACATGTACCAACTCCACACAAGCAATATAAACATTGCCTATTAATGGATTATTTAGGATTTTAAAATCACTTGGTTCAGTTTTTATAATTCATGTGTATCTAGGTATCTATTTCTTCTGATTTCTCCAATATTTTGGAATACAGATTTATGAATTAGTTGTTAATAATAATTTTTATTTTAACAGTGTCTTGGGATTTCACCTTTTTCATTTCTAATTGCATTGATGAGAGTATTTCTATCCTTTTGGTTAAGGGTTTGCCTATTTCATTTATTCTTTTGTAAAAACAAAAATGCTTTAATTCATTTATTTCTTTTTTATTTTTTGTCTCAATTTTGTTGCTTTCTGCTCTAATATAATATCTTTAAATTTTTTCCTTGTACTAGCTTTGGATTTAGATGTTTTTTCTAGGACTTTGAGATATTCATTATATTGTTTATTTGGTTCACTGTGTTTTTGTGGTGTGGCATTACCAGTTCTAATCTTCCTGCTTGGGACTGCTTTCATTTCGCCTCATAATTTCTAGTATGTTGTATTGGCATTATCATTTAGTTCTAGAAGTTGTCCTATTTCTTCTATAACCCATTGATTATTTAAAATTGTATTAATTCATGCATTTACATAATTTCTGTTTTTTGTAATATGCATAGCATAATTTAATTTCTTTTATGTTTATTTAATCTTGCTTTATTGACAAGTATGTAGTCTATTATGGGGAAAGTTGCATGTGCTTCTGATACCTCACTATATTTGTGTTTATGTTTATCAACCCACCCCTCTTTTGTGCTTTAACAAAAACTATAGCATTGCTTGTGCATCCCTAGGTATGTACTGATTAATATAGCTACTTGGGATAGAAAGCAGAATAAGCTGGTGCTTTCTGAACATGATTTTGTATCATAAAACCCTTGGACAAATTTAATAAAATAAGGACTGCACTCTGAGATGGAATTAAAGAAATGTATAATATAAAAAATTTATCCAGGTAAATTTCACAGCATGACAGATTCTGGGCCCTCAGCATTAAACTACTTCAATATGTCTCAGATTAAATCATCAGGCATATTTTTAAGTTATAATTACATAAGTGAAAATCAATTGATCACATTTTTGTACTGACTTCATTCAATGTAATCCATACTAAATGATAAAACATAATTTATTTTGAAAGTACCATCTTAATGACTGAGAACCTTCTATTAGAATTTTTTAAAAATCGCAATCAAATTAAATTATAAAATCTTTCCAAACTTAGGTTTCTACTTATGTAACTGGGGGATAACAGCTATTTTATGTTTGTTGTGAGGATTAAATGGATATTATAGTCATGCACTTAGTTTAGTATAGTGTTTGATACATAATCAATTTGTTGAATGAATTTCAATGATATCTGTAAGAGTTAAAATGATGATGTTCTGAAGATATGAAATTTAACTTTTTAGAATAGTATTATAATTGGAATACTAATTGATACAACTTCCAACTGGCATCCAACACATCTTTTTAGTATATGTGTTGCCGAAGTGAGCACAATCCAGCACACTTTAGAACTGTTTAATCCAGCCATGGTAATGGATTTACCATTACCATGGTAATGGATCCAGCTATTTCTTCAAGTTCCTACTTTTCATGATCATCATCCTTCTGTAAAATTACTGGCCAGTGTTATGGGAGAATCCAGAGTTACCTGATCACAAACTAGTCTTTCAAATGCAAAATTAAATTTCTTCACTTTGTCTTAGCGTCATGATTTTACCCAATGAGCCAACCAGCCACAGGGAATTTAACAAAAACTATGTAATTTGTACTAAATGCTCCACTAACTCAGGAGACCAATTTGGTCACATCTCCTTAATTTTCCAATTAATCACTTCAGTACCCAACTTCCTTATTTATCAGAAAACTTAGAATCTCCCTCTTGGGGTTTCCCCTTACCCTCAAATTGTCCAAGAATGTCAGCATCTCATGAAGCATCATCACAGCAGGTCACATTTTTGACCAACAAGAGAATTCTGGTTCTTGCTGGTCTGTTGCCGTGACATTTCTTGCTAGATAGGATGACTTTTGAGTTAAGTATTGCTTTGTTGGAGAATTAATATGGAATCACTGATGTTATAAGACCAAGATGACCTAAATTCCTGCATAGCTACTGTAACTTTATGAGCATGGTGAATTCTTTAGTGTCAAGCTCAACTCATTTGATTTTTTGTGTCTTCATACTTTGGTTCTCTCATAAGCTACTTCCCATGGTTTTGCATGGTTCCAGAACTGCTAAGACAACATCAATTATAGTATGTCTGTCAATTCACAGATCCAGAATTGCTGTCCTCTTTTTTCTATGTAGGGATCAATTCTAACTCCAGGATGTATAACATTTTTTGCCCTCGTGTATAATGCCTCTTGTTCAGTCTTCTAAAACAGACTAACTTCTGTGACTTTAGAGATTTATTTCTGTACTTCTTGTGTTCAACCACCTACAACATGGAACTCAAAGAGAAAAAAATGACCTTCTGTTTGAACATACTTCATACTCTAAGGTTTGCTTTCCAGCCCACTTCTTGCTTTCAAAACTATCTCTTCTTAGTATGTTTGATGGTGGAAATATTTTCCACTCAGAAGATCCTGTCTTTGTTCCCTGCATGGTACACCTAGAAGGCACTTCTTTACCATCTGTACATTTATATCTGGGATTTTAGGTTTAAATTGCATTTTATATTGTAAACATTCAATATCTCATCAATATCTTAATATCAAGGTCTCAGATTGATTGAGCCTTGCTTGGCTTAGACTGGTGATTTGGAGTATTCTTCAAATCAATGCAATTGGTAATCCCTATGGTACTATATTGTTGTTAATTTTGTAGGAATTAAAATGCTTGGGTTCCATCCTAGATCTACTGAGTTAAAAACTTTGGAGGTAGATTCAAGCAATCTGCTTCAACAAGCTCCCTGGGAGATTGTGATTACATCTAAGGTTTGGGAGTCACTGGCCTAGATAGAAATATGCTTTATAATGTTTGTCTTGTGGGAAATGAAGAGATAACTTTTAAATTCTTGTTGCTGTTTTCTGAGTGTCATCAATTCTTAAAATATGAACAAACACACCCATCTCCTCTAAAATAAGCAATATGTTCTGGAAAACAGTGTACTTTTCTATGGTTTACAAGGTTTCCTATGAGCTTTCTGTATCTATGCCTACTAGCAGCCCAAAGCCAGAGGCTCCTTTGTGCCTTATCCGAAATATGCGATACATATAAGGATACTCAGAAAACTCATTGCCATGCTTTCCATATACCCTAGGTTTTCTAGACTGTTCTATATTTCCCTTTTTCGTCAGAGAACCTGGAAGGAATTGGGAAGAACGGACTTATTATATCTGGTAGAACTGGGAGTTCTGTGAAGTTTTTATAACTAAGTCACCATAAACTTGTGCTAGTGTTTTGTGTCTACTTAGATAAGTTTTGTTAAAAAATACAAGATTAGAAATGGATATTTTGACCCATGGGTATTTGATACAGATCTCAGACTCAGTACATGTCATTAGTGGGCCAAAAATATAATACGATTTTTCAAAGCTTTGTAATTCTACCCCATGTTCTATTGTCAAAGAATATATTGTATCTGATGAAATGTATCAGAAGGAAAGCAGAGGATGACAGTGACAACATTTTATTCTAGATGACAAACTCATGGCAAAGCTACATACCTATGTACCTATTTAGTTCAAACATAGAATATTATGATTTGTGAAATAGTGGGAAAGGTCATTCTGTAGCAGTGTGTGTCCGTGCTTTAATCAATCAGAAAGAGTCACTTTCATACTCTCACAACTTGGTCTCCACTTTAATTGCACAGTTAACCTGAATTCAATCAGGAAGATTTACCTGAACGTGATCAGTGCTAAGACGAAACAGGTAGAGTTTTACCAGCAAATATTGGGGCTCATAGGGAAAACAAACTTTGTTGTTAATTATCATAATGTAGCACGTTTTACAAACACATTTACTTAAAAAAACATATAAGACAAAATATTTCCCAGATGCTATCTGAAATATCCTGAATTTCAGAGAAGTTAATATCATTTAAGATTAATTTCGTTCTTTCTTTTTATTTTCTTATTGGTACATTTTAGATATACAATACAGTTACATTCATCATTGGGATCTTGGACCTTAATGTGTTGTATCTTGGTTCTTATTTTTTTTTTCCCATTTCCCTGGCTTTGCTTAACCCCTCTACCCTTCCCTATTTACAAAGACTTTGCTTCCATTTTTTAAAAATTTAAATTGAATTTATTGGTACATTCTCTGTAGACAGTACAGTTACATTCATTGCTGGGATCTTGTACCTTTACATGACAGATCTTGCTTCTCATTTTTTCCCCTTGTCCCCACCCTCCCTGCATCCCCTCCTCCCCTACCTACCTACAAACACTTTAATTCCATTTTTACATTTTCTCATATTTTTTTCCTTTCCCTTATTTCCCTTCTCCTAACCCTTTCACTGTCCCTACACCTTTAGTCCTTTTCTTGCTGTATCACATTGCTAATTAAGCTGTTAGGATCTTGAGTACTATTTTTGGTTTTTCACAACACAGAAACTATTCAGTATTTATACATGTGTGACTTATTTATTTCAATCAGGAGTATATTCTCAAAATGTACCCATTTACCTATGAATGCATCTACTTTCTCATTATTTATGGCTGAGCAGTATTCCACTTTATAGAAAAACCACATTTTCTTTAACCGGTTTCCAACTGATGGGCAGGTGGGCTGTTTCTAAGTTTTAGCTATTACAAACTGTTCTGCTATAAACATGGGTGAGCATATATCCCTGTGGTATGATTCTTTTAATTCTTTTGGGAAGATACCCAGAAGAGGGATGGCTGCGTCAAATGGAGCCTCTAATCCTAGTTCTTTGAGGTATCTCCATATTAACTTCCATAATGGTTGCACCAGTCTGCACTCCCATCAACAATGGAGAAGGGTTCCTTTCTCCCCACAACCCCACCAACATTTGTTATTGTATTATTTCTCAATAGTGGCCATTCTTTGTGGAGTGAGGTGAAATCTCAGAGTTGTTTTCATCTGCATCTCTCAAATGACCAGTGATGTGGAACATTTTTTCATATATTTACTTGCTGCTTTTATTTCTTTGTCTGAGAAATGTCTGTTCATTTCAGATGTCCATTTTTGAATTGGGTCTTTATATTTGGGGGGGCTGGTTGTTTTCAGTTCTTTATAGATTCTAGATAATACTCCTTTGTCTGAGGAGTAATTGGTAAAATTTTTTTCCCACATTATAGGTTGTCTCTTAGTTCTGTTGATTGTTACTTTTGTAGTGCAGAAGATTTTTAATAAGATGAGATCCTACTTGTTGATTCTTTCTGCTAGTTCCTGTGCTACTGAGGATTCATTCATAAAGTCTTTTCCTACGCCAATGTCTTCAAGAGTTCTGCCTAACTTATCTTCCAGCAAGTTTAGTGTTTCTTTTTTAATATTTAGATCTTTAATCCACTTGGATTTTAATTTAGTGCATGGTGAGAGATAAGGGTCTAGTTTTAATCTTTTGCAGGTTGAGATCCAGTTTTTCCAACACTACTTATTGAAGAGGCTATCTTTCCTCCAGTGGGGATGCTCAGCTCCTTTGTAAAAAATGAGGTAGCTGAGTGTATCTGGAGATGTTTTTGTGTTTTCCAATCTGTTCCACTGATCTTCAGGTCTGCTTCTTTACCAGTACCATGCTATTTTTGTCCCAGTGGCTTTTTAGTATCATTTCAAATTGGGAATTGTTATACCCGATGCCATGTCTCTGTTGTCTAGGTTCTTAAGGTTCCGAATGAATTTTTGGATTCTTCTTTCTAGTTCTGTGAAGTACAGTGTTGGAATTCCAATTGGCATTGCATTGAATATGTATAGCAGTTTTGGTAGTATGGCCTTTTTCACTATATTGATTCTTTCTACCCAGGAGCAGGGGATGACTTTCCATTTTCTTATAGCCTCTTCAATCTCTTTTTTCAGAGTGCTGTAGTTTTCAGTGTAGAGGTCTTTTGCTTCTTTAGTTAGATTGCTTCCTAGATACTTCATTTTTTTGGATGCTATTGTGAAAGGAATTGTTTCCCTAATTTCTCTCTCAGTGAGTCTGTTGTTTGTGTACAAGAAGGCTATTGATTTTTGAGTGTTGATGTTGTATCCAGCTACTCTGTTGAAAGTGTCAATTAAGTCTAGAAGTCCTTTGGTGGAGTTTTTTGGGTCTTCAATGTAGAGTATCATATTGTCAGCAAATAATGACAGTTTAACTTCTTCCTTTCTAATCTTTATTGCTTTAATTTCTGTTTCTTGTCTAATTGCTATGGCCAATGTTTACAGAACTATATTGAAGAGGAGTGGTGATAGTGGGCATCCTTGTCTTGTTCCTGATTTTAACGTGAAGGTTTTCATTTTTTTGCCATTTAATATGATGTTGGCTATTGGTTTTTCTTAGATAGCCTTTATTAAGTTGAGATATAGACCATCTATTCCAATTTTTTGCAGGTTTTTTTTTATCATGAATGTATGTTGAATTTTGTCAAATGCTTTTTCTGCATCTATTGAGAGGATCATGTGGTTTTTGTTCTTGACTTTGTTAATATAGTGTATTACATTTATTGATTTATGTATGTTGAACCATCCTTGCATCCCTGGAATAAATCTGACTTGGGCAGGATGTATAATCTTCTTGATGATCCTCTGTATTCTTTTTGCTAATATCTTGTTAAGGATTTTTGTACCTATGTTCATTAAGGAGATTGGCCTGTAGTTCCCTTTTTTAGTTGCATCTTTCCCTGGTATGGGAATCAAACTGATACTTGCCTCCAGGAATGAATTTGGAAGTATTGCTTCCCTTTCGATTTCATTGAAAATTTTGAAGAGTAATGGCAGTAGTTCTTCTCTACATGTCTTGTAAAATTCAGCAGTGAGTCCATCAGGACCTGAGCTTTTCTTTGTTGGTAAAATTTTAATTACATTTTCAATTTCATTGATTCTAATTGGGGTGTTTAAAATGTTTTCATCTTCTTTGTTCAACTTTGGTAATTCATAAGTACCTAGAGATCTGTCCATTTCTTCTGTGTTTTCCATTTTATTTGAGTACAGTTTCTCAAAGGAGGTATTAATGATCCTTTGGATTTCTGTTGGTTCTGCTGTGACTTCACCATTTTCATTCCTGATTGCATGGATCTGAGCCTTTTCTTTCCTTTTTTTGATAAGATTAGCTAAGGGTTTATTTATTTTATTTATTCTTTCAAAAAACCAACTCTTTGATTTATTTATTTTTTGAATTGTTTTCTGTTTCCATTAAATTGATTTCTGCTGTAATGTTTATAATTTCCTCTCTCGTTCAAGCTTTGGGTTTTTCTTGCTCTTGTTTTTCTAGGAGTCTAAGGTTCATCATTAGGTTGTTTATTTGAGCTCGCTCTGTTTTCCTAGTGTGGGCACTCAGTGCTATTAATTTTCCACGTAGAACTGCTTTCACTGTGTCCCATAGATTCCTGTATGTTGTACTGGCATTCTCATTTATTTGTAAAAACTGTCTAATTTCTTCTTTAATTTCCTCTGTGATCCACTGATTGTTCAGGAGTGTGTCGCTCAATTTCCTTGTGTTTGTGAAGTTCCTACAGTTTCTTATGCTATTGATCTTGAGCTTTATTGCCCTGTGATCTGATAATATACAGGGAATAACTTTGATTCTTATGAATTTATTCAAACCTGTTCTGTGATCTAGTGTGTGATCTATCTTGGAGAATGACCCATGTGCAGCTGAAAAGAAAGTATATTCTGATTTTGTGGGGTGGAACACTCTATAGACTTCTAAGTCCATGCATTCAAAAGCTTGATTTAGTTCTAGTATTTCATTGTTGATTTTTTGCCTAGATGATCTGTCTATTTTTGATAGTGGGGTATTTAGATCCACTGCTACAATTGTATGAGTGTTTATTTGGTTTTTCATGTTACTTAGTATTTGTTTTGTGTATTTGGGGGCATTTATATTTGGTGCATATATGTGTATGACTGAATTTTCCTCTTGAATTATTCCCTTTACAAGAATGTAGTGGCCTTCTTTGTCTCTCTTGATCAATTTTGGTTTGAAATTTACTTTGTCTGAAAGTAAGATTGCTACCTGTGATTTTTTCTGGGCTCCTGTTGCGTTTAGAATTATTTTCAACCCTTTCACTTTCAGTCTATGGGCTTCTTTTTCATTAGGTGTGTTTCTTGTATACAACATATTGTTGGATTTTGCTTCTTAATCCATTCTGCCAGTCTACTTCTCTTGATTAGTGAATTGAGGCCATTGACATTGATGGTTATAACTGATATGTACGGACTTCTTTTTGTCATTTTATTGTCTTTTTGTTGACTCTTTAATTTTTTGCCTTCTGCTTTTAGTTTCTTGCCTTGACTATTTGCTTTGCTCTGCTGAGCCTCATGGTGTTGTGATCTCTTTTTCTAGGATATTGTTTAGAATTCGTTGTAATGCTGGTTTGGTATTCATGAAATTTCTCAGGTGTTCTTTGTCATGGAAGTATCTTATTTCCCCATCCATTTTGGGAGAGAGTTTTGCAGGATGCATCAGTCTTGGTTGGAGGTTGTGTTCTTTTAGGACTTGAAATACCTCACTCCAGGCTCTCCTTGACCTGAGGGTTTGTATTGAAAAGTCTGCTGTGATTCTGATGGGCTTTTCTTTGCATGTGATTTGTTTCTTTTCTCTTACCACTTGTAGTATTTTGTTCTTCTGTTGGGTTTCTGGAATCTTGATTATTATATGTCTAGATATAGATTTTTTTTTTATCATGGCTAGTTGGGGTCCTATATGTCTCACTTAACTGTATGTCAAATTCTTCCCCTCTGTTTGGGAAGTTTTCTGTCTTTATTTCTGTGAACAGCTTTTTAAGTCATTTGCATTTTCTCCTGCTACTTCATGGATTCCTATCAGTCTTATGTTATTCTTCTTTGCATCATCTAGGAGTTGTTGGATTGAATTATCATGATCCCTTACTGTTTTTAAAACACCTCTCTTTTCTCAGTCACTGGCTGTTATCCTATCTCATATATCTGAGATTCTATCTTTGCCATCTTTTATTATGTTGCATACACTTTCAGTAGAATTTTTAATCTCTTGGATATCTGTTTGAATCTGTTTTATGGATTCCATTTCTTTCCTACTTTGGGCATTCATTGTTTCCATTTCTTTCTTATGCTGGGCCTTCACGGCTTCTATTATGGTCCTGAGGTCATCTATTTTTTTGTCTGTTTCTGTTCGAGAGTCTTGAATCATGACTTTCATTTTGCTCACCATCTCTATAGTTATCTGGGAAATTATTTCTGTTTTGAATTTTTCTAGAGCCTGATTGATCAGTTTTGTTACTTCCTGTGCTGTGAGTTCTGAGTGTCCTCGTGTTTCACTATCAGCCTTTTCAGCCTCCTTTGCCCTACTGTTTGTTGTTGGTGAACTGGAAGACTGTCTTTGTGTCTTGGTTAAGCGTTTTCTCCTTTTTATTTTTGCTTTTGGGTTGTCTTTGATTCAATCTCTGGGTTATTAAATCTTCCTAATATCATTGTGCTTCAGCCCCCAACTCTCTAATGACTCATAGACATTCTCACTTTCACATTGTCACAGAAGACAACTTATCCAATCAACCCCTAACTTTTGTGCCAATTGATATAATCAGCAACACAACAGGATCAATCACCTTTTGCAAATTGACCTCTTGTGGTAGTCATCAATCCATCACCCCCCAATCATGTGAACTAAATTAAAATCAGGAAGCAGCCCAAAATATGTTTGCAGTGGGCAAACTCCTCAATATGGTATATTTACTGTATGGGATGGGGGACTAGGCCTAATTAGGATGAGAAGAGTAAACAAGTAAAAGAACTGAAGAAGGTTTCCAGTGAAGCCAGAGAACACAGAATGACCACACAATCTTTAGGAAACTGTAAAACTCAAAAGGGATAGACAGAGTGTAAGTATGAAGACAAGAATATATCCCCTCAACAGCTATAGGGGCTCATTTTCCATTGAATCTACTGACCTTTGAGTGAGGCTCAATGATGGAAAAAAAAAGAACATTGATAAAAAAGAAAAAAATGATAAAAGAAGAAAATCCAATTTAGGGCAGGAGCAGGAACAGAAAAGGAGGTGAGGGGTAATATGGTGGAGCAAGAGACTGAGTTGTTGAAACAGGACAGAAAAGAATTTACAGAGTGGAATGAGGAAAAGAAAGAAGAGGACAAAAAATGACTTTGAATGGCCTCTTTCAGACTATATTTCTGCTGTCATAATACACATCGTGTGCAGCCATGTGCAGAACCATATCTCCCTATCTCATCTAGTTGAAGGCAGAACCCCGTGACTCAGACTGACCTCAGGCCACAAGGACCAATTTGAGCTCCCCGACCTCCTGCAGGGTTGAACTCCAGACAGTTTTATTACAGGTTTCCCCTGCCCCTTCTTTACAGATGTTTGAATTTGGGAGCTCAGAAAATCACCCTTTATAACCAGCTATGTTTCTGTGGAGCAGGTCCATGGACTGGCACATTCAGGGGATCTGAGAGTGGGGGATGGGGAGGGTTTGGCTCAGCAGCACCCATGCGGCTACCCTCCTGGCACTGGGGAGGCGATGGCGGTGCCTGAGACAAAGGCCGTGGCTACCCGGACCTGTGGGCTGGGTCCAGGTGGGTGGGGGGCACTGCAATGTCCCCACCAAGCAGTTCTCTCTGCATCTCACCTTGTTGGCTGGCATTTGGGCAGTGATGGCAGTGTCCGCAACAAAGGCTGCAGCTACCCAGAATCGTGGGCTGGGTCCAGGTGGGAGTGGGCGCTTCAGTGTCCCTGCCAAGTGGCTCTCTCCACATCTCACCTTGTTGGCTGGCACTCAGGCTGATGGTGGCATCTGTGATCTGCTTCCATTTTTAAAATTTCACTCATTTTTTCTTTTTCCTTCTTACCTATTCCCTGCATCACCCACTTCCGCTACAACTTTAGACCTTTTTTCCTATTGCACAATATCAATTATACATTTTGATCCTTATTTACACTTTTAGTTTATCACACCAGTGAAACTATTTGGTATTTACACACATGTGTCCTATTAATTTCACTTGAGGGTATGTCCTTAATGTGCAGCCACTTTAGTTATAAATGTCTCTAGTTCCTCATTTGTTATTGCTAAGTAATAGTTCATTTTATATAAAATCTAGATCTTTATCAACTTTCCAAGTGATGGGAAATTGGTCTATTTCCAAGTTTTAGCTATTACAAACTGTGCTGATAAGACACAGATGAGCATATATCACTGTGCTATAATTCTTTTAATTATTTTGGGAAATACTCAGCAGGGGAATACCTGCATAAAATGGGACCTCTAATTTTAGTTATTTAAGATATATCCATATTGATTTCCACAGTTGTTGCATCAGTCTGCACCTCCACCAACCAGGAAGAAGGGTTCCTTTCTCCCCACAATCCTGCCAACATTTGTTATTGGTTGATTTCTCTTTTTTTCTTCCTCATTGAGTTTATCTGTACTTTTTAGGTATACAGTACAACTACATTCATCATTCGGATCTTGTAGCTTTACATGACAGGTCTTGGTTCTCACTTTTTTCCCCTTCTCCCTGCCCTCCCTTCACCCCCTCCTCCCTTCCCTATGTACAAAAACTTTTTTCCATGTTTTTTGTTTTCTCATATTTTTTCTTTTCCCTTATTTCCTTTCCCCTACACTTCCCACTTCCCCTACACCTTTAGCAATTTTGTTCCTATTTTACATTGTCAATTATACCATTTGGATTTTTTAGTTTTTAGTTTTTCACACCAGAGAAAATATTTGTTATTTACATGTCTGTGACTTATTTATTTCACTTGAGTATATTCTCAATATGTATCCATTTTACTATGGATGAATCAAATTTCTCATTCTTTATGGCTGAGTAGTATACCATTTTATAGAAAAACCACATCTTTATCCAGTGTCCAACTGATGAGCAATTGGGCTGTTTGAAAGTTTTAGCTATTACAAACTGTGCTGTTGTAAAGAGGGGTGAGCATATATCATTGTGGTATGATTCTTTTAATTCTTTTGGAAAGATACCCAGCAGAGGGATAGCTGGGTCAAATGCAACCTCTAATCCTAGTTCTTTGAGGTATCTCCATATTGATTTCCATAGTGGTGGCACCAGTCGGCACTCCCACCAACAGTGGAGAAGGATTCCTTTCTTTCCACATCCCCACCAACATTTGTTATTGATTGATTTCTTGATAGCAGCCATTATTTCTGGGGTGAGGTGGAATCTCAGTGTTGTTTTCATGTGCATCTCTTGAATGACCAGTGATGTGGAACATTTTTTCATATATTTATTTGCTGCTTTTACTTCTTTGTATGAAAAATGTCTGTTCATTTAAGATGCCCATTTTTGAATTGGGTCTTTGTATTGGGGGTTCTGATTTTTTGGTGTTCTTTATGTATTCTAGATAATTGTCCTTTGTCTGAGAAGCATCTAGTAAAAATTTTCCCCACATTGTAGGTTGTCTCTTAGCTCTGTTGGTGGTTTGTTTTGCAGTGCAGAAGCTTTTTATTAAGATATGATCCCAATTGTTGATTCTTTGTGCTCGTTCCGGTGCTACTGAGGATTCGTTCATAAAGTCTTTTCCTAGCCAATGTCCTTAAGAATTCTGCCTAACTTATCTTCCAGCAAATTTAGTGTCTTTTTAAAAATATTTAGATCTTTAGTCCACTTCAAATTTAGTTTATTCGAAAGATAAGGGTTTAGTTTTAATCTGTGGCAGGTTGAAATCCAGTTTTTCTAACACCATTTATTAAAGCGGCTATCTTGCCTCCTGTGAGATTGGTTGGCTCCTTTGTCAAAGATGAGATAGTTGAGTGCATCTGGAGTTGTTTCTGTATCTTCCAGTCTGTTCCACTGATCCTCACGCCTGTTTCTTTGCCAGTACCAAGCTGTTTTTATCACAGTGGCTTTGTAGTATAGTTTCAAATTGGGAATTATTATACCCGCTGCCATGTGTCTGTTGCCTAGGATGGCTTTTGCTAATCTAGGTCTCTTCCAAATGAATTTCTGGATTATTTTTTCTAGTTCTCTGAAATATATTGTTGGAATTTCAATTGGCATTGAATTAAATCTGTATAGCATTTTTGGTAGTATGGCCATTTTCACTATCTTGATTCTTCCTACCCAGGAGCAGGGGATATCGTCCCATTTTCTTATATCATCTTCGATCTCTTTTTTTCAGAGTTCTGTAATTTTCAGTGTAGAGGTCTTTTGCTTCTTTTGTTAGATTGAATCATAGATACTTTATTTTTTTGGATGCTATTGTGAAAGGAATTGTTTCCCTAGTATCTCTCTCAGTGAGTCAGTTATTTGTGTACAAGAAGGCTATTGATTTTTGAGTGTTGACGTTGTATCCAGCTACTCTGTTGAAAGTGTCAATTAAGTCTAGAAGTCTTTTGGTGGAGTTTTTTGGGTCTTCAATGTAGAATATCATATTGTCAGCAAATAATGACTGTTTAACTTCTTCCTTTCCTATCTTTATTGCTTTAATTTCTTTCTTTCTAATTGCTATGGCTAATGTTTCAGAACTATATTGAAGAGGAGTGGTGATAGTGGACATCCTTGTCTTGTTCTTGATTTTAATGTGAAGGTTTTCAGCTTTTGGTCCTTTAATATGATGTTGGCTGTTGGTTTTTCATAGTTAGCCTTTATCAAGTGGAGATATAGACTATCAATTCCAATTTTTGCAGGGTTTTTTTTTATCATGAATGCATGCTGAATTTTGTCAAATGCTTTGTCTATATCTATTGAGAGGATCATATTTTTTGTCCTTGATTCTGTTAATATAGTGTATTATATATACTGATTTACACATTTTGAGCCATCCTTGCATCCCTGGAATAACTCTGACTTGGTCAGAGTGTATGGTCTTATTGACGACCCTCTGTATTCTGTTTGCCAGTATCTTATTTAGGATTTTTGAATCTGTGTTAATTAGGGAGATTGGCCTATAGTTCTCTGTTTTAGTTTTGTCTCTCCCTTGTTTGGGAATCAAAGTAATACTTGCTTCCAGGAATGAATTTGGAAGTATTGCTTCCCTTTCAGTTTCATTGAAAACTTTAAAGAGTAGTGGCAGTAGTTCTTCTCTAAATGTTTTGTAAAATTCAGCAGTGAATCCATCAGGACCTGGGATTTTCTTCTTTGGTAAACTTTTAATTACATTTTCAATTTCACTGATTGTAATTGGGGTGCTTAAAATTTTTGTATCTTCTTCATTCAATTTTGGTAATTCCTAAGTATCTAGAAATCTGTCCATTTCTTCTGTATTTTCCATTTTATTAGAGTACAGGTTCTCTAAGTAGGATTTGATCCTCTGGATTTCTGTTGGCTCTGTTGTTACTTCACCTTTTTCTTTTCTAATTGCATGGATCTAAGCCTTTTCTTTCTTTTCTTTTTTCTTTTTTGATAAAGTTGTTGAGGGTTTTTTGATTTTATTTAGTCTTTCAAAAACCCAACTCTTTGATTCATTGATTTTTTTTGTATCCTTTTCTTAGTTGCTATTGCAGTAATTTCTGCTCTAATCTTTATAATTTCCTCCCATGTTGAAGCTTTGGGTTTTTCTTGGTCTTCATTTTCTAGGAGTCTAAGACTCATCATTAGGTTATTTATTTGAGCTCTCTCTGTTTTCCTAGTGTGGGTATTCATTGCTATAAATTTCTATCATAGAACTGCTTTTATTGTGTCCCATGTATTCCTGTACATTGTATTGGCATTATCATTTATTTGTAAAAACTGTCTAATTTCTTCTTTAATTTCCTCTGTGACTCATTGATTTTTCTGGAGAGTGTTGTTCAATTTCTATAGGTTTGTGAAGTTCTTGCAGTTTCTTTTGCTATTAATCTCCAGTTTAATTGCACTATGGTCTGATATTATACAGGGACAACTTCAATTTCTTTGTATTTACTTAAACATGTTGTGTGATCTAGTATGTGGTCTATTTTTGAGAATGACCCATGTGGAAACCTAAAGAATGTATAATCTGATTTTTTTGGGTTGAAAATTCTGTAGACATCTGCAAAGTCCATTTGTTCAAAACAGTTTAGTTCTAGTATTTCATTGTTGATTTTTTGACTAGATGATCTGTATATTTGATACAGTGGGGTATTTAGGTCCTCCATACAATTGTATTAGTGCTTATTTGGTATTTCGTGTGTCTTAGTATCTGTTTTGTATAATAGGTGGCATTAGTATTTGGTGTATACTTGCTTATGATTTTTATCTCTTCCTGTTGGATTTTTCACATTTCTAGGATGTGATGTCCATCTTTGTCTTTTTCATCAGTGTTTGTTTGAAGTTTACTCTATCTGCAATTAAGATTGTTTCCCCTGCTTTTTTCTGGGTTCCTGTTGCATGGAGAACTGTTTCTATACTTTTACTTTCAGTCTATGAGTTTCATTTAGAATTAGATGCACTTCTTATATACAACATATTTTTTTGGATTTTGCCTCTTAATTCATTCTATGAGTCCTTCTCTCTCTCTCTTTTTTGGTGAAGTTTTGCTGTGAAGCAATTGAGATCATTAATATAGATGGTTATAACTGATATGTATTGCCTTATCATCATCATGTTACTTTCCTTTTGATGGCTGTTTCTAATCCCCCCCTTTAATTTCTTGCCTTGCCTTCTGGATTTGTTCTGTTGGGCTCCTGGAGTTGTGACCTTCATTGTCTTTTTCTAGGATATTATTTCAAATTATTGGTTTAGTATTCATGAATTTTCTCAGGTGTTCTTTGTCATGCAAGTGTCTTACTTCTCCATAAATTCTGAAGGAAGGTTTTGCAAGATACATCAGTCTAGGTTGGAGGTTATTTTAGGGCTTGAAATACCTCACTCCATTCTCTCCTTGAATTGAGGGTTTTTGTTGAAAAGTCTGCTGTGATTCTGATGGGCTTTCCTTTGCATGTCATTTTTTCCCTCTAACTTCTAACAGTATTTTGTTCTTCTTTTTGGTTTCCAGGATCTTCATTATTATATGTTTAGGTGTAGATTTTTGTATGATCATGGCTAATTGTAATTCTATAACCCCCACTTATCTGTATGTCAAATTCTTTTGCTCTGTTTGGGAAATTTTCTTTCATTAATTCTTTTAACAGTTTTTTTATGTAATTTTTACTTTCTCCTGCTTTTTCATGAACTTCTATCAGTGTTATAATATTCTTTTTTTTGCATCATCTAGGAGTTCTTGCATTGTTTTCTCATATCTCTTAGTATTTTTAAGAGATCTGTCTTTTCATGGTCACTGACTGTGATCCTTTCTTCTATGCCTGAAATTCAATCTTCACATTCGCTCATTCTGCCTCAAATGCTTTCAATAGAGTTTTTAATCTCCTCTATGTCTGTTTGAATTTGTTTCATGTATTCCATTTCAGTCCTATTTTGAGCATTCTTGGTTTCCATTACTTTCCTATGCTGGGCATTCATGGCTTCTATCATGATCCTGAATTCATGTAATTTTAAAAATCTGTTTCCATTCTAGAGCCTCTAACAATGTACTTCATTCATTCTGCTCACCATCTCTAAATATTTCAGTAATTATTTGTGTTTTGAATTTTTGTAAATTCTCATTCATCTATTTTGTTGCTTCCTGTGCTATCAGTTCAGAGTGTCCAAGTGGTTGATTAACACACTTTTCTAACTCATCTATCCCAGAATTTGCCTTTGGTGAACTGGCAGCCTGTGTTTTTGCCTGTGCCTTGCTTGAATGTCTTCTCATTTCTTTTTTTGTTGTTGATACTGCCCTTGATTTAATTCCTGGGTTAATTATTGCATCTTCCTTTTGTAGCTTCCTTTTATAGCAGAGAAGATTTTGAGTCTCTTTTGACTCTGAGACCCTCTCATTTTCATAAAACTAGGAAGGGCAACACATTAGATGAATGACAACACCTTAGCCCAAGGAATACAATCAGCACACCATAACGTGAAACACAGTTTAGAAAATGACAATTTGTTTTATTTGTTTATCTATCACCTTTTACCATGTGAATCAAACAAAAGTCGAGGTTGGAGCTCAGAACAATGGCCATTATGATCCCCTGTGCCTATGTGGTGTGAATCCAGGTACCAGCCCAGCCAGGAGTCTGCAGTCAGGTGGTGGCTGCAGGCACACCTCTCACCCTTGCTCTGCTGAGGACTGGGGTTGGGCTATTTCTTTCTCTTTAGTGTTAGTATACTTTTCCAGATCTATAAAATAAACAAATATAAACATTGTTACTTATAATCATAAAAATTAATAATTGGGTATACATAATTCTCAATAATCCATTCCTCTATTCATCTTTCATATTTTAGGGCAATAAGAGATATCTAAAAATATTAAAAATTTATATAAATATTTTTATATTCATTCACAATTTAATAAAATCAAGCATGTGGCTTTCCATTGTATAGGAATAAAATGTGATTAAAATGTAATTTTGTTATTTTAGGCATTCATATGTAGTGCCTTTAAGTAAAGGCATAATGGGTAAAATTAACAAGTACTTATTAAAATCTTCCTCAGTATTACAATTGATCTTCAAGACCATTCATTCATGATTTGCATAGAAAGATTTACAGAACTCAAAAGAGCTGTTGTATTCGTGATTCATTCAAATAATTATTTTTTATAGTGAAAGGATGCTGATTAAATAAGCAAATAAAAAAAGCAGAGAAGGCAAAGTCCAGGAGCCATGAAACTCAACTTTATAGTTATTTAACCCTAATGAAATTGTATGGACAGCCCTTAATTTTTCTTGTAATGAAGAGTGACAATGTGTAGCCTGGGAAGCTCACTCCAGCTTTGGTGTCCAGAGTTTCTGTTGGGGCTCAGTAACATACATGAGGTTGGCTGCCTGCATGGCTATTTTTATATGTCAGCCTTTTCAAAGGTGAAGTTGACATGGCATGATACAATGCCTCATCACATGTTATGTGGTTAGCATCCACTGTCTAGAGTGGGTCAAAGCCTTCATGTAAATAAAGATACTCTTTTACAGGTAAAAATATTTCTAGGACCTAGAGGTTACCTTCTAGAAGCAGAAACTAATCAGAGTGTTGACAACTCAGATATGCTGAGTTAATCCTTTGCTGCCCAGACAAACTTTTTATAAGCTGAAAAATACTTTAATGACTATACTAATACTTTTGCAAGTCATAGTTTCCAATTTTTTTCTTTTAAATAACTGTGAGCTGAAAGATCATTCAATGTATTTGGTTGATAGACCAGTATATGATTTCTAGCATAAAATTCTTCTGATTCACTTTGATTTCTACATAGATGAAGTTTTCAGTAATTTTTAACCCCCCAAATTAGAATCTTAAATCTGTTTTGTTCTAGCAATGAAATACTCATCAACAGACACATGAATTAGTTTTTAAAGCCTCATTCATTACATCAAAAGACATTTACAATACAATTTAAATTTTATATGTGTCAGTATATATTATAATTTTACTATAATCATACACTTGTAGTGTAATACAAATAATTGAAATTAGAATTTCATAGTACTTTTAGTTCTTAGAATTTTATGGTCACAGAAAATAATGAAATAAATTTCATTTATAAATAAACATGAGAGAATCATTAAAATATTTTTAGGTAAAGTTAGAAGGGCAAAATTCTCTGCTGAAAGTGGAGTGGAAATATGAATTTATGAATAAGCAATAATAATGATAAATAAAAGATAAACAATTTAATATGTTTTAAATATTTGTTCTTATAATATTTTTTTGTACTGGTGATCAAATTCAGGACTTTGTGCTTGCAAGGCAGACTCTGTGCTGCTAAGTTAAATCCCCAGCCCTGTTCTTATATAATTTTTAAATGGATAACAGTGGATATTATTCTTCATATAATTTTCAAATTTATGACAGTGAATTTTAAATTGTGACACTATTTCCATTATGTGAGATACATTTAAAATATGTATATGACAGTTTTATTTCACAATATAAATATTTAACCAAGCATGGTGGCATATGCCTATAAGCTTAGCACTGTGAAAGGCTGAGGCAGGAAAATCTCAAGCTAGAGAAAATCTGGGCAGTTTAGAGACTTAGAAAGTATCGTGTCTCAAAAAAATTTTTTAAATGGCTAGGGATGTAGATCAGTGAGAAAAGTCTTTGGTTCAATCACTAGTACCACAAAAAATTTTCAGTATGACATAGATGAATATGTGGAGGCCATCCTCCATAAATCTTTCTTATTTCTATATTTTTGGTAATTATCAGACAAGTAGCTATCCTTTTAGGAACGTTTACATGAGTAGAAGGTCTTTGAAGGATAGAGATGGAGACTCCCTTTGTATGCATGCAAATTTACACACATTCTCAAAGTAAATATAGCCCCATTCTTTCCCCGGAGATACTTATTTTTATTTTCAAGGTAATAAAGATAACATTTCTGTTAGAGGAAATATTGGGGAAGTTTTCTGGTGGCCTTTATTTAAAATCAGAATCTTTTAATTTCAGAGGTCCTTTCCTATAATTCATCCGCACTGATTATGAAGATAATGCCTGGCCTGCCCTTTGGTGACCCACAAGTGCTTAGGGACCAGTGCAAAGATGTATTATTGCTGAAAGTAATAAATGTCTGAATCCATATAGACTTATTTTTTTATTTATCAGCTAAATTGATGGAAGAATGAGAAGTTACACTTGTCACCAGAGACTAGCTTAGGTAGTGCATTCAGGAAAACATCAGAAAGAAAAAATGATAGTGGCAACATTTTTCAGATATTTAAACATATGAAACTATTGAAATGGGAATGAAAAAACTCAGAAATGAAAAAAAATACCCCATATCTTTAGCTCTTGTTATAGTTCCTGACAGATAGTGGACACTAAAATATTGTTTTTCTTTTCTTTTTTTGGGTACCAGGGATTGAACTCGAGTCCTTGTGCTTGCAAGGCAGGCCACTGAACCGTTGAGCTAAATACCCAGCCCTAAAATATATTTTTAAAAAAATCAAATGGAGAAATAAACTATTGAAGTAATGAATACAGAATTTTCTAATCTATTTTTGCCTCTAGACTACAGTGGACTACCATGTTAAATATGTTGATTATGCAAAAAATATGTTGCTTATGTACAAGAGGAAGAGAAAGTTGAATCAAATTCCATTTATTTCTTTAAATTATTTGTTAAACTCCTCTATGCTTATCATTTTACTAGGTACTGGAAAAAAAGGTGAAAAGAAGCAGTCCTTTCCTTCAAGGAAGCTTAGGGGAACATGAACAAATATAACATTACTGTGATTAAAATACCATTAAAATATAATATTAATGTCATTAAAATGCAAACTGTCAGTGACTAGAAAACTTATAATGACTCATTTACCTGAGGAACTAGGGAAACTTCCCCCAATAGAAATAGGAGTTTGTAACAGAAAAACAGTGGTGTAGGGGCAAGGAAATAAGGGAAAAGAAAATATATGAGAAAATGAAAAAATAGAAATAAAGATTTTGTTAATGGGGAGGGGAGGAGGGGGGAGGGAGGACAGGGACAAGGGGAAAAAATGAGAACCAAGGCCTGTCATGTGAAGGTACAGGATCCCAGTAATGAATGAAACTGTATTGTAGACCTAGATTGTATCAATAAACTCAATAAAAAGGAAAAAAAAAGTGGTTAGTTATTTCAGGGTATTAGTAGAGGTATGCTCAAGTATAATTTAATTTTAAATGAAGAAATAAATTACCTTTAAGCATATTAAAATAACTATGACAATGTCAATAATAATTATGCAAATGTAATAGTTGACTTACAATCTTCAACTTTCAAAAATAATAATGTCCTTGACTTTTTTAATAATCCATTTTTATGAAACCATTGAAGAGGCTAATCTATAAAACATAGATTTGATAGCTATTATTTCACAAAATGTGTGTATTAATGGCATTCCAAATGTATTGTTTTGCCTCTGGAGAATTCCTGCAGTAGAACTCAGGCTTCATTGGAAAGAGCTCAGTGCTGAGCAGTCATACAAGTGAAATACTTCTAGGTCAAAATCAGGCACTTAGGTAAAGGCAAAATAAATGAGTAGCTGGGAGCTAAAGGCTGTAATTCCTATAATTTTACCAGAATCCTTATATTTACCTCTAAGAACTCTTCTACAACACAGTGTTAAATCAGACTTTGTAACCCCAAAATATTTTTTTTGAGAATTGAAGACCTTGGAGATAAAAACTTTATGTTAGTAAACCTCAGGATAGGGGCCCTATTTCATCAAAATACCTTCTTTTCATAAGATTTTTCAAATACTTAGTCAATCTACCTAGCATTTAACTGTAATTTTCCATGGCTTTAAGATAATTGATTTTTTAAAAAATGAATTTAACATAGTAGTTATGTTGCATTCTGGCATCCTGACCTTTTAAAGAGATGGCACTTCATTGTGTTTCAGATATGTAAGCAATGTTCTCTTTTCTACCCTTTGCCAAAGGAAGAACTCATTATGGGAAGAGCTATGTAGAGCTCACATCCTTTGTATCTCTAACATTTTCTTTTCCAAGAATACTGTATCTGTCAACAAGGGAAAGACTCTCTATTTTCTGGTACCTGATACAAGTGCCCATTCTGTTATGGATATAGAGGCAAAAATAAACTGCTTTGGTAGAAAAAATAATAAATTGGGTTTAGTTAATTTTATCCCTTTCCCATTGCTTCTTGATTTTATTCTTTGCAGTCACACTGATCTATTTCCTCCTTGAACCATCTATATTTCTGGCTGATGCATTTTGGCACTAAATCATGTACTTTTGTAACATTCACAAATGTTTTATATTTATATGTTCTTACTCTTTAAGTTTTATGTGGGTAAGGACTGCTTTCTCTCTGCATTGGACCTTTGTAGAGTTTTCAGTATTTAATAGATACTCTGAACATTTTGGTTTGATTAAGCTTAGATGAGTTGGCTTGAGTACCAGTTTATGCAAATGTAACTAACCAGAGGCTTTTTACAACTGGGCATATCTAGTGAACTGTTTTGATTCTCCCTTTGACTTCTATCCCCCTGTTTTGTCTAGGTATACACTGTTGCTTATTTCTTTACTTATCTTACTGGGTAACCCAAGGATATACTCTAGGTCAGGAGTAAATATTCTGTTTCTTCAAGCAAGTAGAAAACTGATAAAAACATATCATATAGCATCAAGACTACACAAGGTATGCAGGTCATAAAAGTAATATAAGGTATATAAACTTTTTCAGGTTATAAAAGGTAAACAAAACACATTATAGAATGCCACATAAAAAAGGTTATCTCATAACATTGAGAAATGGAAATTATATAAAATATGTAATAGAGTACAGAATGTATCTGTAAATCCTGGGGCAGAAAAAGTAGAAAGTGGAAGTAAAGACACTTGATCTATGCTCAGACAAGAAAGATGAAGATATTGGTAAGGGACTCTGCATAGAATATTTGCATTTGACAATGGAAAAGTCCCAGTTAAATTCAACATGACAATTTCCCCCTTGCAGAGCTCCAAAGGAAAAGTATAGCAAGTAAATAGAATGGTCTTGGTGCTTAGAAGAGGCCTTCTAAGGATACAAGCTCTGAGAATATCAGATTCAAGGCAACGTGACTAAATCCAGATCCTCTACATGTTCATCAGTGTTTGAATTAGGTCAGGATAGCTGCTATCACACAGAGTCCAATATATACCATGACTCAAACCAAAAGGAGCATATTTCTCACAAAGATTACTGGGTGTTTCACACATGTTGACGTGGTGGTATTTCTCCTTGTAGTTATTCAGAGAGCTGGCTGATAAAGGACCTGTCATTTTTAATATGTCTTTTCAAGGACTTTCCAGAACTAGTAGGATCATTTCTATTTAAGTCAGCCATATGGGGGGAAAAATGCAGATGGCCTTTTTTAGGGCCCAGATCCTGAAGTAGTGCATATGATTTATATCAACATTTATTCTGATGGAAAACTCAGTAATATCACAACTAACTATAGGAATATAAGGGCTGATTCATGAGCGGGCTTGGGGAATGCACATGCTCAGGAAAAAAAGAATACAACCTGGAAAATTTTTGTTTCCTTAGTCTTTGATTATTTACCCATATCTGTATGTGGTTGGGTGTGTTTGTATGGGTAAATATGTAAAATTTCCAGGTACAACGATATACAAATGAATCTGGTAAGTCTTGGACCTCCAACAAATGCCAAAGTGCCTACCCATGATTTGTGAAGATTGGCTTTTGTTTGACTTAAATTAAGTTTATCTTTACTTTTAAAAAAGCTTTATTTCCAGTTTCATTAACAGATATATTCTTGTATGTGGTGGGATCTTATTAGCACTTAATGATGCTAATAGTCATTTAAACTTTTTAAAGTGACAAAATTCTCATTGAAATTTATCCAAAGAAAGAGATTCAATATCTCAGCAAGTGGTTATATAGAACATGACTAATTTAATGCTGTGCTAATCAAGTTTTGCATTACATAGTCTGTAAAACCTAAAAGCTTTTCAGAGCCTTTCTAAAATTTTAAAGGATTTATGCAATCAGAATTCTTTAACTTTACTATGCACTGGTACAATCGCCAAAAAATTACTCCACTGGAACACCTGTGTCAATAACATTAACATAACCTGTTAATGAATTATTTATGTTCTTAAGTGTTCATTGTTTGTCTAAATGCTCCTCTCATATTATGAAGAAACTACTCTAAAATGATTTTAACCTAAGTTACTAAAATTTTTCTGTGTAACAAGCTGAAGGTATAGTTCAGTGATAGAACAGACGGGAGATCCTGGATTGGATCTCCAGTACCACAATAGAAAAAAAAAGAGCAGTATTCTCAAATGACATGATCCTCTACAGAGAAGACCCTAAAACTCTACTAAAATACTTAAAGAACCAATAACCAAATTCAGTAATGTAGTAGGACATAGAGTCATCACTAAATAATCAATAGCACTCCATATACCAATAACAAACTCACTCAGAAAGGAATAATGGAAACAGTACTTTTCACAATAGTACCAGAAAGTGAAATATTTAGGAATTAACCTAACCAAGGAAGTGAAGGACCTTTGCAATGAAAACTATAGTACTCTGAAAAAGGAAATCTAAAGGGATGTCAGAAAATGTGAAGTTAACCCCTGTTCCTGGATAGGCAGAACCAATATAGTTAAAATTGCCACATTTCCAAAACTATTAGCCCGGCTTAATGCAATACTACTTAAAATACCAATAATGTATTTTTTTAAACAGAAATGGAGAAAGCAATTCTAAAATTCATTTGGAATCTGAAGATATTAGAATAACAAAAGCAATTCTGGGCAACAAGGACAAGCAGGGGGCATCACAAATCCAGACATCAAGTTATATTACAAAGTTATAGTTATTAAAAAATAATGGTATTGGCAAAAAACAGACTTGCAGATCAGTGGAATAGAATAGAAGTCATGGAAACAACTTCAGGCATACTCAGTTACACAACCTTTGACAAATGGTCCAAGTGCCTTTGCCAGAGGGAAGATAGCCTCTTTAATACCTCTTCAGTGGTGCTGAAGATAGCCTCTTTAATGATGCTGTAAAAACTGGATTTACTGGAGACTGGATAAAGTAGATGTGTTTTTTTAAAAAATAAAAGGAGTACTACTCAGCCATGAAAAATGAGATACAAGAGATATTTATAGCTAAATAGATGCACATTGAGGCCATATTCTTAAGTGAAATAAATGGGACACACATATGTAAATACTGAATAGTTTCTTTGGTGTGAAAAGCTGAAAGTTTAAATAATAATTAAAATGTATAATTGATAATGTGAAATAGGAAGTAAAGGTCTAGAGGGGTAGGGAAAGGGGGAGGGGGAGGAGAAAGGAGAGAAGGGAAAAGAAAAAATATTAGAAAAATAAAATGGAAACAAAGTCTTTGTAAATAGGGAAGAGAGGAGGGGTGAAGGGAGGGCAGGGGAATGGGAGAAAAAATAAGAACCAAGATAAGTCATGTAAAGAAACAAGATCTCAATGTAATTACATTGTATACCTAAATGATAAAAAAGAAAGAAAAAAAAATGAGCAAGTGAATTCAACAATATGAAACATCGAAACTTTGAAGGAGCCTTGGTAAGGATGGAGAAATGAAATTACATGCCACAGATAGATGCTAAAAATATTTGTTGACAACTGAATGAAAACAAAGATACTTTTTCCACTTTTTGATGTCATCTACCACCACTTATTGCCTGGTAGCATCTGACTTTTTTTTTTTCTTTTTGGTACCAGGGATCAAACTCAGGACCCTGTGCTTGTGAGGTAGGTGGCAGAACCACTGAGCTAAATCCCACCCACTCATTGCCTGAATAATTGATTTTTGTAAAATTCTTGAATATTAAAGGCTTTATTCCTGATCACTGCAGGCAAAACAATCAAACTTGCTGAGTACTAGACTCATTGTAGGTTGTGATTAAACTGGTTTAATAGTTAACAATCAATTCTGAATCAAATTAGTCTAAAAGCAGATATTTAATTTTCTATTGTATATTTTATTTATTAGTTTTTAACAATCAGAGTTGTGGCCTTATATGTTATATATTATACAGTTTACACTTATCAGGCTAAATGAAAATATAATAAAATGTGTGTATGAACTCAAAAACTCCTACATTATATCATTTCTCAGGAAAAAAATACAATGGAATTTTGGATGCAACTAAATTTTCCTGTTATTATAGAGACTTTTTCATTCATTGTATTGTCATTCTTAATTTAAAAAAAAACATTTCAATTTCAGATGATTTCAAGGCTTTGATTGTGGAAATTAATTTGTGTTTTAGCCAGGCATGGTGGTGCATGCCTGTAATCCTAGCACTTGGGAGGCTGAGGCAGGAGGATCGCTGTGAGTTCGAGACAAGCCTGGGCTACATAGTGAGTTCCAGGTCAGTCTCAACTACATAGTGAGACCCTGTCTCAAAAGACAAAACAAACAAACAAGCAAACAAAAAAAGTTATTGTGTTTTAGAATGCAGATTTTCTTGAATAAAATAAATAAATTTATTGGACATCTTTGTACAAGCCAATTCAGTAAAACAATGAAGTTTAGCTCAATTCAGCAAACATACATTGATTGCTCTATATTGTAAGGCAGTGTACTTCTCCAGGAAATATTTTTACAGAATTGAATAAAGAAATATGTGCATAATTTAGTGAGATTTTTCTCCTATAAAACAATCATAATGTTTCAGTCCATGGTGAAGCACAAATACAAGAGTGGTCTCATAAGATTATAGGGGAGTTAAAAAATTTCTACCATTTAGTATTTCTACAGAGCTTTTTTATGTTTGGGTATGTTTTGATATACAAATACTTAATGATGTGTTACAATTGGCCCCAGGGTCTCATATAGTAGTATACTTTACAGATTTGTTGCCTTGGAGCAAAGGATTACACCACATAGTCTGGATGAGTAGCAGGCTATGTCATCAGGGCTTGTGCAAATACATTCTTTTGCATTCACATAATGGCAAAATATCCTAAATTCTCAGCAGTTGTCTGTCATCGATACATGATTGTACTATGATTGTGAAAGGGTAAGCTACTTGATTGGCATTTATCATAATGACTATTTTTAGGTTCCCAACACTATTTGATTATGATTAAAGAACATGGTATATGTATAGGTATATGCATGTTTATCAGAAACACACATACACCACATTTGAGAGCTCCCTCTCCTGAACTGGATTTTACAGTGGGGAAGAGGAGCTGGAATAAATAGGTTTCAGAAGAAAAATAGACCAAGAGTCTTAATCCATCACAATACCAGTGGAAAAAGAGTTGAGAGATCTACAAACAGTTCAAAGTGAATTTGGGGTGTAAGGTCATTTAAGAGGCATATCTTTGTGTGTACCCTTCTGTTTTTTCTCTCCAGACTTTGCAAAGTCATCTGTTCTGGTGCCTTTGGGCTTCACTGCTACACACATAGAAGTCCCACACAATCATATCCTCTCTAGTAAGGAATTCAACACTGAAGCACTTTCTATAGCATAATTGAGAAAATGTATGCCTGTGCTCAGCCTAGCAGGATTTACTAGAGGCACTCAGCTCCATTTAACTCCCAAACCAGTGATAATAAAATATTATAGGACAGTATGGGATTTATTCCCACTAAAGTGGTCTCTGGAATGTGCACAATTGTCCAGTGAGGAAGCAGAGCCACAGCAACTGATGAGGTTGGTTCTAATGTTTCCATTTCCACTGCATATGATAAACACTCTGACAAAGCCATGGTGAGTGGTTTTACCTCCACGTTCTAATGGGACTCAAGCGTGTCCTAGACCTATTATCTGTAGGATTAGAGTCCCCCGATTCCTTTGTCTCTCCCAGTAAGCCTCTCCCTGAACTGGGCTCAAGTTCTGCATTACCTAACAGCTACCTCAGTTATTGAGATGTCTGTGGTCCTATTCACTATATGATACATGATTCTACCACTTGAACATCAATATTGAGCCTAATTTCTTTATAAATAGGACTTGAGTCCTTTCTATTCCAGTTATTTCATCTTCAACTCTTTAGCATCAACTCCCATCCTTACCCAAATCTACGCAGGTAGATATAAGGCAATAGTATTTAGAATGAGGTGGTTTGTTGATATATTGAAAGCCATCTAAGTATTTGGGAGAACAAAGCGTCAGACATATGTCCTCAGAGTACTATTGACTCTTAAAATATAAGATATTAATATACTAAGTTTTGTCTATAGAAGCCCATTAAGTTTGTTTCCTGGGAAGTTTTGTTTAGGCTTATGCCTCATTAACCCAAATTTAAGTCATCCCAAGCAGGGATGAGGGATAAGACAACTCCCAAATGAGAAAAACAAAAGTATGTTATGTGCATATACAAATCTGGCAGAATGAAACTCACTGATATTCAAAACCAAGAGTAACCAATAGACAATATGTAGAAAAAGTCAAAACCAAACAAAAAGTCTTAAAACCTAGAGACACAAAAATGATTGGAAAGAGGAGGATACCTCATGTGAATTAGCAATTCCTTTTCCATTCATTTTCCCTCTGCATTTGCATGAAAGGAATATTTAATTAAAATCCATGTCTATATACATGTACAAAATCTTTCAATAAATTGAATTTTGAAATTCTTATGATTAAAACTTCATGTCATTTTAAATTTAAAAAATTTAGAGCAATTGTAGGTTTACAGAAAAAAATATAAAAAATAATTCCCTACTTGCCATCAAGTTTAACATTTTGTGTTTCTATGACATATTTGTTATAATTCATGGATGACTACCATTGACTAAAGTCTGCTACTTCTTGTGTTTTCAGTGCCACTAATTTTTATTAATGTGTAATGTCACATACTACCCACCATTACAGTGTTATACAATATGGTTTCATGTCTCTAAGAATCCCTGTGCTTCACCTCTAAGAATCCCTGTGCTTCACCTATGCCTCCCACTTTCTGTCAAGTCCTTGGCAGCCACTAACATTTTCTTAGCTTGATAGCTTTTTTATTGCTGCATAACATTCCACTGTATGGTTGTAACACTGTTTGTTCAGTGAATTTTTGAAGGACATTTTGGTTGCTTCCAATTATTGGAAATTATGTATAAAGATACTATAAGCATCCATGTACAGGTTTTTGTGTGGACAACTATTTTTACCTCATTTCGATAAATATCATGTAACATGATTGCTGGTTTATATGATAATATTTAGTTCATAAGAAACTTCCCAGCTATCTTCCAAAGTGGCTGCATCATTTTTATGTTCCCTGCAAAGTGAATGAGACTTTCTGTTGCTTCACATTGTCATCATCAGCATCTGCTGTCAGTGTTCTAGATTTTGGTCATACTAATAGGTGTGTAGTGAAGTCTCATTGTGGTTTTAGTTTATATTTCTCTAATGACATAGGATATTGAACATTTTTATCACATACTTACTTATATTCCATTGATATATATTCTTTGGTCTGTTCATATCTTTTGTCCATTTAAAAAGTTGTGTTGTTTTCCTTATTATTGGTATAAGAGTTCTTTTCACATTTTGCTTACAAGGCCTTTATTAGCTATGTGTTCTCCAAATATTTCCTTCCAGTTTTCAGCTTGTCTTTTAATTCTTTCAGCAGTTCCCTTCACAGAGTAGAAGTGTTTAATTTCAATAATGTTCAAATTATCAATTTTTTTCATAAATTATGCTTTTGGAGGGGCATCTAAAATCTCATTGCCAAACCAAAGATCACCCAGATTTCTTTAAATGTTATTTTATACCAGTTTAGTAGTTTTGTGTTTCACATTTAGGTCTATGATTCATTTTGAGACTTTTTTGGTGGTGAAAGGTGTAAGATATGTGTCTAGATTCTCAATTCTTCCTACATATGCCTGTCCAGTTTTAGCATGAGTTGTTGAAAATATGAGCATTTCATCATTGAATTCTATTTTATCTCTTGTCAAATACTAGTTGGATATAGTTGTGTGCCTATCCTGTACTTTGTAGTCTATTTCACTGATCTGTTTATCTACTATTTTGATATGCTATACTGTAGCTTTATACTATATGATAGCTTTAAAGTAAGTATTGAAGTCAGGTAGTGTTAGTTCTTTGATGTTCTTTTCTTTCAAATTTTCTTGGCTGTTCTAGGTTGTCTTTCATATAAAGCTTAGAATTATTTTGTTGATATCCACAAAGTGAGTTGCCAGGATTTTGGCCAGGGTTATTTGAACTCATATGTGTCAGATTGAGAAGATGTGACATCTTCAAAATATTGAGTCTTCCTATTCATGAACATAATATAGTTTTTGTTTGTGTAGCATTTCTATGATTTCTTTAATCAAAGTTTTACAGATTTTCCAGGTAGATATCTTTTTCAAATATTTATGCTTAGCTTATTTTGGTGCTAATGTAAATGATTTGTTTCTTGCTACAAATTATTATTCATTGCTGGAATATAGGAAAGAAATTAACTTAGATTCATTACTTTATAATAATGCTCTAACTTTATTACACATCTAGTGTCCAAAGCAATGTTAATTTTTACTGATTAGAGCATTAATATCTGTTACTCAAGGACTACTCATTGAAAACTAAAGCTCAGATTGACTATTTATGAGCTTCTTAAAAATTCTATGTGGGGTAACTGGAGAAGGGGTAAGTGTTTCTAGATTCTCTTCGATAGTGAAAATAAATATTCACTATAAACTGAAGAAAAGCATTAATTGAATAATATATTTTTAAATAAATTCCTAATAATCTGCTTATTTACTGGATTTGTCATAGTGCTACATTTTTTAAGATTCAGTAATAGTGAATGACTTAGAGTCACTTTTAGGGTTAATTTCCATATTAAAAATCAAGCAATTCCAAGTTACTTTCATGTCTGAAGGTCCAGAAATCTCTGAACTTCATGTGTTGCAAAGTCCTTTGTGAGATTAGCAATTTGCAATTTTCAGGGACACCATAGTGTATAAGTTCATTGAGGTTGCTACAGCAAAATACATTAAATTGGATAGGTTTTTTTTTTCTCATTGAGTTTATTGGTACATTTTAGATATACAGTACAGTTACATTCATTATTGGGATCTTGTACCTTTACATGACAGATCTTGGTTCTCATTTTTTCCCCTTGTTGTCTTTCATATAAAGCTTAGAATTGTTTTGTTGATATCTGCAAAGTGAGTTGCCAGGATTTTGGCTAGGATTATTTGAACTCATATGTGTCAGATTGGGAAGATGTGACATCTTCAAAATATTGAGTCTTCCTATTCATGAACATGACATAGTTTTTTGTTTGTGTAGAATTTCTATGATTTCTTTAATCAAAGTTTTATAAATTTTCCAGGTAGATATATTTTTCAAATATTTATGCTTAGGTTATTTTGGTGCTAATGCAAATGATTTTTCATATATTTACTTGCTGCTTTTACTTGTTTGTCTGAGAAATGTCTGTTCATTTCAGATGCCCAGTTTTGAAGTGGGTCTTTATATTTGGGAGGGCTGATTTTTTTGAGTTCTTTATATATTCTAGATAATAGTGCTTTGTCTGAGGAGCAGCTGGTAAATTTTTTTTCCACATTGTAGGTTGTCTTTTAGTTTTGTTGATGGTTTCTTTTGCAGTGCAGAATGAAATATCTAGGAATCAGACTAATGAAAGAAGCAAAAAACCTCTACACTGAAAACTACAGCACTGTGAAAAAAGAGATTGAAGAGGATATAAGAAAATGGAAAGATATCCCTTGTTCCTGGTTAGGAAGAATCAACATATTGAAAATGGCCATACTGCTATACAGATTTAATGCAATGCCAATTGAAATTCCAACACTATATTTCACAGAACTAGAAAAAATAATCCAAAAATTCATTTGGAACCAGAAGAGACCTAGAATAGTAAAAGCCATCCTAGGCAACAGAAACATGGCAGTGGGTACAATAATTCCCAATTTGAAACTATACTACAAAGCCTCTGTGATGAAAACAGCATGGTACTAGCAAAGAAACAGACCTGAGGATCAGTGGAGCAGACTATAAGATACAAAATAATTCCAGATGTACTCAGCTACCTCATCTTTGACAAAGGAGTGGACCATCCTCACTGGAGGCAAGATAGTCTGTTTAATAAATGCTGTTGGAAAAACTGGATTTTAACCTGCCAAAGATTAAAACTAGACCCTTTCACCGTGCACTAAATTAAAAGCTAAGTGGATTAAAGATCTACATATTAAAAATGAAACACTAAACTTGCTGGAAGATAAGTTAGGCAGAACTCTTGAAGACATTTGCATAGGAAAAGACTTTATGAACAAATCCTCAGGAGCATGGGAACTAGCAGAAAGAATCAACAACTGGGATCTCATCTTATTAAAAAGTTGTATAGGTTTTAAACTACTGTTGCTTCGGAGGCTGCAAGTCCAAGATTAAGATGCCAGACAATTTAGTGTCTGGTAAGGGATACTCCCCTGCTTTCTTTTTTTTTTTGTTTGTTTGCTTTTTTGAGACAGGGTCTCAGTATGTAGTTGAGACTGACCTGGAACTCACTATGCAGCCCAGGCTGGTCTCAAACTCACAGTGATCCTCCTACCTCAGCCTCCCAAGTGCTGGGATTACAGGTGTGTGGCACCAAACATGGATCTCTCTCTTATTAATAGATTATAACTTCTTGCTGTGTCCTCAAGTGGCAGGAGGGGCAAAAAATTTCATTAGGCCTGTTTTACAGGGGCATTAAACTCATCTATGAGGCCTCAGCTCTCATGATACAGTCTCTTCCCAAAGGCTCAACTTCTAAAACCATTGCATTGGGAATACATTACAAAATATGAATTTTGGAAGAACACATTCAGACTATCCTCTACTCATCAATTTATCTTACTTTTCATTCAAATTTTTGCTTCAAATATTGAGTAGTGACTTCTTTTGTTTAGAAAGAACCTGTAGGAGATATACAGCCTCCCATTCACAGACCATGTAAGATGTGTGGTCTCCCTGGGACCATGAGGGCCTTGTCCCAAGGATCCAGATCCATGTAGCAGGGGAAACTGGAGCCAGAAGGCCATTGCTATGATCTCAGGAAGATGGTGCAGTGGTGAGCAGAAAAGAGAGGGCCACTGTGAGGCTTGTTGTTTAAGATTGAAACCTACTGGGAGAGCAAAGACAGAGTGAACTACAGCAATTGGTGAGTTGCTGGAACTAGCACCTCATACTTAACCCATGTGAAAGGATGGCTCAAGCCTGCCATAGAATCTTGTAGAGATCTAACCTGTAGGAGGCCAGGGAGCTCATTTCTTGCCTTGCAGCCAGAAACCAACCTGAATCTCACTGGACTATAGCTGGCCCACTGAGATTAATTGACTCATCTCTGAATGCTACTGCCCAGGTTGTATACCAGCAATAGCAGAGTCATGCCTTAAAGGGGATTTTTTCTTCTTTCTTTTTTTCTCTTTTTCTTTTTTCTTACTTCTCTTTTCTTCTTCACTTCTCTCCCTTGTTCCTGTTTTTGTCTTATTGTTATTTTCTTTATTGTTCTTATTGTTAAAAGAGTGTGAATATAGATTAGTTTTCCTGTTGCTGTTAGTTTGTTCTGTTCTTGTTTCTGATCCTTAATTCTCTGTTTTCCTCATCTTCATCAGTTTTCCGAAGTTTGTGTGATCCTCCTGTGCTGTCTAGCCCTACATCTAACATCTCTTTTTATCTCTCTATCTCCCCCAACTCCTTCTAAGTTTTCTTCCTGGAGGGTAAAGCTCCTACATTAAAGGGCTTACTAACTATAAACATATTTCTGGTTGGTTCTTGATTTTGATATGTAACTACAAGTCTAGTTTATGCAGTTAAAGTTGGCAGAATAATAGATACCACAATCTGTAATTATCTAAGTTGTGTTTGATGCTATTGTGGTTGCTGATTGCATTAATTTGACCAAAGTGGTGTGATTAATCTAGTCAGTTGTCTTTACTGATTTACCAATAATGAGATTGTTTAAAGGCTAAAAACACAAAGGCCAACTATAACAGGAAGACAATCCAAGAAGTAGTCATTCTGAAGGACTATAAATAACAGCAATAAAGAAACTTGCAATAAGCAATTTACAAGCATCAAATTAAATAAAAACTTCAACAAAAACAAAAATAAAATAGAAATGAGAAGACACCTAAATAAGATGCAAACCGAGACCTCTAAATAACAAAGAGAAATCCAGTGGGTTAAATGGAACAATCCAAAACACAACCACCTGGACTCTCTGAACTGACAATAAAATCAGAAATAATTTCTCAGAGATGGTGACCACAGTGAAATTAATAACTCTAGAACAGACACAGATATTTAAAAAATAGAGGAATAGAGGAAGATGATGGAATCCCAGCATAGGAAATAAATGGAAACCATAAAACAAATTCAAATGGAGGTTAAAAATTTCATTGAAAGTTTATGCAGCAGAATGAGCCAATGAGATTACAGAATTTCAGATATAGAAGACAAGATTGCAATTAGTGAATGTAAAGAAAGACTTCTTAAAAATAACAAAGATCCATGAGAAATCTTTCCAGCAGCTTCAAGATGACACAAAGAAGAATAGCATAAAACTGATCAGAATCAATGAAGAAACAGGAGATTAATACAAACAACATTAAAACCTGTTCACAGAAGTAATGGCAGAAAACTTCCCAAGCAGGGGAAAAGAATTTAACATACAGATAAGTGAAACAAATAGGAATTTAAATACCATGATTAAAAAAAATCTATGCCTAGCTATATAATAGTCAAGATTCCAGAAACACAAAAAGAAGAACAAAATACTACCAGCAGTTAGAGAAAAGAAATAAATCACATACCAACAAAGCCCATCAAAATCATGGCAGACTTCTCAACACAAACCCTCAATGCAAAAAGAGCCTGGAGTGAAGTATTTCAAGTCTCAAAAGAAAACAACCTCCAACCCAGACTGATGTGCCCTGCAAAATGATTTTTCAAAAATAGATGGAGAAATAGGATACTTACACAATAAAGAGCATCTGAGGAACTTCATGAATACCAAACCAATACTGCAAAATATTTTATACAATATTTTAGGTAAAGACAATGAGGATCACAAACCAATGAAGCCCAACAGAATGAATCCATCAGGCAAGACAAGAAATTAAATGCAAAGGGGGTGGGATCCAACAACAGGAAAAGATCAAGACAAGGATAAATCAATACATTATGACTATCAATATTAACTATCTCAATTCACCAATCAAATGAAATAGTCTGGCAGAATGGGTCAAGAAGTAAGATCCAACAATATGCTGTATACAAGAAACAAAATTAAGAAACAAACCCATAGGGACATATAAAATGGATTTCAAACCAAGACTAATTAAGAGAGACAAAGAAGGACACTACACCCTTGTAAAGGGAACAATCCAAGAGGAAGAGATGACAGTGCACCCAGTTACATAAAGCAAATATTAATGGACATGAAAAATCAAATAAACACAAATACAGTGTTAGTGTGCGACCTCAATACCCAATGTCACAAATAGGTCAAGTACACAAAAAATAAATACCAAAATACTAGATAAAAATGAAATTCTTGAAGAACTGGACTTAACTCATGTCTACAGAGTGTTCCACCACACAAAACCAAAATACATAGTCTTTTTAGCTGCACATGGATCATAATAAAAAATGGACTACATGCCTGCTCATAGAACATGTTTAAATAAATGCAAAGAAATTGAAGTTATTCCTTGTATATTATCAGATAATAGTGCAGTGAAATTGGATAACAACAACAAAAGAAACTACAAGAACTTCATAAAATGGAAATTGAAAAACATATTCCTGAACAACAAATGGGTCATAGAGGAAATTAAAGAATAAATTAGACAGTTTCTACAATTAAATGACAATGCCAATACAACATATGAACACTTATAGGGCACAATGAAAGCAGTCTTATGAGGGAAATTCACAATAGTGAACACCACATTAATCAAACAGAGTGAGGTCAAATAAACAACTTAATGCTGAACCTCAAACTTCTAGAAAAAGAAAGGCAAGGAAAACCCAAAGCTCATATAAGGAAGGAAATTATTAAGATCAGAGCAAAAATCAGTACAATGGAGACTAAGAGAATGACAAAAAAGGTCTATGAAGCAAAGAGTTGGCTCTTTGAAAGACTACACAAAATTGACAATTCTTAGCCAACCTTACAAAAAGAAAAGGCTCAAATTCATGTAATTAGGAATCAAAAGGGTGAAATTACAATGGACACAGCAGAAATCCAGAGGATCATCAGTACCTATTTTGAAAATGTTTATGCCAATAAGATGGAAAACACAGAAGCAACAGATTTCTAGATACATATAAGTTACCAAAGTTGAATAAAGAAAACTTAAAAATTCTAAAATCCCAATGTCAATTAATGAAATTGAAGCATAATTAAAAACTTACTGAAGAAGAAGAGCCCAGGTCCTGATGGCTTCACTGTTGAATTCTACAAGACTTTTAGAGAAGAAATATTGCCACTACCATTTAAACTCATCAATGAAATTGAAAGGGAAGTCATACTCCCAAATTTATTCCTGGGAGCAAGCATCACCTTGATCTCAAAAGCAAAGAAAGACCAAAAGAAAAAAGAGAACTATAGGCCAATCTCCCTAATGAACATAGATGAAAAAATTCTCAATAAAATACTGTCAAACAGAATGTGGAGGATCATCAAGACAATCAGACACCTTGAACAAGTGGGATTCATCCCAGGGATGCAGGGATGGTTCAACATGTGCAAATCAATAAATGTAACACACTTTATCAATAGACTCAAGGACAAAAACCATATGATCATCTCAAGAGATACAGAAAAAGTGTTCAACAAAATCTAACACCCATTCATGATAAAAACACAGCAGAAAATTGGAATAGATGGTCGTTTTCTCAAGCAGATAAAAATTCATCTATGAAAAACCAACAGCCAACAAAATAGTAAATGGTCAGAAACTGAAATCCTTCACACTAAAATCAGAATCATGACAAGGATGTATCTCTACTATCACCACTCTTGTTCAATATAGTTCTGGATACATTACCCACAGCAATTAGACAAGAGAAAGAAATGAAAGGAATAAAGATAGGAAATGAAGAAATTAAATTGTCATTATTTGCAGATGACATGATACTTTATATAGAAGACTCCAAGAACTTCACTAAAAGTCTTCTAGACTTAATAACCAAATTCAGTAGAGTAGCTGGGTACAAGGTCAACACACACAAAAAATGAAATTTTCCTATACACAAACAACAGATTCACTGAGAGGAACTGGAGAAACAACTCTTTTTACAATAGCTTCCAAAAAATGCACTATCTAGGAACCAATCTAATAAGGGAAGTAAAAGACCTCTCCTCTGAAAACTACAGCACTCTCAAAAAAGATTGAAGAGGATATCAGAAAATGGAAAGACACCCCTTGTTCTTGGATAGGAAGAACCAATATAGTGAAATGGTCATACTTCCAAAATTGCTATATAGCTTCATTGCAATCCCAATTGAAAGTCCATTAGCATAAATAACAACTAGAGAAAACAATGCAAAAATTAATTTGAAACAAAAAAAGACCTAGAATAGAAGAAAAATTCTAGGAAACAAAGAGAAGTTAGAAAGTATCTCAATCACCAACTTGAAACTGTGTTACAAAGCTACTGTGATGAAAACAGCATAGTTCTGGTAAAGAAAAAGACCCAAGGATCACTGGAATAGATTAGAAGATGCAGAAACAACTACAAACATACTCCGCCACCTCATATTTAACAAAGGAGCTAAACACCCTCATTGGAGGAAAAAATAGCTTCTTAATAAATGGTGCTGGAAAAATTGGGTTTTAACTCACCATGCACTAAACTAAAATCAAAATTAATCAAATAACTAAACAATGAAATAGAAACATTACACTGCATGAAAGATAGGTTAGGTAAAACTCTGGAAGAGATTGGTGTAGGAAAAGACTCAATGAACAAAACCTCAGCTTCAGGTAAACTAATGCAAGGAATCAACAACTGGGATCTTATCTCATTAAAAGCTTCTGCAAAGCAAGAGATACCACAACAGAGTGAAGAGACAACTCACAAGGTGGTAAAAATTTTTTACAAGCTGTTCCTCAGACAAATGTTTACTATCTAGAATATATAAAGAACTTAAAAAATCAGAACTCTCAAATTTAAAGAACCAATCCAAAAATGGGAATCTAAAATGAGCAGACATTTCTCAGACAAAGAAATAGAAATAGAAAATAAATGTATGAAAAGATGTTCAACATCACAGATCATTCAAGAGATGCAAATGAAAACAATTCTGAGATTTTACCTCACTCCAGAAAGAGTAGCTAGTATCAAAAAACAACCAATAACAAATGCTGGCAGGGTTGCGGAAAAAAAGGAACGTTTCTCCCCCGTTAATAGGAATGTAGACTGGTGCAACCACTTAGAAATCTGAATGGGGATTCCTCAAAAAACTAGGATTAGAGGTCCCATTCGACCCAGCTATTCCTCTGCTGGGTTTCTTCCCAAAATAATTTAAAATATTATACCACAGTAATATATATGCACACCCATGTTTATGACAGTATAGTTTTTAATAGATAAATTTTGGAAATACCCCAGAACCCATAAGCTGGTGACTGGATAAAGAAAATATGTTTTAAAAAAATAAAATGGAGTACTACTCAGCCATAACAAATGAGAAACTAGAGACATTTATATCTAATGGATGAACAGTGAGGCCGTACTCTTAAGTAAAATAAATGGGACACTCATGTGTAAAATATTGACTAGATAAACTTCTCTGTCATGAGAAAATGAAAGTGTAAATGAGGACCAAAATGTATAATAGATAATGTGAAATAGGAAGAAAAGGTCCACAGGGTAATGGGATGGGAAATTTGCAGGAGATAGGGGAAAGGAAAGAAGAGAAATGAAAAAAAAATATGAGTAAAAGTAAAAACAAACAGTCTCTGTTGATAGGGAGGGGTGGAAGTATTGAAAGGAGGCCAGGGGAATGGTGAAAAATAAGGCCCTAATAATATAGGTATATATTCCCAAGATGAGTATCATTATATTGAACATATAAAATGTACCAATAAATTTAATGAATGAAAAGACAAATTTCATTGTTTGAAAGACAAGGTAAAACTCTTTATGGAATTAATATTTTGTTATTTTCCTGGGATTATTTTTCTGTCATAGCAAGTATGTGTAGAATCTGACTCTGTGAGTGTAATTTCTGTAAAACAGCTATTTTATTCATTGATTAATAGCTAATTAAATATTTTTATATGAAAAGGTTTCCAGAAGTTCTTAGAATTCAGTTCTTTGTAAAATTGTCACTTCTGCAAACAATGATTGTTTTGCCTTTTGTTGTCATGAACATTAGTGCTATGATTCATATTGCATTCATATTTTTAAATTTAAGTTATGTTCTATATCACACACACTGCATGGCTTCATTTATTTTCCAGGTTTTGTTAAATCCAAATCATAAAAGTCTCATTGCATATGAGTTTTGCCTAACCTGTCTTATGAATCCATTTTGGGGCAAAGAATGGAAAACTGTATATAATACATTTCTGTATGAGAAACATGTACTATTTTAATATTTTCACACTTATTAATTTTATCAGGAACTTTCAACTTTAAAAATAATACTTTTTATTTCTTATATAATCCCTAGAATATAAAAGTTATATATTTTAATAAAGTAAGGTAGCTAAACTTTTATTTTCACAAATACTTTCTAACATTGATGTTCTTTGGAGTAAAACATGTGTGAAAATATTAATTCTCAATACAGTTGTTAATATCATAATGGATGGATTTTGCTTTTCTATAACCAGTGAAGACCCTCCTGGGAGATGGGATAAATGATGGTCCCCAAGGTGTAGTTTAAAGAGGTGCTAAGAATATCTCATTCCAATTCATACTGCTTCTCTTCCTCATTAGATGCCATTGTGCTTGAAATCTTATCCTAAGTGTGCTTTGGGGAGGGATTCAGCCAAAGGAATATGTGGACTTTTGCCACTAAATTCTAATTAAATGGAATAAAAGATGATGCAAAATCTACATAATTAAGACCAATTACTCTCTTGTCCACCGGGCTTAGTAGATACTCCTGGGAGAGATTAAAACACAATACATTCTTACTTCTAGAGAATGAATAAATTAGGAAGTCATCTCTGAGTCACAAAATGAGCAACCCTGGATATTTGGGAGTGGAAGGAGCAGTGGGGGGTATTTTGAGTATCTCTGAAGTGAATGACATAATGCAGAAATATATACAGCCATATTAAGAAGTAAGCAACTGGAAGAATACTATGATCTTGGAACTATATTCCACATATTGTTCTGTTCCTAGTTAGTACAGTGGATTTAGGTTGATTCTACTTCAAACAACCTATTATGCCAGTGGCCACAATTTTTACTTAATTTTGGATTCTGATCTCAAGTGACCTTGTCTTTAAGGGCTATAAAGTTAAGCCACTCTAGCCTGCCAAAATGACAACAAATAGAAAACTGGAAGAAAAGCAATCAAATTTTCAAGGAAAAGAAAGGGATGTTACTACAAAAATAAGTCATTCTGATTCACTGAAATTTCACTGTTCTTGAAACCATGGCGAGAAAGGTGGTAGGCATTTGTTTTCATCTTATCTATTTTTTTTGTAGCAACTGAAGACATTTTTTTTCTCATTGAGTTTATTGGTACATTCCAGGTATACAGTACAGTTACATTCATTATTGGAATCTTGTACCTTTACATGACAGGTCTTGGTTCTCATTTTTTCCCCATGTCCCTGCCCTTCCTTCACTCCTCCTCCCTCCCCCTTTACAAACACTTCATTTCCATTTCTTCATTTTCTCATATTTTTTTCTTTTCCCTTATTAGCTTTCTTCTACCCTTCCCATTTTCCCTCCACCTTTAGCCCCTTTCTTCCTATTTTACATTGTCCATTATATCATTAGGATGTCATGTACTATTACAGTTTATTCACACCAGAGAATCTATTTGGTATTTACACATGTGTGACTTATTTATTTCACTTAGGTGTATATCCTCAATATGTATCCATTTTCCTATGAATGACTCTAATTTCTCATTTTTTATGGCTGAGTACTATTCCATTTTATAGAAAAACCACATCTTCTTTAACCAGTTTCCAACTGATGGGAAACTATACTACAAAGCCACTGTGATTAAAAACAGCATGGAACTGGCAAAGAAACAGATCTGAGGATCAGTGGAACAGATTGGAAGACACAAAAACAAATCCAGATGTACTCAGCTACCTCATTTTGACAAAGGAGCTGACCATCCTCAGTGGAGGAAAGATAGCCTCTTTAATAAATGGTGTTGGAAAAACTGGATCTCAACTTGCCAAAGATTAAAACTGGACCCTTATCTTTCTCCATGCACTAAATTAAAATCCAAGTGGATTAAAGATCTAAATATTAAAACAGAAACACTAAACTTGCTAGAAGATAAATTAGGCAGAACTCTTGAAGACACTGCCATAGGGAAAGACTTTATGAACAAATCCTCAGTAGCATGGGAACTAGTAGAAAGAATCAACAAGTGGTATCTCATCTTAATAAAAAGCCTCTGCACTGCAAAAGAAACCATCAACAGAACTAAGAGACAACCTACAATGTGGGAAAAAAATTTTACCAGCTGCTCTTAAGACAAAAGACTATTATCTGGAATATATAAAGAACTGAAAGCAATCACCCCCCCAAATATAAAGACTCAATTCAAAAATGGGCATGTGAAATGAACAGATATTTCTCAGACAAAGAAGTAAAAACAGCAAGTCAATATATGAAAAAATGTTGCACATCACTGGTCATTCGAGAGATGCAGATGAAAACAACACTGAGATTCCACCTCACCCCACAAAGAATGGCTGCTATCAAGAAATCAAACAATAGCAAATGTTGGCAGTGTTGTGGGGAGAAAGGAACCCTTCTCTATTGTTGGTGGGAGTGCAGACTGGTGCAATCACTATGGAAATCAATATGGAGATACCTCAGAGAGCTTGGACTAGAGGTTCCATTTGACCCAGCCATCCCTCTGCTGGTATCTTTCCAAAAGAATTAAAAGTATCCTATCATGGAGATATATGTGCATCAATGTTTATAGTGGTACAGTTTGTAATAGCTAAAACTTGGAAGCAACTGAAGACCTTTTAGATGTTCTTCATAGCTCATCTCAGAGGTTTTGTAGAATAAAGGCAAGAGAAGCTAATGTCCCTGAGCTGGTTTCAGAGACCTCAACATGAGCAACAGGAAGGCTATTACTGAGGCTGAAAAATCATAGGATACCCTAAAATAGTCCATGTTGTTATTTCATTGTAGCATTTTTTTTTTAAATCTACACAGAGTGTTAGGCTTCTGAGGTGGTAAACCTTGTCAGCCTGACTGGATTAAGAGACTCCTGCAGAGGAGATTGAAGTGTGAATCACAAACCTCATTGATAGGTTAATCCGTACTGAGTTAACAGTTAAACTAATTAGGAAGTGTGGCTGACTCAGAGGAACTGATGAGCTGAACCTAGGGATTATATATGTATCTAGTCCCTGGCCTTTACGTCTTAGGCTCTTTCCACATCTCTGCCTCCTAGAGGACATGAGTTATAGAGATTCCTCCACCACTCCCTTATTCCATGGTGTTTCTGCTTTGGAGCCAGCTCACTATGAACTGGAATCTCTGAAATCATGGGCCAAAATAACCCTTTCTTTAAATTGTGATATTTTGTCCAAGCAATAAGCAATGAAAAACTGACTCATATAACTTCCTTATTCCAAGGTAAAGCAGATGAGATGATTCTTTTGCTCACCTAATGCTATCTTTTGGTGAGTTATTTTTAATTATTTTTCTATTTAACCTCTCAAGTATATTATAACCTGCATTGCCCAGCATTGCTTGTACTAATATTCACCCTCTATATTTAAATTTATATTTATTGAAAATATACAATGAGCCATCTGCTCCATATTATCATAGCAACAACAGGTTAATGACAGAGTATGATTTAGGCAAGGGAATTGCCTATTGCTATGTATCCAAACTGTGCCTCTTAGTAATTCAATAGCACTTAGGTTTGATCATATATATGTATATATGACTCTACCATTTGAATTCATATTGAAACTTACAGTGACAATGACTAATACTTCCCTGTGCATCAGACATTTGAAGTTCTTTAATGAATGTAATAGATCAATTACAGAACCAGCCTCACATCTTTAATGTTCTCTCATCTGCTGTCCTTCCCCAGGTACCCACACCTATTTATTTATTTTTTTCCCCATTAAGTTTATTGGTACATTTAAAGCAAACAATACAGTTACATTTATCATTGGGATCTCATACGTTTACATGATATGTCTTGGTTCTTATTTTTTCTTCCCCATACCCCTGTGCTCCCTCCACACCTATTTAGAAACCAAATGGTAAAAGTTATTGTTCCATTTCTTGAATCTAGAATGTACTTGTGTCTTGTTAGTGGTATGTGGTACACCTGACAGTGCACCAGTGTTGAGGCTAGGCTTCAAAGGGCCTTGTGTATTGGAGGCTGATCAGACCCACAATCACCCAACCAAGGGTACAGTGGACAGATTAAAAAGACAAGGCAAATCTTAACATATAAGTGGGGGGCAGAATGGTCAAAGCTCTTATCTGTCTAAGACACCATCTCCTGGAGCTCATCACTACTTATTGATCATACAGCTTTTAGAAGGTGCGTGTAAGAGCTGGTTTAGGAACCAGTATACTGATGCAAGAGCAGGGGCCTAGAAACAAGGAACAAGATATTTAGTAAGAACATCTCTTTGATTGATAGGAAATTTTTTTTCTCATGGATTACTTTTTGCCTCTATGGGAGCTTTCTGTAGCAGTCCTGCTACCCTTAGCTGCACTATTGTCTTGCCGTCCAAGACATCACAGAGTCACGGATCATTGAGACCTCTGCTGTGACCAGTCATGTGGGGAGTTGTTCCTTTCCCACACACCAACTGCTAGCTCTTTAGGAAAGCCATTCTGAGCTAATAGACACACTCAGACTTTTAATATGAAAAGTTTATTTATAAATTTGTAGCTCATTCAGGGTGGTATCCATCATTCATTTACCTTAACTGTCTCTCCTGGGACTACTATACTATGTGATTAAGCCAGGACATCCTGCTAGAGGCTGGGATCTATGTGGGAGGGAGGACAGTTGTTCTAAGGATGGCCTGAGCCAGTCTATGCAATTGGGCCCCCAAACACACAACAGAATTGCCTATCTGATTCTCAATATATTGAAGACACAAGAGTGAGACTAGCTTAGACTAACAGAAACACCCATATAGCCCATAGATTCAGACAATAAAATGCTAATTCTTTTAAGTCATTGGATTTTGAGTGTTTTATTTCAAAACAGTAGCTAACTCACAGTGTATTACTCCATTTAAGCCTTTTTATACAGTGATGTAAATATTGTTAATATCGCTACTTAATGGCTGAAGAAATTTAGAGTTAGCAAAATGGTTGACTTAGCTAAATTCTTACAACAAATAAGTGATAACCAGGATTTGAATCAAAATAGTTTTAACCACAGAGTTCTTATGTTTAAATATTTTGTTATACAGTTCCTCTTGAAGAGTATGTTATTCACAACTTATAGAATAATTAAGTCCACAAGGGAAATAGAGTTTACTTGATTTTTTCTGTAGAAATGAAGATTGAGAGTTTGCTCATTTGACAACATCATAAAGACAAAGCATTGTCCCAGCTTTTTTTTTTTTTGAGTTATTGTTGATACTGAATGAAAAACTAATTATTCTGGCCAGGGGTTAGCACAGTGGCACTGGGCCTGCCTTGCTAGCACAAGATCCTGAGTTACATCCCCACTAAGGAGAAAAACAAAAACAAAAATATCTATTTTTTAAAATCTCAGTGAAAAGCACTTATTTTCTGGTGGATGATTGTAAGATTTTGAGGTTTAATACTTTAGGTGCCTCTTGGTGCACAGCACAGTTTTCAATTCTTGGACTATTTAGCCTGTATTTATTGAGTCTTTGTTTGCTTGAGTCCGTTCGTTTCTGAAGTCATCATCACCTGGGCAGTAGGCCAAGTGGTCATGGCCAATATGCTATGATGACAGAAGGAGGCTGTTAGCCACACTGTAGTGCCAGGCTGAGACCTGTATTCTTAGGCCTTGGCCAAAATGGAAATTCTCTTCCTCTGGAAATAATGTATTTTTCTCCAAAAAGAGACAACATTTGCTGTTACCTGAATTATAAGAACTGTACCTTCTTGTGTTGGAGAAAACAAACAAACATGAAAACTAATAGACTCACTTTTGGGAGAATGAAACTTTACCTTCTACAAAGAAATACCTAAATTCCACACTTTGCTTTCACAGAGCCCATGATCAGATTTTCCTTTAATCACTGGAACAAATTTAAAGGAAAAGAAAAAAAAAAAAGACCTGAGTAAGTACAAGCAAGATCAAATTCAACCTAACATCTTAAAATTTTGCTATTTTTGTCTGCACTTTGTACAAGGCAAGAGATTCAGCTTTGTGATAGAATCAATTAAATTGATGATGTGAAAGGGAGATTCGCCTTGCAGAAGCAATCCTTAAATATGCATTTCCTGTCCATTTCTTGTCCTTATTCTTTGGAAAAGAGTGTAGCAAAGCAAGACTGGTGCTTTTATGTCTATTATGCAACATATCCTTCATGAAATCTTACAAAGAGACTCCTTTTCATTCTATAATGAAGCTAAAGATTTTCTACACATAGGGGAAAAATCCCTGCTTGCCCATACTTCTTGCTTCTGACCTGCTCCTATTTGCTGCAAAGTATAAATGATTTAATGGCTAACTTTCTATATAGTAGATAATAGATTTTAGTCACACAGTAGGTTAATGACAGAGTACGATTTAGGCAAGGGAATGCAAATTTTATTTTATGATCTAATTTATATTAAGGAATGTATCTTAAATTTCCTCAATAATTTGAAAATGTAACAATCATTTTTAAAGTGAGATAATCTTTCTATCATTGTTGTGTCACTGATGTATAAAACTTATAAATTGTGTATATTTCGTAGTCACTTAGCAGAAAGTATGAATGAAACAATAAGATGGGGTGAGTGATCAAATTTCTTCTATTAGCTTATCTGTATACTGTACTTTATCTAACTATCTATCTATATATCCATCCATCTATCTATCTATGTATCAAATGAAATTGTATAAAGTTCCAGATGTGAATTATAAAATTGAATCTCATGATGGGGAAGTTGGAACATAAATATTGTGCATTTACCTGAGGAATCTATTCAATGATGGATGAAAAATCTGTTGTATTCACATAACAAAGACATTGGCAGACCTCAAGCCTCACTGGCTATTAATCAGAGACATAAGTTTGTATACTACATACCACCATACAATAGTTTGTTTACATGACAGTTTCTTCTAGACTGATGGATGCGAAAGCCTGAGCACATGAGATGCTATCCAGTCTTGTAAGTCAAGTCCAGGTTTATTTTATTACCTTTGCTGTATTCTGTTACTAGGTGTAACCCATACTCAAAAAGATTTTTAGATTGTATGACAGGACCACCACAAGGCTCATTACCACTGATTATACAATTTGTAAAATTGGAAGTCAGCAGCTAGTGCATATTTATTTAAAACTTTTTTCTATACTCATTACAGTAATATACTGAGATTTTAGTGTTCTTATATGGTTGTGATGGTTAAATTTACTTGTCAACTTTATTAGTTTAAGAGACTCCCAGAGAGGTGACTGGATCAGATTAATTTACTGACATTCATAGTTGAATGTGTTGTTAGGAGGTGAAGCCCAGTAGTAAGTTAGTCAATGGGAGTGTGCTTAATTAATAATGGTTGAATGAAATTTATGAATGGATAGAAAACCAAATTACATGTTTTTTGTAAAAAAAAAAAACAAAACTTGTGGATATCCACATCTCAATGAGCACAGCGATAAATGGAGATGTATGTGTGTTTGTATATTGTATACACACAAATATGAGCATGTTAACATTATTTACTTCAACTATACTATTGAATATTGATAAATGGAGGGAAAATATAGCTTTTGTTTTATATTAATTTCTTTCTTCTCTTATAAAAGCATTATAGTTTTCTAAATTATAAATATAAATTATTTTTAAAGGTAAAATGTCTACAAATCATTTCAATGATATAAGAAAATGCTTAAATTGCAAAATTTTGATAGAGTGATTCAAATTATGTAAGATAAAATATGACAGGTTAAATGAGAAATGACTGTGAATATCAGCAATGGTAACTAAGAGAAAGTTTTTCCTATCTTCTTTTAGAATAAAATTGTTTTGGCACAATTCTATCTCCGTTATTGGAAAACCACTATTGTTAAGTGAGACTATATTCTTCTCATGTACATTTATATATTTTCACAATGTATGTTTAAATAGATAATTTAGGTTTCAAAGATAATATAACTTTGTGTATGTCCTTCTGAACCTTGCATTTATAATCACAAAATGACATTTAAAATATTTCATTGTTTCAGTTCTTATCTCTTGACAATACCCTCAGAAATGCAATGCTTTGTTGTTTATAACTGCTAGCAGTTAGATGGGGTTTATTGTATGTGTCTTTGTGTTGTATACAATCAAATATCAGCATGTTAACACTAATTATTTGAAGATTATTCTATTGTATGTATATAAATGGAGGAAAAGTTAAGTTTTTGTTATATATCAGTTTTTTCACTTTCTGTGTCCACCACCATGGTAATTATTATTTAGTCCACAATGTAATCTAATTTTAATATGAAAATCTAATCTAATAAGACATTTTTCTAATACTAAGTTCCAAAACAGAGGTGAAATCCAATTTAAAGAATATGGGGCTGAAGACCCAGAAATGCTCATTGGCACAAGTGATTAGATTAGCCTCTTAATACAAATGTGTTCTATTTCTTAGTTTTGCCTTGAGATGGTCCCAAGCCATAGTAAGACTCTAGGCTCCTCAATCAGACTGACTTTCTTCTTAATTTTCTTTTATTACCTAAATTCTCTCTGAATTACTGTCTGTAGGATTTACCATAGTATTTTCACATATGCTTTTGTTGTCTTTAGAGTTGTTGTTCTTCAGTTACATGCACACATCTAGTTTTTTCCCCAGCAGACTCAAACAGATCATAAGAAATGAGCAAGGCAGCCATAATAATGGGTACCAGCTGTCTATCCTTTCTGTGAAGAGCAGTTCTATGACTTAGAACTTAGGAATTCTTAATAGGGCTCTCATTTCTCTTGGTGGGCAACTAAAGAATTGAGATTATAGATTTTCAGTTGCCAAAATATTCGTTAATAACTTTGAGTATGTTGAACTAGGCTGAGTTATGAAGTCTTTTAAGTGGTTTTATAAGATGAAATGTACAACTGCTCAAGGATAGTTCATTTGTTATGAGCATAATTATGAGCACATTCATTACATTCTCTAGCTTCTACCTAAATACCTTTAATAAAAGGAACTCATTATACCCTAAGACAGAGTCTGCTTCATTTTACAACAGTTTATTTTGTTATAAGATAAAAGGATCATTGTGTCTATTTCCAAAGGCTCTGAGAACAAGATGATTTTTGTGGGAGTTGTGACTGGCTTTTAGATCAGAGATTAGTGAAGAGCTCTGGGAAGCATGATGCAGAAGTAAATATGTGTTATCACTGAAGCTATGCAAAAATTGACTATGATATAATTGCCCACAGGTCTAAAAGCCAAAAGAAATCTTCTATTCAGACTCCATTGTATAATTACAGTGTTCTGGATGGGTCAGATGATGTTGAAAAGAATAGGTAGCAGGATATGAGTTATAAGAATGGTTATGAGAATAAAGAAAATTTCAAAGAAATATTTAAGAATGGAATTATTTCACTCTGGACAAAGAAAGATTGAAGAAAGGCAATGGTGCTATTTATGTATGGGCTTAAAATCCTTTAATCACATGTCCTCTGCCAAACACTGAAAACTATTTCATTAAAAAAAATATGACCTGAAAAAAATATGACCTGAATTAAGGTGGTGCAAGTTATATTTTCTATTCCGCTTAATATAAATATGCATTGTTTGAACTGCTGTTTGAACCCATGGCCTTGTCACAGAGCTACATCCCAAGTCAGAAAAGGGCTAAAGGTATAGGGGAAATGGGAAGGTTAGGGGAAAAGAAATAAAGGAAAAGAAAAAATATGAAAAAATGGAAATAAAGTTTTTGTAAATAGGGAAGGGAGGAGAGGGTGAAGGGAGGGCAGGGTTATGGGGAAAAATGAGAACCAAGACCTGTCATGTAAAGGTACAAGATCCCAGCAATGAATGTAACTGTACTGTACACCTAAAATGTACCAATAAGCTCAATGAGAAAAAAAATTGAGATTAAATCTTGCCACAATTGCTAATTTGCTTAGGCTGGGCTTGAACTTTTAATCCTATTGCTGCAGTCTCCCAGAATATTGGTATTACAGGTGTGTGTTACCATGCCCAGTGAATGTTTATGTTTTACTACAGAAACACTAATATATTTGGTTATGGAATGTTGCTCTAAGCCTTGTTGGATGCGTTGGGTCTTATTTTGTTAATCATATTATCTTTCTAAAGTTTGAAAGTTTGAAAACTGTGAAACACACTTGTCCTTAACATAGGCTATAGCCAGTTTTTTCCACATCTAATATTTGTGGGGACAGTCCTTTTGAAAACTTTTTTTCTGTTTTCATAAATTTAAAATACTTTAATATTGCAAAATGATGATTCTTAAGGCAAACACCAATCAAAGAATCATATAGAAACTAAGGAGAGATACTACATTCCTAAGGAAAAGACCTTCCATGCCTGCAAATAAATTAAGAACTAAGTGCACAGGAAGAGAGAAAACACAAGATATAAGAGTAGTAATTTATAACTAGATTTGGGATATATTAGAAAATCTGATGAAAGCAGTCTTGCTCACTTTATCCTAGAAAGGTTACAAATCAATGCCAAATTATACATGTATTTTCATGATATTCAAAATTCCTTAAGCTCATATAATTAAAATTTCCTGATCTAGAATGTGATTTAGGCCTAAATTAATGTAATATCTTCCTATAGATAAAATATAGCTAAACCATTTTGAGATTTTTGATTGGAGGAAATAGATCCTCTTCACCACCATAGTTTAAAAGGTGAAATAATACATAAAAGCAGGACTCCCTTTAAAAAGCATAGCTTTCCTGACTAAACTTCCCATACACATAGTCATCTTTCCAAGTGGAAAGACTTGAAAGAGAGAATTTAGAGGAAGTAAGTAGAATTTCTTTGTTGAACTTACTAACCCATATAGTCTCTTTGTCTTCTATGGGCACAAAAGAAGAAGGGCAGAAGAGTGTCAGAATGTTCCTGCCTGGTCAGTAGAATACAAATCTCATGGAAACCTGACCAATAAGGATAATTATTGACACTAACATGAAATGTAGTCATTTTTGAATTTTAAACTAGTATTAACCAACAACAGGCAAAGAAGCCAAACTTCTCTGAAGGTAGAGTAGGCCACAGTAACTACACATGGAGTACACTAAATCTAGGGTGTAGATTTTTCAGGCAGAGTACATAAGAATATCACTTCTGAAATTGTGATTGAGTAAAAGACACACAAGCCTAAAATTTAGGGAGGTAGACATTCGAGTTTGGTATCTTGTTCCTATGAGGATTTGTTCCCTTTTAGGACTCTCAGAATTTCCAGAAAGAATTTCTGGAAAGGACTCCTAGCTATATTTTCATGTAAAATGAATGACTAAAGAGCTTCCTTTCTCTCAGAAAGAATTATGGTCTTTATTCAGCCATTTCTAGTCTAGAGGGTATCCTCATACTTATTAATCTCAACTAAAGGCCAAACTGAAAGTTATAGCTTTATTTAAAAAAAATTACTTTATTCCTCTCCCCTCTTCACCCTATTCATTATACAATACCACACAGACAGCTAAATTTAACTGACTGGTTGTATTTTTTCTTACCTTTCTTTTTTTAATTATTATTTTTAATTGATTTTATTGGTACATTTTAGGTATACAGTACAGTTACATTCATTACTGGGATCTTGTACCTCTACATGACAGGTCTTGGTTCTCATTTTTTCCCCTTGTCCCTGTCCTTCCTTCACTCCTCCTCCCCTCCCCGTTTACAAATGCTTCATTTCCATTTTTTCATTTTCTCATATTTTTTTCTTTTCCCTTATTAGCTTTCCCCTACCCTTCCTACTTTCCCTACACCTTTAGCCCCTTTCTTCCTGTTTCACATTGTCCATTATACCATTAGGATCTTATGTACTATTATAGTTTATTCACACCAGAGAAACTATTCGGTATTTCCACGTGTGACTTATTTATTTCACTTAGGAGTATATCCTCAATATGTATCCATTTTCCTATGACTGAATCTAATTTCTCATTCTTTATGGATGGGTAATATTCCATTTTATAGAAAAAACACATCTTTATCCAGTTTCCAACTGATGAGCAAATGGGCTGTTTCCAAGTTTTAGCTATTACAAACTGTCGCTATAAACATAGATGCACATATATCTCTGTGATATGATTCTTTTCTTCTTAACTTTCTCCAAGTTCATAGATAGAAACTAAATATAACAGCTGTATATCTACTTTGCAAAACTGGAATCATATTTTATACACCTCTCTATACCTTCCTTGTATCATGTGAAATATATTGCAGTTCCACTAAATCAATGATCAAAGATCTAACTCATTATTTTATTGAGCATTACCATATTACATGATTAAATGTGACTACAGTTTGTTACTTCAATTAGGTCATTCAATTTGTGTGCAGTAATTTTGCTTCTTTAAAAATAATTATTGTCTTCACGTACATAGTATAAGATAATTGGTATTTATATTTCTTCATACTTCTAAGAGTTTGATTGCTAAATTCAAAGTGTATTTTTGTTTTTGTTAATATTTACAAGTGTTTTATTGTTTTTGAAAAACATATATGGGCTGATTTTTCTTAATTACCAGGTATTCTCAAGTAAAACAGTGCAGTAAATGTTAAATTACTTCAAAGCAAAATAATTTCAAAAGCTTAATTCTAAACATTTTATCAGAAATATTTGTACAGAAAAGTTCTATTGAAAAAGGGAACTGATTTCCTTTTCCCCTCTAATTTTGGCTTCTTTTCTCACAGGGGCATAATTTTTTTACATTATAAATACATGTATTAATATATGTATGCATTAATAACAAATTACAATAAATGAAAATATTAAGAGTGCAGTTAATTGCACTTTGATAAACATACCCCAAGGAAAATAAAGCTCACTTCCTTTATTCAAAAAGTTTTCTCATGTAAAGAGGAATGAGAAGATGTAACCTGGAAGGGTCATTGAATCATGAGCCTTTCGAGGTAAATGAAACCTGAGATAACGTAAGGACAAGTTAAATGACACAAGAAGAGAGGGACAGGTTGAAGACAAAAAGAAGGGGAATTTATCATGACAAATAACTGGGAAGATAGGAAGGGTCTGGATGTAGTAGGACTGGCCACAGAAAGTAAGAGCCAAAGTGGTCAGGTTTGAGAGACTGAAGGTACTAAATGAAGATATAGATAAATCTATACAGTTATGGTGTCAGGAAATTGAGGGGGTTCTGTATGATGGCTCTGTTTTCTTCCTTGAGACAGGAGGTGAGTTTGTGTGATGCGAGGCTACAGATTGATAATGGGTTAAGAAGTTAGAGAAGGATGGCTGTTAACAGTGGTGGTGAAAGTGAGCAAGACAGAGAAAATCAGTGCTGAGCCTCAAATAAAGTTGAAGACTAAGATTTCCTTGTGATATGAATGGTGTGATATTCCTGAGACGTATTCAACTATTGGCTATTGGAACTGGCAGTCTAATTCATCTCGAGTTCAGATACCAGGTTGGTATGGTGGATTAAGATGAGCAGCAGATTCTTTAAATGTGGTGTATGTAGCTTCTTCCTGTAAATCTGGATCTATACATGATTTCTCCACTAGTAATCAGTAGAAATGATATTGTGCCAGTTTCCTGGCCAGGTTGTACATTACCAGAAACTTTGACCTCCTGTTCTTGGAACACACATTTTGAGGAAAGGCCAGTTTTCATGAAAGAAGTCTGATTACTCGGAGACCACCTGTGCTATGAAACCATGCTGTGAGATAGCCTAAGATAGTCATGTGGACAAGTAAAATAGAAAAAGATGTTAAAACAATCCCACTTATCCCAAACACCTTCTGGGTCTGGAGGAGGCAAGAGTAAGACAAATTTTATTAACAGAAAATAGAAGAGAAAAGGCCTTAGAAGTCTTGATAACACTTCCATAGAGGGCAAGTTAACAAGACTTGATAAATGAACCTACAAACATGTTTAGGAGATTTTTATTTCTTTTGGGAAGAAATTCCCACAAGAAAACATGGTTTATGGATATAGAGGTTAAGAGTTCCTAAATTATCAAAGATGCAACATCAGGCAGTGGAAAATTCTAGCTATGTTAATTTTACATGTGGCCTTTCCAGTAAAAAATCTTTCTTGATATCTTAAAATTTTTCTTGATATCAAAATATCTTACTTCTATAGTTAAGTGTGCCCTGGGCATTTACGTTCCCTTCAAGACACGTGAGCTAAAGGCACTTAGAGAAGAGTGCTGTGTTGAATGCACAAGTGGAGGGAGCACCATCACTAGTGGCTTTAGCTATATTTCCAGTGCACCAAGCCAGCAAAGGAAGTTGCATCTCTGGATGTTGATTGTATTCTCTTCTCTGGGAGACCCATCGCATGTGCTGAGGCTGATGGAGTGGTGGTATTAGTCTGACCAGTAACCACAGCTGGTTTTGATCCAGTTCTCAAATACAGAGGTGTCATATCTTTTGGAAGTATTTTCTCCTTAAAATAAAATAACAAATTGAATATATCCAGTCAACCAAAGGTAGAATTTGGAAAAATGTTTAAATCTGATTGAGGGGAACACAAGGACAGTCAAACTGAAGAATTTAGGCCAGAATATGTGCTTTGGAAAATAAATTGTCCTACTTGGCAGACTACCTGGATGAAATATTCTATTTGTCAAATCTTTGTTTATGATATTAGTAAAGAAATTATTATTTGATGTTTTGTGTTTCTCTACTTAATAGGACTTTGTTTAAGGCACTGTGGAGTACATTTTTCCTGCCTTAAAATAATTAATTGTGTGGCTGTATTTAAGATGCCATTTTAATAATTTCTATTGGTGTTTGTTATCCTGGGTTATGTATGAAAATAATTAAGATGAGTTATGAACATTAAATTTCTATGCACAACCGGATGTTATTATGCTATATTTGAGATATGTAGATTGATTAGGTGGATAAATATGTAGACACACATCCTAATATCTTATAGAAACCATACTGACTGCAGAGGGCCTTTGAGATCTATTTACCATAAAACTCAAACTATTTTAAGATCTAAATTAGATTTTTTTATTTTTATTTTTTTTCAGCTTTAATTGAGTTTATTGGTACATTTTAGGGATACAGTACAGTTACATTCATTGTTGGGATCATGTACCTCTACATGGCAAGTCTTGATTCTCATTTTTTCCCCTTACCTCTGCCCTCCCTTCACCCCCTCCTCCCCTCCCCATCTACAAACACTTTATTTTCATCTTTTCATTCTCTCACATTTTTTTTTTTTTCCCTTTTTACTCTTCCCCTACCCATCCCACCTTCCCT
>NW_022900913.1:47867973-47884897 GCF_012274545.1 Fukomys damarensis
AGAATCTTATATTGTTGCAGATTATTCACACCAGGGACACTATTCGGTATTTATACATGTGTGACTTATTTATTTCACTTAGGAGTATATCTTCAATATGTATCCATTTTCCTATGAATGAATCTATTTTCTCATTCTTTATGGCTGAGTAATATTCCATTTTATAGAAAAACCACAACTTCTTTATCCAGTTTCCAACGGATGGGCAAATAGGCTGTTTCCAAGATTTAACTATTACAAACTGTGCTGCTATAAACATGGGTGCACATACTTCTCTGTGATATGATTCTTTTAGTTCTCTTGGAAAGATACCCAGCAGATGGATGGCTGGGTCAAATGGAACCTCCAGTCCAAGCTCTTTGAGGTATCTCCAGATTGATTTCCATAGTGGTTGCACTAGTCTGCACTCCCACCAACAATGGAGAAGGGTTCCTTTCTCCCCACAACCCCGCCAACATTTATTATTGTGTGATTTGTTGATAGCAGCCATTCTTTGTGGGGTGAGGTGGAATCTCAGTGTTGTTTTCATCTGCATCTCTCGAATGACCAGTGATGTGGAACATATATAAAGAACTCAAAACAATCAGTCCCCCCAAATATAAAGACCCGATTCAAAAATGGGCATCCGAAATGAACAGACATTTCTCAGACAAAGAAGTAAGAGCAGCAAGAAAATATCTAAATTAGATTTTTAAAAGCAAAGTATTACTGAATATTTTTAAGTCTTATTGCTGTTTTATCAAGGAAAAATATATTTGAAGTGAGAATTACATGATAAGATATATGTAAAATGCCTTCTACCTAGAAAACACTCAGCAGATTATACCTTTGACCTGAAGAGAATGTGTATTTTCATATGAAATATGAAAGTCTCAAACTTACTGGATATTTCTTCAGGTATCAGATTTGGTGGCTTCACCCACTCTCTGCCCCTGGTACTGTGTGAATGGTTTCAGGTGCCTCCGTTCCTTCATAGCAGTTTCTCTCCAGACTTCATCTGTATTGTAAAGCAGTGGGACTCATTTTACTTAATTCAGATGTAATGATTGATAAGCTAAGTGCAGTTCTATTAGCAGCCCTGGACTCTGAGTGCCAGTTGCACCCAGCCCGCAGTGCCCCAAATTTCAGAAACTCCCAGTCATTTCTATCAGTTACTCAGTAGCAAGGGATCCTGAAGCTCTTGCAGAAGTTTCTGCTGCTTCTCTGGGACTCTCCACAGGTCTCTGCCAAAGGCTATCAATCTCTACCATCAAAGCTGCAGGTCTCTGCTAGTCTCTGGAACTCTTCAGGGATAGCAACATCTAGTGGCTACATATCTTTTTTTGTGTGACCTTCTCTGCCCACATTACCTAAGAATCATGTGAATTTACAGGACGACAGGCACCTACAGTATCCAGGTAAGAATCACAAAGCTGTGAGCGAGGCTTTGTTAGGATTTGGGGTCAGTATATTAGAGAGAACCCTCCTGGATTAACCCAAGGAGTGTGAAGGGGCACAGGATGGAGTTATCAAGAATAGCCACAAGGAAAAATGATCTTGGATTTATCCATGATTTAAGCTTGCTGGGCCAAGGGACCTGTCCAGGACAGCTGCGATTGTCATGATGACAGTTGGGGAAACTTCAAGAAAAGCAGCTGTTTGATTGACAGCTCCAAGAGTCTTTGCAAAAGTGTTGGGGCTGAAATCATGACTCTCCAAGAATCTCTAGGGGGTCAGTAGTGGTAATCAGAGCTCATTAGGGCTTGGAGATTCTAGGAATAACAGTAGGGGGCCCTGATCATTGCACTGATCTTTTTGTCCTGTCAGGTAGCTTCTCAGTTGTTCCCCACAGAGGCAGAAGTGGCAGAGCTGCCTGGAGCAGGGGCAGAAGAGAGGCATCCCAGCTGTCATTTGCTGCATGTCCTGTCAGCATGGCCTGGAGGGTGGCTATGAAGTCACCCCATGGTAGTGGGAAGACACTGGCTATTGTTGCCTCAGGCCAACCTCAGGAGTTCTGGAGGGAGCAAGATAGGATGTGAGGGAGTGAATGTGACAGCCATCAGTTGGAAAACACCTTCTGGCTGTCAAGGGGAAAAGGGAAGGGTCTGGCTTTTTTTTCTTTCCATTTCACCCATAGCTCAGGTGCTCAAGTATACTGCAGAAAACAGTTTTCTGAAATTGAATCTTTTTTAGAGGTTTTAAAAGGATAATAGAAGAATGTCATATATATGTCATATATATAGTGCACATTTGCAAAGAAAAGATCCCTATAATTTGTCAGTGGATATGTGCAGCTATAAAGTTAAATCTCTGTTGGTATAGAGTGGTCATCATCAGTTATTCACAGTGGGTACCACTGATACTGTAAAATATCCATCAGCGTCCTTTGAAAAATGAACTTAAGGTCCTTTCTACTTTCTTTTTGTACATGATATGTGTTAATTTTGTAGTGTTAGATTACCTTCTTATTAATATTGTGAGTTAAATTTGCATTTTAAAAGAAAAGTTATAACTTTGAATGATGCATCTATGTTTCAAATCTCTTTATGTTTATCACAAAATTTAATAAATTTGGTACTGGAAAACAGTTTGTACTCAACTGGGGAAAGATCAACTTGCTTGATAGCAATGGAATTTTGTTTTAAAATGATTTGTAAACTTCAATGGCTTCAAAATGCTGCTTGATAATGTTTCATACAGACCATGCCAAATTGAAAAAGGGAAAAATGGATTGCTCACCCAAATAAAAACCAGATTTTCTAATATTTGTTGTTTCACTTTTGAGCTACACTGCCCTGTTTTGCTTTTGAGGCTACCTATGTGGAATTACCATGATCACAACACCATGAATTCCAGTAGTTTCCTTCTTTTTTCTTTGGACTGTGGAAATAATTCCACTATTCCAATCAATCTCCCTGGAAACATTGGCTCAGTTTTGTAAATTTATCATAAGTAATATGGCGACAATGAAGCATGAAAATTAAAACAACATAATTAATATGTAACTGACATGAAAACAGGCTTTAAGCAAAATGAACCAGATCTCTGCATACCTTATAGTACCTAAAAAATGTTAAGAAATATGAATGTTATAAATAATATTTTTGTTAAAAATAAATTTAATTTTACAGTTATACTTAAAAATATAAGTGATTTTTTAAAAATGTTTTCCCCCATGGAAAGTCTACCTATTGATCCTTTGACAGTTTGTCACATGGTTCAGGACCTCATCTGCTCTAAATTGTGCTGAGTAACAAAGCAGTGTGAATGGACCATTTGAGACGCTGTCCACACTGTACTATAGGATGAAGCATTATAAGCTGATTTTTGGCTTCTGCTCTTTATGTATTCTTAGATTTTTCCCACTTTAAGAGGTTCAGGTTCAAATCACAGCTAGTTTCTTGACAGCATTATTGAGCACACACACACACACACACACGCACACATAACTAAAAAGAAAAGGTCCAAATTCAAGTTCATGCATTGGAAACATTTATTTTTACTGTTAGGATTGAAAAATATTTAAAATGCCAGAAGAATTTTAAAAATTTAGCAAAAATGTTTAGAAACACCAAAATTATCTATTTTAAAAATCTATAATAAAGTCTGTTGATACTTTATCAGAAAAGCATATAAAATATTTACATGACATATATCAAACATAAAGTTGAACCCAGATTGTCTAGCCTTCCACTTCTATTTTTTTACGAATATGAACATGGCTAATAGTTTGTTTTTGCTTATAAGAGGATACAATATAAATTGTTTTTTGTGTTCTTTTTTTATTCAGCTGTATAACATGGGAAATCTTTCCAAATCATGCTTCCCCCCCATTTTAACAGCTGTACATCATTTTATCATTGGATTTATTCTTTCCCTTATTGCTCTCTTTTTTGCTCTTCCAGTCCTTTCTTTCATTCTTTTCCAGCAGTTGTTTTTGGCACATTCTAAAAAATTGATAGGACTCAGAAGGTATAAACTGAAAATGTTTTTCTTTTCCATCTCTTTCTGTCCTTGGAGACTACTATTTGTTTTTAGTTTCCAGAGATTTAAATACACACATTGGAATCACGTCCTCTCTCTGTCTCTTACATGCTAAATGTAATATAGTAATTATGTTCATAGACACTTTACAGCTATTGCTCAATTACTCCTCTTTGAGATTTACCACCAATTTATGCTTCCAAAATATAATAATACCTCTTTCCTCATAATTTCATAATCCTGTGTGAACAACCTTCTTTGTCTTTGTCAATCTGATGGGTGAAAGATAACATCTTATGGCAAAACTAATTTATATTTTTAAATTATGAATAAGATTAAGCATCTTCTCTAAAATTGAGATTCATCTTTTTCTATGTTCTGTTCAAAAACTTTGTTTTTTCCTATTGAGTTTTAGTTTTCTTAACAATTTGAAAGAAATCTGCCTCTTTGTCATACATGTTGGAAATAACTTTTTGCAGTTTGCAGCTTGCCTTTTGGCTTATGTTTGTTACATATATTTCCATGCATTGACTGTACTTTTCATCTTTTTCTCTTCTTAGTAATCTTTCTGAACTAATTGCTGTTTATAGACAGAAAAAGAAATATTTTGTTAGTTTTTAAATGAGCCACTCTCTGATGCTTTTATTTTAAAAGTTTTAGAGATTTTCTTTCAGAAATGTCTATTATAAGAATATGCATTTGGAGATATACTTTCAAATCCAATCTATCTTTTTATTACATTAAATATATTTGCTTATTGCATTATACTTATTGACATGAAACATTTCTGGTCTTAGTTTATTATGTTATTTCACATTTACTTAGTGCTTTAATGTTTCTTTTGCAGTTTTTTAATTATTTTATGCACACTTTCTATGTGCTCCTTCTAATGAGTTTGAAATTTTTACATTTATTTTTTTCTGGTGATAGAATATACATATACTGAATATGATGTGATCATTTCTCCATTTATTTAGAAAATATTTTGTTTTTCTCACTAAGAACAATGACAAACTAGTATATCTCCTCTCTTCTTATCTTTCCTTTCTCTCCAGTATGCATGTCATATAGATGATTTCAGTTTCTGAGAATATACTTCTACTTCAGTCACTTTATTTAGGTGATGACTTTTATTCCCAGAGGAAGAAAATAATAGTACCTAAAACATTTCCTAAGTCTTTGCCACTATTATTTGCCAATAACTGTATATAATTATATATAGATATTTGTTTCTCATTATACTAGATTTGAAAATATTTTAATCTGTTTTTCATCTCTAATTTATCGAATTATTTTAGTCCCTACTCTATTCCATATTCACAATAGTGTCTGTGATATTGTTGCTTCCAGGGAAATCTTCATTTCTCTTATGGTTGCTTTTTTTCTTCTTTCCTGATCTCTTCATCAAAATAATGTTTTGTCTCTTCTTTGTGTTACTTTTTATTCAGTGAGTCATTGAGTTGAATTCTTGAAAAGTCATCTACTTTTGTCCTGAAGAAAGAACAACATTGTGCCAGTTTCTTACTGGCTTTTGTTTTGCTGTTTTTGCTCAAGATATCCAATAGAGAATACACTTTTTGTTATATAAGTCCTGAAATAATTCACTAATAAAACAAAGAGTAAAGCATGTAAGAGTCAAAGTATCACTGTTGATTGATAAAAGTTACAGGCCTGTGAGACAAGATGTGACTTCTTTCAAAGGCAATAGAACTTCCTAACAGCAAGTTACTTATAACCATTACATTACAGCAAATCTTAGAGCAAACCTACCTCATGGAGAAGATATGACAAACTCCACCCCTGATACAACTTACTTTCAAATTGCACGTTTAATCTAGGTCATCTATTTTTTTTTTTCACTGACCATCTTTGAATAAGGTGAGGTTTTCTTAGACCAGTCATTTGATGGTGAAGGGAGGAAGGAAAAAGATAAATTAAGGACAAACAGAAATCTTTTCAGCTTGTAGAGAAGCTCATTATTGAAGTTGTAATGGGTTGTATGGTACTGCAAGGTTACTCTCTATTCTTCTGCTAATATTGTTATTATTTTTATCATTACTTCTCACTCAGATTCTTATCTGTCTATGGTTTTGTTACAATATGGTGTTTAGTATTATGCCACAACAATAACAAAAGGATCCTAAAGCATCTCTCATGTTTTGGACATTTTGTAAACAACCAGATATGTAATCTGGATGTTGTATTTTGCCTCTAAGTGGGGAAATTCTGCATTGTGTTGTGGGGTTCAGCAGAATATTTACATCCTCCGCCTGCCCTCTTGGTATATATTTTTAGTCTGGCAAGAATTTGCAGTAATTGCAATGGATTTGTGTGTGTGTGTGTGTGTATATATATATCAAAAGGCCTAGATTCTTTTCTGTGATTTTTGAAGAACTTTTTTTTTGAGCTTTTCAAAAGGAGAGAAGAGGGAAAAAATATAAGGAAGACATTGATACGTCTTTGCTATTTCCAAGAATCTGACATTTTTTTATTTTCTTTTTGAATAACAAAGGCATGCATAAAATAATACCTACTTATATCCTAAGGGTATGACATCATACATAATTTATAGCTACAAGGGTTCAGTGAGGCTTGAAAATTTTTATTTGTTAGCAGTTTTTATCTTATCAACCTATTCTGTGTTTCTGTGTATGAACATAGGTGAATGTTTACTTAAAAAATAAATTTGAAATAAAGAGTAAAAAATAAAACAGGTAGGGCAGGGGTAAATTGGGGAAAAATGAGAACCAAGACCTGTCATGTAAAGGTACAAGATCCCAGCGATGAATGTAACTGTACTGTATACCTAAAATATACCAATAAACTGAATGAGAAAAAATAAAACAGAAAAGAAAAGATATTCTTAATAATTTTGTTTACCTAACAATGTTATTATTTTTCTATTCATGAACTTATCCTTCTTGACTTGACCTTAACTCTTCTCAATCATTTTTATGTATACAGTTTTCAGTATACAGAGATTTTTATCTGTCATAAGACTGGGAGTTATAGAATATATATTTCATAAAACCTAGGGTTATAGAATATATATTTTTACACCTCTAAATGTCCTTCAGAAATAGCTTCATTTTAAATGGTTAGAGTAAGTTGCATCTAATCGATGTAACAGTTAATTCTTAATATCTTTTTCCTTAAAAATTTCATGTTTTAAGAAACATTTTCACTATAAATAATATTGTAATAAAGAACATTTGACATCACTCAAATGCTTCAGTGACTGGGTTTTTTGGGATCTGGTTTCAGTGGGGTGATATGATTATGAATGAGCTGCAAAGAATGAGGCTATAAATTATTAAATAATTGCAACAAATCTAATGAACAACCTCTCTTTGAAAGGCCAGAGACACCTGAAATGGGGCCCTTTGTAATCCTGTCAGAGGGTAAGGAGGTATTAGTAGCACTAATATCTATGTGTAGCACCATAATATATCTATCTTGCTTCTGATTGGGAAATATGTTTCCAGTTATTCCCTATACCTAGGTGGAATCATGTGATTACTTTATGCAAATGTCACATAGGTAGAACTGTGTGGCCTTTCAGACTATGATCTTAAGAAGTAGAATAGCTTCTCTGAGCTCTCACTTCTCTCCTCTACTAGATAAATATCTATACGCAAAGCAACTTTCAAAACCAAATTCTGAGGAAGTGAATCCTTCATAAGGCCAGACCATGAAATGATTGTAGGAAACTGTCCTCTTACCAAGCTTATTCTCTGTTATGTAGACTTATGTCCATCAGAAATAAATATCTGCAGTAGCAAGTCACTAAAATTCTGGGATGTTGGTTACATAGAATTTTTCTCACTTTGGATATGCAAGAAGACAGTTTTTAAGGCTTCCACACACAGATGACTCTCAATTTCTGATGGTCTCATTTATGGATTTTTGATGGGAAAGCAATGTGAATTTAGAAATTTTAATTTTTGATCTTTTCTTGTACAAATTAATATGCAGTGTGGTATTCTTTCAATGGTGAGCTGTGACAGTAACTAAAGTTCCTAGTCAGCCATGGAATTACAAGAATAAACAACTTATACACTACTGAATTTTGCTTACCCAAGAATAGATTAGATACATTTAATTCATTCTCAACATACATTTACCTTACAATGAGTGTTATTAAGGTGTAATCTATCATAAATTGGGAAGCATCTATAATTAGACTGAAACCACATAACCATTCTCACTTAAATTTTAGTAAGTGAAAGTTATGTGTTTTTTGAGGTCAGAAGCATTTAAGATAAGCAAGTATTCTCCATGCTTGCTCTCTTTTGTGTATGTTGTTAGAAGAGATGAACTTGGAATGATGAAATTGCAAAATATAAGTAGACTCGATGCCTAAATTTCTGAAAAAAAAAATCTTCCAAAAAAGAGCTTTGTGAGCTTTATCAGACAATAATTTAAGAGAAAAACAAATATTTATTGGGCTAAATCACTGATATTTCAAGAAGTGATTATAGCAGCTGCTAAAGGAACTGTCCTGATCCACAGTTACCCTAATGAAAATGAAAAGGCCAAAACAATCTGCGAAGTTAGCCAAACTTGTGATACTGTAGTAAGTCTTTGTCGCTTACTTTCTCTGGGGAAATTATATCTTTGATTTCATTAAAGATAGTTTTATATTACAAAGAATCAAAGACAAAAGAAGCATCGAGTCATTCCTCAACTCTTTTCACAATATTCTCAAACAGGGTAACAAATTGCATTTGAAAACACACATATGTAATCAATGAATATATCTGGAAAAAAGACAATTACTACTGGATTAGTTCTCTTGGGTGTCCATATTTACCAGCTGTCAAGGTAGAATATACTCTATGTCCTTGTATGTATGTGTAATTTAGCTCACACATTTATTTTTGGTATATTTTGCAAGATCTGTGTGAGGGCTAATATTCATTCCTAAGTGATAAGATATAAATATGAAGAGTGAGAAATCGTGTCCTTTATTCATTTAGAAGATTGGCTGGTGGGCTGTAAACCTAAGGGAATTCCACTGCAGTCACTTCAGGTAATATCTGATATTTCAATCCTTTACAGAGTATAAATATCCTTTTATATAGTTGCAATGTGATTATACATGTGTTAAAAACCTGTTGTTACTATAAACCTGTAGGAAATTTTCAAGGGGCATGTTAGATTGCATGTCTGTAACATGACTTGCTAAAGAAAGTGGTTTTTGATAAAATAAGGTAACTATATCAGAAGTTCATGGAATGTGTTTGAATATAAGAAACCTAGTGTGGACAAGCATAGCCTAAGGGGTCATCCATGACAATCTGGGTTGAATTTAAAAGTTGTTCTCATCAAATTCCCCCATCTGGTACTTGCCAATATACAGTTCTGTAAAGAAATCATTTGCACTTGTCACATATTCATTTGGTTTTATGTGTTAAAGTACTCTTTTACTTTAAGATCTCTACTCAGTATTAGGCCAGACTATTTGTTGCAACCCATTATACAATTCATAGGGAACTCGTTTCTAGAAAGCAAAATATCCTAAATGGCTGGAGTTTGTTGACTTTTTTTATCCTCCTCCTCCTCCTCCTCCTCCTCCTCAGTCATTTCCAAAAATATATAATGAGGAATATGTCCTTTTTTGAAAAGTAATGTTTTATTTTAAAGAAGTCCCATGTGGAGTGTGTCTTGTGATTGTACTGAATATATATTTAGTGGGAATTTATATTTTTATAATATCAATGCATTATATACAAGAGCACTTAATAACACCTTTCCTTTATTTCTTCTAGTAAAAATTTCAGAACATGACTCATGTATCTTATTAAGCTTATTTTTGCTTATTAGTATTTTTACTTACTATTGAAATGGAAACAGGACCGCTATTGCAAGAAAGATAAAATAGATATATTTTCCTGTTACTCTATCAAAATACAGCTAAAAATTCAGACATTATATTAAGTAAAAAATCCAAACATTAGAAGACTGCAAGTTGGAGAGAAAACATACTAGATAGAGACTTTATGATCTGAGAAATGACACAGAAATGAGTTCCTATGTCTTCTTTTTCCCTCATACTGTATATCTAGGATGATCCTGAAGGGATTAAAAAACACAGAAATTAAATGAATTCATATTTTTTTTCTTTTTGTATCTGGGATCAAACTCAGGACCTTGTGCTTGTGAGGCAGGTGCTGGAACCACTGAGCTAAATCCTCGGCCCTGGCTCCATATTTTTAAAATGCCTCATCAAATTGTTCTCTCTAGGCAAAGGACAAGGAAAGGGAAATCTAGAAAAACAGAAATTTTAGATAATACCTGCCCTACTGTGGTCAAACACCACGTGGGGAGGGTAGCAGTTGTGACTTAATTCCCTACTCCACCAGAAAAGGCTGATTAGAACCTCGAGTTCCACTTGTTGCAGGATGTAATGAGGTTCTCTCCCTTCCCTGTGTACTGCTTAAGGAATATCAGGGAAAAACAAATGGGAAGTGATGGGGAGTTGTACTTCAGTTTAGAAGGGCAATAATAATATATATTTACCCTGCCCACACCCATTCCTAGTGTCAGATGGGAACTTGTGGAGAAATTAGAATTATATCCTTACCTCAGTTGTAATGAAGGATCCTCCCCTCTCCCGGATGGGGTTGTTCATAACCAACCAGAAGTAACAAGGCAATCCCATCAGGAGTCAGTGGTGGCCAAGGAGGGGCCTTAATAAAGCACATCCATTTCCAGTGTCAGTATGGCATTAGTAATATCAGCCTGAGTTTCAGCTATACCTAGTAATAATGAAAATCCAGCTCAAGTGACAAAGGGGACCAGGTAGAGCATACAGGCTTCTACCTCACTTAGCAACAAAGAAGCAGCACCCTTTCCTTTCCAATAATTGCATCAGAGAATTTTTTAGTATGAACTCCAAAGCATAGGAAAGAAAGATAAAAATAGACAAATGACACTATTTTCCATTAAAAACCTTCTATACAGCAAAAGAAACAATCAGACTTGAGAGGCAATCTAGGTTTTGAGAATTCATTTGTTAATTATACACCAGGTAAAGAATTACTATTTAACATATACAAGTAAATCAAACAATTCAATAATCAAATGACTCGATTGAAAAATGGGCCAGGTAGCTGAACAGAAATTCCTTAAAAATAAATGACCAACACATATATGAAAAAATACTATTCAGTATCACTAGTCATTAGGGAAAGAACATTAAAACCATAATATATATCATTTCATACCAGTTAAAATGGTATTCATGAAAAAGATGAAAGGTAACAGGAACCAACAAGGATAAGGAGAAGAGGATAGTGGGAAGGTAAATTAGTATAGCTCTGAAGTGACTTTCTCATCACTGGGACAAAATATCTGACACCTCCACCTTACAGGTGGATTAGCTTACTTTACTTTCATTTCAGTTCAAAATCAGCTGGTTCCATGGCCAGCCTATGTTGAGTCTTTTCTCCCATTCTGCCTGGTCCTGTTCTTGTGCTCTACTTCCATGCCACCATAAAATGAGCAAATTTGCTCCTTTTCTGCCATAATGTTTCTGCTTTGGAGCCAGCAAGTCACAGACTGATATATGAGCAAATTAAACCTCTCCAAAGTTAAGTTGTGAGTGCTGGGTATTATGTTTAACAATGGGAAAGCAACACACATAAAATTAGTGCTAGGGAAATGGGATCATTTCTCTGACTATTCTTGGGCCTTTGGATCTGGTTTGTGAGAGTAGTTTGGAAAAGCTTGGCAATACAGGCTAGAGAAGTCCCTACAATGTTATATGTATAGTCTGATCAGTGATTATGGTCAGAACTCACAAGACTAGAAGGCTGATAAGAATGCAAACAGTCAAGGCCCAGGTCAGAAGATTTTAGCTGGGAACATGGACTCCACAGGTGGTTGAACTCCAGGTCATGTGTGTTATACACTGGAAGAAAATTTGCCCACACTTGGCCTATTAACTGAGACTTTGTAAGAGACTGAGATTAAGGGTAGTGGACTACTTAATTTGGTGGAGGAATTTTTAAAACAGTCTAACATTTCAGGTGTGGCATGGATACTGCTGGTTGCTTTGGGCTAGATTTATATTGAGAATTGGGGAAAAAAGATAGATATGAAAATTTGAAAAACTTATATATTGGCTCAGAAGAAATTAAAGTTAGGATCAAAGAAGTATGGCGGCTAGAAAAGATGGTGCTATTAAATGAAATCAAGTACTTTTTACAGAGAGAAGAAAGATGACTTGAGGGCAAGGTCCTATGACCACAGGCTCAAGGATGCAAAAGCATCAACCTTGGGAACTATTGGGAAATAGGGTTCATGGGACTCTAGCTCAAGAATGGATGCCTAACCTGTCCTGTAAAGGTACAAGATCCCAGTAATGAATGTAACTGTACTGTCTACCTAGAATGTACCAATTAATTAAATTTTAAAGAAAAGAATGGATGCCTAGAGAATTGGTTTCCCAGGACTCATTCCACCATTTTCAGCCAATCCAAGCACTCAGAGGCTGCTGCGTCATGCTCCCAAAGGGCCTGGCTTCCGCTTCTGCTGATGGCATACCTTGCTGATATCCATGTGATTGCTTTTACTGACATACAGAATGAAAGGGTTGTGGAGCTACAGAGTCTTCCACGCAGATTTAAAGGAAAGCCTAGAAGGCCAGGCAAAAAGCCACTGAGAGGATACTACATGAAGCTTTGGAAATGAAACCAAAGGTGGGGTGGAGAATCCAGGAAGTTGAAGATGTCAGACACATGAAATACCTGCTTATGAAAACTTCAAACTATGAAAAGGAACAGCCCAGGAGAGGGGTCATGTGCAGTACAACCAGAAGGGCTTAGAGGTGGGGCTGCCAAAGCCCTCTGGGACTCACACTTTACTCCTATGTGCTCCAAATGTCAGAAATGGAACTACAAAACTTAATGTTTGCCTGTTGTGTTTCCACCTTGCTTTAGTCCACTACTTTCCCATCCTTCTTCCTTGTTTTTGGTAATGTTTACCCTGTGCCATTGCACCTTGGAATTATAGAATTTGTTTTTTATTTTTAGAGATTCATAGCTAAGACTTTGCCATGAGTCACAGAAGAGAGACATAGACTTGAACTTTGGAAAAATGCTGGAACTGATTAGAATTTGGGAAAAGGATTACTTCATTTCCAGCTGTCCATGGGGTAGTGGTATTCTGTTAGGCAAAATTATGAACTTGCTATTGTCTTTATTTGGAGATTAAGTATGGTTTAACAAGATGTGTTTGGGTATTAAGTGGAAAAATAAGTGAATTCTGACAGGAAAGGGGAATTTTGATTTGACTGGCTTTGGGAAACAATGCAAGTATTAGTGCAGCACACGTCTAGGTAGGTATGTTTGCATGGAACATGGAGGTGAGGTTTTGAAGTCCATGTGTGGTCCCCTATCTCTTCTACTTCATTACTGTTCTTGTTCTCAGCTTCCCGGTTGTTCTTCCATCCTTCTGCCCTGGAGCCTGCATGTCACAGACTAAGCCTTGAGGAAATCAAACCTCTGTTTCTTTAAATTGTGAGTCAGCTATTGTGTTGAGAAAGAGGAAAGTAACTAATACAGTAGGCAACAAATCTAACTGAAAAAATGAAGAACAAAAAGAGGTGAAAGAAAAAAACATTGTTGGGCTGGGGAGTTAGCTCAGTGGTTCCGTTGCCCGCCTCGCAAGCACAAGGCCCTGAGTTTGATCCATGGTACCAAAACAAACAAAGAAACAAAAACCAACCAAACAAACAAAAAACCATTGTTTATCTGTATTGTAGCTTGAGGAAGTTTTTTTCTGTTAAATTTGAAGATAAGGGTGACTTGAAATTTGTAAAAGTGAGAGACTCAGAAAGAGTATATGATTGGATAAAAGTCATTTTTGTAAAGACTCTATTTGTAGAAAATTATAACCTTATTACCCCAGTAGTAGTTTCAATGATATCTTATTTATAAATGCACTATTCTTTAAACAGCAAAGACTTCCTAAATAGAATTCCAATATCACAGGAAATAGTAATAAGAATTAACAAATTGGATTACATCATCATCAAAAGCTTCCGCAGAGCAAAGGAAACAATTGACAGAACAAAGAGACAGCTTATAAAATGGGAGAAAATATTATCATCTACTTTTCCAACACAGGATTAATATCCTGATTACATAAAGAACTTTTAAAAACCTCTAAAAATAAAATACCTCAATCAATTAGTGTTCAAATGAATTGAACAGACTGTCTTCAAAAGAAAAAATAAAATGTTCAATAAGTATGTGTAAAAATATTCAAAATCTTTGGCAGTGGGGAAATGCAAAGCAAAGCAACATGGGTACTGCATTTCATCCCTGTCAGAATTACTATCAAGAATACAGAAGACAGTAAGTTCTAGAGAGGATAGCAGAACATGAATAGTTCTACTTGGCTGGTGGGGGGGTAGACTAGTGCAACCATCATGAAAATCAGTATGAAAGTGCCTTAAAAATCTAAACATCAGTACATTCCTAAAGGAATTAAAGTTAATGTAAGCTGTGTGACAGAAATATGTGATGAATGTTTAAATTAAAAATTATTTCAGTAAATTACTTGTCATTAAACAGAATACCCCTCCCACCACACACGCACTTCATATGCACTCACCTCATCCTGCTTGCCACTTTTTGAAGCAGTTCTAGCAGTCTTGTTTCACGAGTGTGAATGCTGCTGCCTGGACCATCTGATGGAGATGCAGGCTCAAGGAAACATTATGGTGTGTCCGCACCAACTTATTCCCCAGATCTGGCACTGTGCAAATCCTGGCTTTTCTCCAAAGTGAAAACGACCATAAAAGGTAAATGTTTTGAATGGATTCAGGATTTGGAGGTGGCCACAACAGCACAAATAAAGACAATCTCAAAAGAGGACTTCCAGAACTGCTTTTAACAGTGGCAAAATTGGGTTCAATTTTGAGGATATATCTTGAGAAGTATTAATTGCAACATTTCTTTCATTGTAATAATTTTTAAGATTTAAATATCCATTGTATTTTTCAATCATATCATGTACTATAGATACCTGTATGCTATATTTGTGATATAATTCACAACAGCCAAGCTATAGGACAGCCTAACTGTCCTTGAATAGAGTAAATAAAGAAAACGTGATCTCTCTCTCTCTCTCTCTCTCTCTTTCTATATGTGTGTGTGTGTGTGTGTGTGTGTGTGAGAGAGAGAGAGTAGTAGTCATTCATAAAGAAATAAATCATATTGTTTGCAGGAAAATGGGTGAAACTGAAGATCATAACATTAAGCACAATAAGCCAGACTCAAAAAGACAAAAATCATGTGCCTCCTGTCATATGTGGAATATGACAGCAAGAAAGAGACAGAGATGGAGAGACAGAGACAGACATAGAGAAGAAGGTAGAAGGAAAACTATTAGAGAACGGGATAAAGAACAGGAGGGAAGGGGAAAGAGGATGATTGTGGGTGATAATGGCCAAAGTATATTGTATCTATGTAGGAATATACCAAAATGAAACTCATAATTCTGTATAATGAATGTTCCCTAATAAAAATTTAAAAATAAAAAAGCAGCTTTTTGGTTTTAAAAATGTGTTTTACTTCCCATGAGTTAAAAAACTGAAAAGACCTAAATATAGGAAAAAGGATAGATATATTGCTGTATTTCCAGAATTCAAATTCATGAGAAATGTTTCATCTGAAGATGAAGAAGAGGAAGAAATTTCTACTTGATAACCCTTTACTTACCTGGACCGCCCAGTCTCTTCCTCATTTACTCACAGCAGTCTAGTTCTACCTGTCACCACACTTAGCATGAGGCAACTCTAAAAGCTGTAGTGGTGGGGCGAAGGTAACATACTCATCAGAAGTGATTGTGAGATCACTGGCTAACTGGTTGGAACAAGTGAACTGAAACAAAAATGAAAATGCCTAGCTGGGGAGTTGTTGCTATTGTCATTGCAAGGCCGTCACTCGCACAGACCAAGGCTGGCTGCACCACTGTAGAGCACGTCACCCAGGCAAGTGACTTGAAAGTGGGGGGAAACCACTATCTGAGTCTTTCTTTACTGTGTTTTCTTTTTCTGGACATTCTTCCTTCATCATTTTTTAGACTTGTGGAGGGAAATTTTATGGAAAGATTTCTTTCAAATGTAGCATATTGTTAGTGAGTTCCATGTCAGTGCTCAAAACCTTATTGATTTGATTTTTGTTGCTTATGACCTGCATTTCATCAATGTACTAGGCATGGCCAAACTTGTAATTGATATATAAAGAAGTATTTCCTCACCTCACACCCATGCTGGGATGTCTGTAATCATGACTCCTTTGATACTTGGCTTATTTATTAAATCCAGTGTCTTGTACATTTGCTTTTATTTTTCTCCTGCAACTCTTTACCACTTTTCTTCTTACTTCAGTCTGACACTTACTTTTAAGTTCTCTTTCTCCTTCATTAATTCAAATTTATTTATTTTTCTCTCTGTCACCCTAGAAAAAAATTTTATGAGAAAATAAAACAATTTTCTCTTTTAGATGAGAGAGAAAATTCCATTGCAAAATATCCCACATCACATGCTGGCTAAATGACAGCCTTATGGACTCAGAGGAATGGATGCCTAGGAAGGAGAAGGTGGCTCTAGAAGATGAGGAAATATGGTTATGGAAAGGCTAGTATGTTAGTTTGAGAAGACTGCTATAATAATGTTCTGCTGATGTGGGATTTAAGAAATAAATCTATTTGCTTACAATTCTGGAAGCTGGAGGTCCAAGATCAAGATGTTGGTTTTTCTGAGGCCTCATTAGTTTGTAAACTTCTACCCACTCTGTGTTTTTACATGAATTCCTTCTGTGTGTCTGTCGTCTAGTCTCTTCTTAAAAGATCACATGTCAGATTGAGTTACAACCAACCCACAAAGACCTTACTTAACTACGTCTTTAAGCCCAATCACACTGTAGATTTTTTTTTTTTTTTTTTT
>NW_022900913.1:47885048-47899610 GCF_012274545.1 Fukomys damarensis
TGGTACTGGAGATCGAACTCAGGCCCTCATGCTTGCAAGGCAGGCACCAGAACCACTGAGCTAAATCTCTGGCAGTCACACTGTAGAATTTTGGGAGACAGGACTTAAAACATATGAATTTGAAACATGATTCAACTCACAGCAACAAGTTTAATAGAAAATTTATGTCTCCATATGTAAAGTGTTATGCATTTTGTATGACATTATATATATTTCTACATTAAACGTTAATATTTTCTCAGGACAGTGAGTTTTAAAACAATAAACACTGAAAATTAAGTGATGTGTGAATTAACAGCAGTGAGCAATGGGGTGTGGAATTGGTTACTTTTTTGAGAATAAGAATTGTATCCAGAATCTATGACTGTGTAGGAAAGAGCATTGACAGAATGTGTTTCCAGATGATTTCTGAATGTGGCCATGACTGTGAGTATTGATTTGGCACTGTGCTCCAACAATATGGTTATTGCCACCTCATCATGCAGTTATGTATCCCAGAGAGAGGGGAAGTGGTAAAGAACAGACTTCCGTGTTGGGAAGGTTCTGCTCCTGTGAAAATTTCAGAGCATTTTGAAATGAAGAATGGGATAACATTTGGCCTGATGGGGCACTCATCCTACAAATGAGAAGCATAGCTGGGGTTATCCCAAGTGTGAGCTGGTTTTATCAGTGGGAATGCTTGTCATGCATGGAAGAGTAAACACAATCCTCAATTTAAACTCTTCCAGTGATACATTATTCTCTATGTGATTCTTACTTTCCAACAGCCTCTACCAACACCATTCTGGCCTATAGTGATGACGCATGTATGTTTCTTTCCCTGGAGAAAAGACTCATTTACAAAAGGTAAAAAAATGTAACTTGGTCATGTGGAGCTTTATATCCCTAATTACGTCCATTCTTTTGTGTTAGTCCCCAATAACTAGAAAAATGAGGAAGTGGATCATGGTGCAGAAGTTCAGCACCAGAAATGTATAAATCTATCTCTCAGAGATCACTTATTGAAAATTCATTTGGATTATGTAACCTTTATATAGCAATAGTTTTAAAGAACAGTAGAATTTAACCCTGCTTATTTGGTAGGAAGAGGTGTGTGTGTGCGTGTGTGTGTGTGTGTGTGTGCGCTGTTAGGGGTCTCCCAAGTTCCAGAAAATTATTCTACCTAGACCTTATCACAGATTTCTTAAATCAGAAGTAGGACTTGGGTATTATTTAATATCTTGAAAGTGAGGGCAGGGTATTCTGGTTGCCAAGTCATTATATATGGAGGACAGTTGCTAAGCATGATGGGTAGCTCAATAAGCTGTAGCCTTTCAATGTGACAGTTTTCTGGAAGCCTGAAAATATCTACTCTCCTAAAAATTCCCCAAATAGAGATAAATGTAGGCATATGTACAAAATATTGGTTCACAATCTATATTGGTTCACAATAGTTCACACATTCCTTGATAAACTGCAGTAGTTTCTTTGTATAGTATCTTTTTTTAAGCCTGTGATTCTCCAACTTGAGTTTGCATTAGAATCATTCAGAGGATTTACGAACCAGATTGGTAGGCCCTGTCTCAGGGTTTCTCAAATGCAATGCTGGGATTCACATTTCTTACGAATTCCCAGATGATGCTGATGCAACTGGTCTGGGAACGACTCTTTGGGAAATAGTACTTTAGGAATCATTTTGGAGATATATGCTTCTAAATAATAGCTGGTTGTCAATTGGTTCAATCAGAAACAATTTTAATAACATAATTTAATAAAATATTAACAAATTTTAAATAAAATAATTAAGTACCTTTTTGCAGGTATGAGTTATTTTAATGACACAGATATATAAACCTAGGGAATTGAGGGCTGAGAACCCAAAAGGTTTCAATGATCATAAAAGGACTGGTTGTCATTTTTCCAAACTTCATTTGTAAGACAGTTGGTCAGAAGCATGAGGTATTTTTTTTTTCCTCCCAGAAGAGCAATGATTTGAGTAGATGGTAATGTGCTCTGGGAATACATAGACTATTAATTCAATTGATAGAACTGATGCAGTTCTGGCTCTCAAATTGTAATCCAGTTTTATCATATGTGGTTCTTCACCTTTGCAGTGTAAAATTTAATTTCAACACAGATTGTTGGAGATTTGTTTAAACTTGTGAACTTTCAGAGCTCAAGAATACTTGCCATGATCTATCCACAGCTTCACAGAGATAAATAAATAAGCAAAACTCAGCAGATGAAGAGATAAATAAATTCAACACCAAGTGGAAAACTTCCATTAATTTTTTTCAGTTAGAAGCAATTTTCTTTGAAGCATGCTTGTAATGAAATCTTTTTGGATTCTGCTTGCTTTCTTCACTCCACTTTTCTTTTGAGGCTAGGAAAAAGCATTAATATTTGTTTAGCTTTAATTAGAAAGTTTGCAAAATCATCATGGCTGAATAAGTATTGGCAGCATAGGAGGGAGACTGAATTTTGTACTACAGGAAAGTAAGTACCCTGTGAAGTGCGGCTATGGTAAAAGCTAGCTATGGGAAAGTAAACAGGAGAAACTCAGTGGTTCAAGATGGAGTACTGGGGGAACTTACAAAGGGGAACAGCACTAGTCCTGGGTTGTAGTACCTCTTACACACCAGGTCTGGCAAACATGCCACCCTGGGAGAAGACTGGGTTACCCTAGGGAAGGAGCTGGCATTTCAGAAGCAACCTGCCTGATAGAAGATGGTCCCAATCACTCTACCAGGAAGATGGAAACAGGAAGTGAGATATTCACAAATTAGGGCTTTAGAGAAAATAAAAGCCAGAGAGTGGTATATGAGAGGACACTGGTGACCTCTTGGGAACTTGAAATCAAGCATGGCATTCTCATTAGGGACTCTAATCTGAGTACTGAGAGGATAGTGATCTGGAGGCTGCATAAACAAACATCTGGGAGTGCTAGGAGCCTGGACAAAGAAAAGGGCAGACTGATGCAAAGATAATTACTCATTTCCTCCCTACACACTGAGAGTGTTGTGCTTATGTGACATCCTGTGCAGTGCCCATGCCTAGCGCAGGTGTCCAAAAGGGAGTTCTCAACACCCCATGGCAAGGACTGCTGAAGGTGGGAGACTCTGGAGCTTCACTAAGTTCATGGGTTAGAAAGTGATGTGATGAGGACAGTGACTGAAAAGACCATAGGCTGAGTGACAGAGAGTAGAACCCAGGTCAGAGGGTGTCCCGTGACACACTAGGTGGAAAGATAGTGAAAGGGAAACACAGACGTGACCTCAGGATTTGGCCTCCAAGGAGAGGAATGGAGAGTGAGAGAGCTGTGACAGAAGCCACTGGAGAACAAAGTGTGGCAGTTACAATACCTCTCTCCCGCTAACTGTGGGGCTCAGATCTTGGAACAAACATTGAGGTCGGTAGATAGCTATGCTCAGAGCACTGCTTGCATCTGAGAGGAAGGCACAGAGAACCTAGTTGCTCTCAGGCAGGGAAGTAACCAAACCACAGAGGTGGGGAAAAACCAATTTGGAGACTTGCCGTTGAACTCAGATTGTAATATAAGAGACTATGAGGATGCTTTGATTTCATGCCTTTCCAACTGCTTGAAGATTTTTTTTGTGGTTGTTGTTGTTTTTTCCTTCAATGTTCTCTCTTTTTCTTCTTCCACTTTCTTTTTTTCTCAGTTTTGTAGTCGCTTAGCTTTCCTCTATTCCTTCCCTCTTATCTGATATATATCTTTGATATATAGAGAAGATATAAGATATATAAGATAAGAGATAAGATCTAATACATATTCTATATATATAGAGAGAGAGATAGAGAGAATAAGAAATAACCTGTTCCTAAAACCAAATAATATTTTTATGGGCATGGGGCATATTGGGATAACCCTTACCAAAATTGTATTCAGAAGAATCAGTCATAAACTCATTATCACATAATAATGGGTTCTGATAATCTCTCAACTTTCCTCAATCTTTAATTACAATTCCCTCTCTGATTCTCTCATCCTGCACCCACAAATATTCTCTCAAACTACATCAACAGTAGCACTTTAGTTCAGCTATAAGAATAATTCCAACAGAATCTAATCTCCTATCTGATTTTAATCTATTAATATATTTTTCTCTTTCTATACGACTTTAGCCTTCCTTTTTCTCTTATTTTTTCCTTTGCCCCTCCTTTCATATCCCAATCTGTTAGCACCAGTATAGTACAGTCTGCAAGAAGACTTGATAAAAGAATGAAAATATTAAAAACAAGTTGTAATATACATGTACAGTGGAATCTATTGATGTTATAACTTATAGGAATTCTGTCCTTGTAATACCAGGACTAGGTCCAATCCTATAAAACTGAGTAGGTAAAAGAGGTAGGTATACACCAAGAAAGAAATAAAGCTAATATTATTTTAGTAGAACAAAGGCAGTAACTTCAGAGATTTCTATACTGGCAGCAAAGTCTTTCCATTTTAATTGGTTCCCAAACTGCAGTGTACACACGTGCACACACACACACACACACACACACACACACACACACACACAAATAGAAACATGAGAAAACAAGGCAATAAAATGCCTCCATAAACTCCCAGCTACCCCAAAGCAGATTCAAGGGACATCTATGGGAAGAAGTCAAGCCAAATTATGGAATTATATGAAATGATAAAAGAAAAAACAAAATTTCAGTGTGTTCAAAAACAATATAATTAAATAGATAATGGACTTAATAAACTAGTCATTGAGTGTAAAGAAGATAAAAATAAAAGTCTAAGAGACTTAAGCAGTGATTAAAAACATTAGCGACCAATTTATCAAAGAATTAGGGTTCATGAAAATGAACCAAAAAGAAATCCAAGAGAGAATAAGTTCTATTGAATGTATGGGCACAAGAAATAACCAGTGTAAGAAAAGAATGTCAGCACACAAAAAGAAATCACTGAGGCACATAACCATATAATGAGAGATACTTTAAAAACAGCAAGAGAACAGGAAATGTCTCTAACAGCTGATAGATTATGTAAAGTAGACTATCCTAAGACTAAATAGGTTTTGAGAAATGTTAAAAGATAGCATGTATGACATAAAAATATTTACAGAATAATAGCAGAATATTTTCCAAATATGGAGAAAAATCCAACATACAAGTAAGCAAGGCATATAGAAACCCAGTAGCCACAACCAGAAAAGAACTCCATGACACAGTCAGAATCCAAGAAGTCCAACATAAGGACTGAAATTAAAATCTGTTAGAGAAAAGTCTCAAATCAAGAAGACTAATCAACAGAAACATAAAGGCCAGGATAAATTAGAGTGAAGTATCTCAAGGTGGAGAAAACAAGTTTCAACTCAGACTAATATATCCTGCAAAACTATCTTTCAAATTTGATGGACAAATAAGAACTTTTATGACTGAGAAAATCTTTTTAAAATTTGTTCATGTTTTTCTTTGTTTATTGGTCCCTTTAAAATATACAATATAATGACATTCATTATTGGGAATTTGTACCTTTACATAATCCACTTTGGTTCTTATTTTTTCACATTTCCCTGCCCTCCTTATTTACAAAGACTTTTTTTTTCCATTTTTTCATTTTCTCATATTAATTCCATTCCCTTTTCTTTCCCCAACCCATCCCACTTCCCCTTCCCCTTCCCCTTGGAACATTTTTCTTGTATTCTACTTTATCAATTTTGTGTAAAGACTGAATAGTTTCTCTGGTGTGAAAAACTAAAAGTATAAATAAAGATTAAAATGTTTAATTGATAATGTGGAATAGAAGGAAAAGGTCTCCTTTTCACCTTTTCCTTCTATTCCACATTATCTAAAAACCATCCAACACAGCACTCCAAAACATTCTCAAGGCTGATGTAGATAGAGATGATGACCTCAACTAACTAAAAATATATGATGGAATGGAAGCATCAAGCAGGGCAAGTCACTTAGCAAAAGTAAAACTAAAGAAATCAATAATAAAAAACCAGTGTAATGATAGATATAACTTAGTAACTTCGGATAATAGCTATTCATGTAAATGGCTTCAGCTCCCCAGTCAAAAGATTAGCTGATTACATAAAAAAATAAGTGGTATGCTGAACTTGAGACATATTTTTTAATCTGCAAAGAAATTTTTAGACTAAAATTTAAAGATGCAAAACAATATTCCATGCAATGGAAACCTGGAAACAAGCAGAATAGTGATCCTATATTAATACAAAATGGATTTAGAGCCAAAACTGATTAGAAGAGCCCAACATACTGGTTAAGGGAAGACTTCAACAAGAGGATATAACAAATATATATATACTTATATGTATATATGCAGGCTAGTGCACCCAATTTATGAATCAAACATTACTGGACATAACATCAGATTAACTTAAAAATCATAATGGGAAACCTCAACAACCATAATGTGGTCAGCTAAACTAGATAAAAAAATCTATGCAGAAATATCAACCTTAAACCACAACTTTGAACAAATGGGCTAAAAAGAAATCTACAGTGTTCCACTCTACAAAAGCATACATATTCTTCTTAGCAGCTACAGAACTTTCAGGCCACATACTAGTACATAGGGCTTGTTTAAATTAATACAAGACCCAATATTATCTCATATATGCTTATTCCTAAATCATAGTGCAGTGAAAGTAGATATCATTGGCAAGAAAAATCACAGAATCATTACAAACACATAGAGATTAATACAATGTTGAATAAGCAATGAGTTATTGGAAAAATCACAGAAGACATCAAACAGTTCCTAGAGTTAAATAATAAAACAATTTAATATACCAGAATTTATTGACCAAAATGAAAGAAGATTTGAGTTAATTATATTGCTGTGGATATTCACATTGGGAAACAGAGAGACCCTGAAGAAATAATCTAATGATGTACCTCAAGGTCCTAGAGAAACAAGAATAATCCATATTCAATGCTAGAAAAAGAAAGAAAATTATAAAGATCTGAGCAAAAATTAACAAAATTGATTTTAAAAGAAATACGAAGAAAGAATTAAAGAGCTGGTTCTTTAAAAACTAAATAAAATAGACAACACATTAGCTAAATTTTTAAAAATAAGTAAAGGCCCATATGAATATAATTAGAAATGAAAACGGTGAAATCACAACAAAAACCAAATCCAAAAAGTTTCAGTAACTAATTTGAAAGCTAATATTTCAATATATTTACAAATCTAGAACTACATTCCTGGACACATATAAATTGTCAAAACTGAAACAAGAATATATAAAAACCCAGAACAGTTCAATAACAGGCAATGAAATTGAGGCAGTAATAAAAATCCTACCTAGGTCACAGGGGGCTCACTCCTCAAATCTACAAGAACTTCAGGGTATATCTAATGTCAGTATTCCTGAAACCTTTTAATGAAATTGAAAGGGAACAAGTACTTCCAAACTTATTTCTAGATGTTGTGGTTTCTTGATTCAAAAATCAGTCAGGGGCTTTACTGAAAAAAACAAAACTACAGGTCAATCTCTTTAAGGAATACAGATGAAAAAATCCTCAACCAGATACTGGCTAATAGAATGTAAAAAGATATCATTACAAAGATCATACATCATAATCAAGAAGAAGGCTTTATTCCATGAATGCAAGATGGGACAACAATTATGTGATCATCTCAATAGATGCACAGAAAGTATCTGACAATACACAATATATAAATATAAATATATATATATATTTTTTTTCTCATTGAGTTTATTGGTACATTTTAGATATACAGTACAGTTACATTCATTACTGGGAACTTGTACCTTTATATTACAGGTCTTGGTTCTCATTTTGTCTGCTTGTCCCTGCCCTCCCTTCACTCCCTCCTCCTCTCCACATTTACAAACACTTTATTTCCACTTTTTCATTTTCTTATATTTTTTTCCTCTCCCTTATTACTTTTCCCCTACCCTTCCCACTTTCCCTATACCTTTAGCCCTTTTCTTCCTATTTCACATTGTCAGTTATCTCATTAGGATCTTATGTACTATTACAGTTTTTCACACGAGAGAAACTATTCGGTATTTACACGTGTGACTTATTTATTTCATTTAGGAGTATATCCTCAATATGTATCCATTTTCCTATGAATGAATCTAATTTCTCATTCTTTGTGGCTGAGTAGTTTTTCATTTTGTAGAAAAAAACACATCTTCTTTATCCAGTTTCCAACTAATGGGCAAATGGGCTGTTTCCATGTTTTAGCTATTACAAAAGGTGCTGCTATAAACATAGGTGCACATATACCAGTATGATATGATTCTTTTAATTCTTTTGGAAAGAGACCCAACAGACGGATGGCTGGGTCAAATGGAACCTCTAGTCCCAGCTCTTTGAGTTATCTCCATATTGATTTCCATAGTGGTTGCACCATTCAGCACTCCCACCAAAAATGGAGAAGGTTCCTTTCTCCCCACAACCAAGCCAACATTTCTTATTGTTTGATATCATGATAGGAGCCATTCTTTGTGAGGTGAGGTGGAATCTCAGTGTTGTTTTCATCTGCATCTCTTGAATGACCAGTGATGTGGAACATATTTTCATATATTTACTTGCTGTTTTTACTCTTTGTCTGAGAAATGTCTGTTCATTTTAGATGCCCATTTTTTAATCAGGTCTTTATATTTGGGGGGATAATTGTTTTGAGGTCTTTATATATTCTAGATAAGAGTCATTTGTCTGAGAAAAACTGGTAAAATTTTTTCCCACATTGTAGGTTGTCTCTTAGTTCTGTTGATGGTTTCTTTTGCATTCCAGAAGCTTTTTAATAAGATAAGATCCCAGTTGTTGATTCTTTCTGCTAGTTCCCATGCTGCTGAGGATTTGTTCATAAAGTCTTTTCCAAGCCAATGTCTTTAAGACAGCAAATTTAGTGTTTCTGTTTTAATATTTAGATCTCTGATCCACTTGGATTTTAATTTAGTGCATGGTGAAAGATAAGAGTCTAGTTTTAATTTTGCGCAGGTTGAAATCCAGTTTTTCCAACACCATTTATTAAAGAAACTATCTTGCCTCCAGTGAGGGTGGTCAGCTCCTTTGTCAAAGATGAGGTAGCTGACTACATCTGGAGTTGCTTTTGTATCTTCCAGTCTCTTCCACTGATCCTCAGGTCTGTCTCTTTGCCAGTACCATGCTGTTTTTGTCACAGTGGCTTTGTAGTATAGTTTCAAATTGGTAATTGTTATACCCGCTGCCATATCTCTGTTGCATAGGATGGCTTTTGCTATTCTCGGTCTCTTCTGGTTCCAAATGCATTTTTAGATTCTTTTTTCTAGTTCTGTGAAATATAGTGTTGGAATTTCAATTGACATTTCATTGAATCTGTATAGCAGTTTTGGTAGTATGGCTATTTTCACTATGTTGATTTTTCCTACCCAGGAGTATGGGATATCTTTCCCTTTTCTTATATCCTCTTCGATCTCTTTTTTCACAGTGCTATAGTTTTCAGTGTAGAGGTCTTTTGCTTCTTCTGTTAGGTTGACTCCCAGATACTTAATTTTTTGGATACTATTGTGAAAGGAATTGTTTCCCTAGTATCTCTCTCAATGAGTCTGTTATTTGTGTACAAAAAGGCTATTGATTTTTGAGTGTTGATCATGTAGACAGCTACTCTGCTAAAAGTGTCAATTAAGTCCAAATGTCTTTTGTTGGAGTTTTTTGGGTCTTCAATGTAGAGTATCATATCATCAGCAAATAATGTCAATTTAACTTCTTCCTTTCCTATCTTTATTGCTTTAATTTCTTTCTCTTGTCTAATTACCTTGTCTAATGTTTCCAGAACTATATTGAAGAGGAGTGGTGATAGTGGGCATCCTTGTCTTGTTCCTGATTTTAACATGAAGTTTTTCAATTATTGGCCATTTAATATGATGCTGGCTGTTGGTTTTTCATAGATAACCTTTATTAAGTTGAGATATAGACCATCTATTCCAATTTTTTGCAGGGTTTTTATCATGAATGGGTGTTGAATTTTGTCAAATGCTTTTTCTGCATCTATTGAAAGGTTCCTATGGTTTTTGTCCTTGACTCTCTTAATATAGTGTATTACATTTATTGACTTACATATGTTAAACCATACTTGCATCCCTGGAATAAATCCAACTTGGACAGGATATATGATCCTCTTGATGATCCTCTGTATCCTGTTTGCTAGTATTTTTTTGAGGATTTTTACATCTATATTCATTAAGGAGATTGGCCTGTAGTTCTCTTTTTTAGTTGCATCTTTCCCTGGTGTGGGAATCAAAATGATACTTGCTTCCAAGAAATGAATTTGGAAGTATTGCTTCCCTTTCAATTTCATTGAAAATTTTGAAGAATAATGGCAGGAGTTCTTCTCTAAATGTCTTGTAAAATTCAGCAGTAAATCCGTCAGGACCTGGGCTTTACTTTGTTGGTAAGTTTTTAAATTATATTTTCAATTTCACTGATTGTAATTGGGGTGTTTAAAATGTTTTTATCTTCTCCCTTCAACTTTGGTAATTTATAGGTATCTAGAAATCTGTTCATTTCTTCTATGTTTTCCATTTTGTTACAATACACGTTCTCAGAGTAGGTATTGCCTATCCTCTGGATTTCTGTTGGTTCTGTTGTGCCTTCACCTTTTTCATTCCTGATTGCATGGATCAGAGCCTTTTCTTTCTGTTTTTTTTTTTTTTTTGATAAAGATATCTAAGGGTTAATCAATTTTATTTATTTTTTTTAAAAAAACCAACTCTTTGATTCATTTATTTTTTGTATCATTTTCTTAGTTTCCATTGCATTGATTTCTGCCCTAATTTTATAATTTCCTCTCTTGTTCGAGCTTTGGGTTTTTCTTGCTCTTGTTTTTCTAGGAGTCTAAGATTCTTCATTAGGTTGTTTATTTGAGCTAGTTCTGTTTTCCTAGCATGGGCATTCAGTGCAATGAATTTTCCACATAGAACTGCTGTCATCTTGTCCCATAGATCCTGTATGTTGTATTGGCATTTTTGTTTATTTGTAAAAACTGTCCAATTTCTTCTTTAATTTCCTCTGTGATCCAATGATTGTTAAGGAGAGTGTTGTTCAAATTCCATGTGTTTATTAAGGTCCTACAGTTTCTTATGCTATTGATCTCCAGCTTAATTGCACTATAATCTGACAATATACAGGGAATAACTTCAATTCTTTTGCATTTATTCAAACCTGTTCTGTGAGCTAGTATGTGGTCTATCTTGGAGAGTGACCCATGTGCAACCAAAAAGAATATATATTCTGATTTTTGGGGTGGAACACCATAGATGTCTAATAAGTCCGTGTTCTTTCCTAGTATTTTGTTGTTGATATTTTGCCTAGATGATCTGTCTGTTTGTGATAATGGAGTATTTAGATCCCCCACTACAATTGTATTAGTGCTTATTTGATTTTTCATGTTACTTAATATTTTTTTTATATAGTTGGGCTCATTTTTATTTGGTTCATATATGTTTATGATTGTCATTTCTTCCTCTTGAATTGTTCCCTTTACAAGGACATAGTGGCCCTCTTTGTCTCTCTTAATTAGTTTTTATTTGAAATTTACTATGTCTGCAAATAAGATTGCTACCTCTGCTTTTTTCTGGGCTCCTGTCACATGGAGCATTGTTTTCCATCTTTTCACTTTCAGTCTATGGGCTTCTTTTTGCATTAGGTGTGTTTCCTGTATACAACATATTGTTGGATTTTGCTTCTTAATCCATTCTGCCAGTCTATTTCTCTTGATTGGTGAATTGAGGCCATTGACATTGATGGTTATAAATAATATTCACTGACTTCTTATTGTCATGTTATTGTCCTTTTGTTAACTCTTTTTAATTTTTTGCCCTCTCCTTTTAGTTTCTTTCCTTGCCTATTTGATTTGCTCTGTTGGGCCTTATGGTGTTGTGCCCTTCATTGTCTTTTTCTAGCATATTGTTTAGAATTCTTTGTAGTGCTAGTTTGGTATTCATGAAGTTTCTCAGGTGTTCTTTGTCATGGAAGTATCTTATTTCCCCTTCCATCTTGAAAAAGAGTTTTGTAGGATACATCATTCTAGGCTGGAGGTTGTGTTCTCTTCGGACTTGAAATACCTCACTCCAGGGTCTCCTTGACCTGAGGGTTTGTGTTGAAAAGTCTGCTGTGATTCTGATGGGCTTTCCTTTGCATGTAATTTGTTTCTTTTCTCTTACTGCTTGTAGTATTTTGTTCTCCTGTTGGGCTTCTGGGATCTTGATTATTATATGTCTAGGTGTAGATTTTTTTTTATCGTGGCTAGTTGGAGTCCTATATGCCTCACTTATCTGTATGTCAAATTCTTCCCCTCTTTTTGGGAGGTTTTCTGTCAGTAATTCTGTGAACAGCTTTTTTAAGTCATTTGCATTTTCTTCTGCTACTTCATGGATTCCTATCCATCTTATATTATTCTTCTTTGCATCATCTAGGAGTTGTTGGATATCTTTCTCATGATCCCTTACTGTTTTCAAGAGACCTCTCTTTTCACAGTCACTGACTGCAATCCTATCTTCTATATCTGAAATTCTATCTTCACATTCTTTTATTCTGTTGCATACACTTTCCATAGAGTTTTTAATCTGGGTATCTGTTTGAATCTCTTTCATGGATACCATTTCTTTCCTATGTTGGGCATTCATTGTTTCCATTTCTTTATATGCTGAGCCTTCATGGCTTCTATCATGGTCCTCAGCTCGTGTATTTTTTTTCTCAATTTCTGTTCTAGAGTCTGAAATCATGTGTGTCATTTTGTTCACCATGTCTATGGTTATCTGGGAAATTATCTCTGTTTTGAATTTTCTAGGGCCTGATTGATCTGTTCTGTTATTTCTTGTGCTGTGAGTTCAGGGTGTCCTAGTCATTTACTATCAGGTTTTTCATTCTCCTTTGCCCTTCTGTTTGCCATTGGTGAACTGGAAGTTTGTCTTTGTATCTTGCTTAATTGTTTTCTCATTTTTATTTTTGTTGTTGGGTTGTCTTTGATTTAATTTTTGGGTTATTATATCTTCCTGATGTAGTTGCTCTTTAGCTTTTGAGTCTCTAATAACTCATATACATTCTCATTTTCATAATATCAGAGAAAACAACTCATTAAATCAATCATAATCCTTTCTCCCAATTGACACAATCAGCTACACAATAGCACCACTTGCAAACTGACCACTTGTGGTAGTCATTAATCTATCACCTTTAAACCATGTGAATTAAATTAAAATTAAGAAGCAGCCCAAAATATATTTTCAGTGAACAAATTTTTCAATACAGCATATTTACCATTTAGGATGGGGGCTTAGACAGAGTTAGGATGAGAGGAGTAGATAAGTAAAAGAATTGGAGAAGGTTTCAAGTGAAGCTAGAGGACATAGAATGATCACACAATGTTTAGAAAACTGTTTAATTCAAAAGGGATAGACAGAGTACAAGTATAAGGACAAGAATATATCCCCTTAACAGTAATAGCTGTTCACTTTCCCTTGAAACTATTGAACCTTGAGTGAGGTAAAATGACAGAAGAAAAGACCATAAAGAAAAAAGAAAAAATGATAAAAGAAGAAATCTGAGTTAGGGCAGAAGCAGGAACAGAAAGGGAGATGAGGGATAATATGGTGGAGCAAGGGACTGACTTGGAGAAAGAAGACAGAGAAAAGAAATAATTTGCAAAGTGGAATGAGGAAAAGAAAGAAAAAATGACTTTGAAGGGCCTCTTTCAGACTATATCTCTGCTGTCATAATATACAACATGTGCAGCTATGTGCAGAACCAAATCCCCTGATCTCAGCTAGCCAATGGCAGACCCCCATAACACAGACTGACCTCAGGCCACAAGGCCCAGATTGAGTTCCCCGACCTCCTGCAGGGTTGAACTCCACACAGTTGTACTACAGATTTCTCCCACCCTTTCTTTAAAGATGTTCAAAGTTTGGAGCTCAGAAAAATACACTTTATAACCACCTATGCCTCTGCAGAGTGGGTCCACGGACTGGCATAATCAGAGAGTTTGTTCAGGGGATTTCAGGGCCACCCACACATCTACCTGCCTTGCGCTGGAACAATGGCAGTGCCGGCAGGGGAAGGCGTGGCTACCTGGTCCCGCAGATTGGGCCCTTACAGGCCAGAGGGAGAGCAGATGTCCTCAAAAATTATATTTAAGTGTTGTAGTTTTTTTTATAGAGATTCATTTGGTAGATTAAATCTGTCTTACTTGGAAATGGAATATTCCAATTTAATCTGGGCCATGATCATTAAACTTATAGTTATCTGTTCCTTTTTATTTCCTTCTCAGAAAAAGGCAATGATTCTTAAGCGATGGGTTTCCATCACTCCCCACAGGTTTCCAAATCCTGCAATCCTCTTATATAAAGAGGTCATAGGCACCAGAGGCTGACTTTAGGTTCATTTTTGGGATTTAGGCACAACCACTACAAGTACATAATTTATAGGTGATATTTTCTTCAGCTGCTTGGTATTTCTTATTTTAAAAGCTCATTATTTAGCAAATATTGAGTGCTTACTAAAATGCCTGGAATGATGCTCTATTTTGGATTATAATAATGAGCAGCAGTCTCAGTATAT
>NW_022900913.1:47900341-47911211 GCF_012274545.1 Fukomys damarensis
TGTGTGTGTGTGTGTGTGTGTGTGTGTGTGTGTACATGATACATGATGTGTGTACATATTTAATCAGGAAATACATCATAACAAAAATAAAGTGATATGAGATGTGATAGAGAGAATTAGGATGTTTGTGAACCATATAAAAGACATAGAATTTAGGAAATGTTTCTAGAGATGTTGTATGGGAATAAATAAAGTCTTATAGGAATAAGTCTTTAAACAATTTTAAGAGAATATTGTCCTACAGTTGTAGGAAATTATGGTCCAAAAATGAGAGTTGGAGGATCAGAGAAAAGACACAATTGATCAGTTTTTAGAGGCCTTGGCCCACATGGACAATTTAGAATTTGCCAGAGAATTTGTGAAGCTTGGCACATTCAGCTGCTGTACTGAGACAATGAGGAAAAGCTGATGAACTTTACATCTAATAATGAGCCTGGAGTTGTCAACAGTGGAGTCTATAGTTGGTTAGCAGAACAAGGTGTGGAGGAAGAGAGAGCAAAGACAAGCTGGAAGCAATTTGCATTTCTGTGTCTGTCCTTTACTACTCTAAAACACCACTTTCAGATTACAATACCTAATTTCCACTGTCCAAGTCTCATGTAAAATTTCTCTCCTGGTCAACTGAAATTGAGAACCATACAATATAGATGATTATAGGAAATGTGTTTCTAGCTTAGCCAAATGGACATAGTACAATTCTACCATAAAGTTCCATATGGCTTCTCTCATCTCACCCCAAACATATAAATTCCACCTGAAATATTTCTAGTTGGAATGTGCTACATATTTCCCATTGGGATTCTGGCTGATACACTACTTAAACATTCTTAGATTATCCTCAGGAAAGTGGGAAACCAGTAGATTTCAAGCAGGGAAATTATGGAGCAGTTTTGTGTTGAGGGATCTAGGTACAGTGTATAAAGAATGAAAATGAAGTCTGAAGTTTTATTAGCTATGAATTTGGAGAAAATGAATTTGGGAAAAATTTAGAAGCAGGGAAATCAAGACTAGTTGGGAATCTCTTGTGATTACTCATGTGTGTGGCTATGGTGATGGAAGAAAATGAAAGGATTTAAAAATAACTATATTGAAGGGCTGGGGATTTAGCTCAGTGGTTCTGCTGCCAGCCTCATAAGTGCAAGGACTGGAGTTCAATCCCCAGTACTCCCCACAAAAAACACACACAAAGCAACAACAACAACAGTTTAAAAAAAACCCAAAAAACTATATTGGGCAGAAAAGCAGATTTTGTGACTAAGAAGAGGGAGACTTTCCTCTACAGAATGACATTATAGATCCCACAAAGAGAGATACAGTTATTTGCACACCTAATAGAAATATTCATAAATACACGAAGATAATTATGAAAACCATACAATGACAGAAAAGTCAGTTTAACTTACACAATCAACATGCAAAATATTACTTATCATATAGTCTTTATTAGGCTCCCTTTCTCTTGCTGGCAGAAGAAAAAAGAAAGCTTGCCATTTTGAGGTAAGTGTTTCTGGTCTTAAGCAATATATTTTAAGTTGAATTTAACATCTTTTATGTAAACTGTCAGCTTTTCTAGGTTTCTTCCCAACAGTCTTCTCTTTATGACTTCCTTCTCCAACTTCTGGAGAAGGTTTATGGAAAACATGATCATGGGGGGAAGGAAAAAAGATCTGGGAGGACATGACAGTCTTCTTTGTGGGGACTGGCTGATCTTTACTGCAGCAAGACTTGGGCTTCTAGTGTAGTCTTTTGACACAAGAAAGGTGCAATGGCTCTCCCTACTGTGTTCCTCAAGCTGGGATTGAACCTATGAGGCCTAGCTGCCATATTATTTATTGAATCCAGTGTTTAGATATTTTTATCATCTCCAAAGTCACTTTTATTCCTCATTATGATGAAAGATCCCTATCTGCCATCAAGGGACATTTAGGGACTTATGGATCCTTTTAACATCACAGGGAAGATAAGGCACAGTGGAAGCATTGAGAAGGTATACCATCAACTGGTATATCTGAAAATTCCTAAGATTTTTTTTTTCTCAGCATTGTATTTCTTTGCAGAGGCATCACAAGTTTCCTATTTTTTGTGATAGGTGCCAACTTTTTCTTTTGCCATATTATCTATCCTTTCAAAAGTAGTACTTTTATAACTCATGTGCCCGAATCACTTTTGGGTTTATATGTATAAAGAAGAGATTGCTTTACTCTGTAAATCTTAGCTATCAAGCTTAGTGGAGATCACTGTGGACTGGAAAAATTAAATTTGTCACTAAAGCTAAGTTATGGTGTGGGAAAGTAGACACAAGGACCGAGGTTCACTTGACCTTCCCTATGGATACAAAAGAGGGAACAGCAAACCGATCCAACTTTGTCAGTATGCCAGCATGTTGGCATGTTGCAAGTTCTAGAGAAGATGTCAACAACAGCTTAGATCTAGTTTAGAGAAATACTTACCTGAGTATACTTTGAAAATAATGAGAAACAGATGAATTTTTCATTGACCTAATTGCTTGCTCCCTTGCATAAATTGAATCAAAGCAACATGACCCAAATGCTCAGGGCTTTTTCTCCATTGGAGGGAAGAGCCCTGTGGCCCCTCCTTCAAAATAATCTCTATGTTTTGTCTTTAAACTCTATTCACCCCCTCTGGCTAAGTATTCCCAGCAGGCTAGTTTCCAGCATTATGCTGTCTTTCTTTTAAATTATATCAGTGTTTCCACTTAAGCCAGGAGTTTTTCTTTTTATGAAAAGATGGCCTTCAAAAACCAAGGAAAATTGCGTTACTCTTTTTCTCATAATTTTGTTACTTTTTTTGCTTATAACACTCAACACTCACAATTTAAAGAAGGAGAGCTCTGTTTTGGCTTATCTATTTAGTCAATAGCTGTTTTATTCAGGGCAGGAAAGACATGGTGAAAGGTCTGGTAGAGGACTGCTGCTCACATCACAGTGGCTAGGAAGCAGGGTGGGGAGGACGGCATGATCCAGGGAGTGGGATATACTCCTAAAAGCAATCCCTCTAGTAACCCTTCAGCTTGGAAAGACTAGGGTTTTGCTGATTCTAGAGATGAACTTAATAAATCTTTCCTATCACTCTAATGCAAAGTAGTAAGCTTCTTTTTAAATTCTAACTGTTTTAACAATCATGCCATCTTTTGCTCCACTTATATAGGTACTTCCTTTTTGGAAAATCTGAAAACTTTATAATAGGCTTTTTTTCTCATTTTTCAGCATATACCTGGGTGAATGACACCAGCAATACTCATGCCACAACCTGAATGATAGGCTCCCTTGAGAGTTCCTTTGTCAAATTAATTAGTTCATCACCCTTAATCTTAGTTTACTGCTAAGCTTTAGGATATGAGCAAAATATAGACAATTTTTTCCAAAGAAAAACATTCATGACCTTTGGCCCAAATGTCAACAGTTTCTTTGTTCCAAACTGAATCCTCCTGAGCCTTGTCTTCACAATTTCCATTTCTATCAGCATTTGAATCTTCTGAGCTCTGGACAGAATCTTTCATTATGCTTGATTTACAGTGTTCTATGGTTTCTTTAACCCAACTCTTCATACCTTTCCTTTCCTAACTCCTTCAGTGAACAGGTTCCAAAGTTTTAAACTACATGGTCAAGTATATTTAATATTTACTATAATAACCCTACCTCTGGTACCAAAATTTGTCTTAGTCATTTTCTCATCACTGAGATGCAATATTCAACACCCACAATTTAACAGGAGCTTTTTATTCATTCATGTGTTTATTCTTTATTTATTTTACTCCCAGACTGGAGGGACATGGTGAAATGGTCTGGTGGAGGAAACCTGTTCATATCTTGGTGACCAAGAAGCAGAGGGAGAAGGGAGTAGTAGCTAGAGAGGGAGGATGCTTCCTTAGTAATCTGCCACTTCCTATCAGGCGACAAACCTAACAGTACATTTAGCTGTAGCATCCCCATGATTTAGTCACCTTCCAGAAGCCTTGTATCTGAGTGCCAGAGAATTTGCATGGGAGATACTTTTTGATTGAATCCATATGGAAATCTGTGAAAAACTGGAGGAATTAAATGATAGGTAAAATTGGAATTTTCTCTATAGATATTTTAGGGCTAATGTCCTACATTTTCATGTAACATTTAAGATTATATATTTTATTTAAATTTAAACATCATTATTAGGTTCTAGCAAATAGATGACCTTAAACTTTTCTCCCCAGATCATGTAAAATGAAAATTAAAAGAGTTTTTATGTTGTATTTTGATATTTCTTAATACTGAGTTTTCTCTCCAGGCTAGAAGAAAATCCTGAAAATAGTAAATGTACAAGACAAAGTGCTCTAAGCTCTGAAACTTTACCCTCAAGATATTTAATTAAAACATTTACTGGGGAAAATGTCATTACATTTAGAAAAAAACTGTTAATTTATTTTCAAACTTTGAAGGCTAGTATGTTCAGGAAGACTGTTTCTCTAATCAAATACCACAGAAAGCAGTTGCCACAGAAGACTGGTACAAAAACTACCAGTTTCTACAGATTCTAAACTTGGCATTTAGATGTTATCTCCTTCCTATGTTGAAGATTTTTTTTTTTTGAGTAGAAAAATTTATTGAGAGAAAGAAAGCATCTGTCTAAGAGAGACAGAAGGGGGATCAGAAAGTGGGTTACCCATCCACCCCACTTCTCAAAGATGTTTTATACAGTAAAGCCATATGGTGAGGTGGGTACAAGGTGGGACAAAACTAAAAGACCCAGTGAAAAATTATAAAGTGGGCATCAGGTGGGGCAAAACCATGACCAACCAATAAGTACAGTCACCCAGGTAATATTGATTAAATGGGGGATCAAATGGGAGAGCAAGTCACATAACAAGTGTATAAGGATTTTTAGTAAGGGTGGGGGTCAGGAATATTTCGTGGAAAGGCTTGGTTAAGACCTTGGCTTCCTAGCCAGGTGATTGTTACCTATTTAGAATATCAATCACTGCTATTTATCCCCAGGTGAAGCACAAGGGTGTAGTATCTTCTCTCTTTTTATAATTCTGGCCTTCAATGAATGTGTATTGATTATCCTCCATGTTGGCTTCTGGACTGTCCTCCATGTTGGCTCCTCCTGGGCTGGTCCTAACTGCCTACAAGGTATCTAGTTACCTATCTGCAATATTCCCCCCTCTGAAGAAATACCACTAACTGCTGTGAGGGGCCAAAGGCTGAAGACCAGTCTGGCTACTTTTGGCTAAAGAGGATTGTAGTGGTGATCAGCAGAGTTATTCCACAGAGGGTCTATCTAAAGGCACCAGGCATTTTCATCTTGGTTGCTGCATAGCTTTGAAGTCTGGAGGAGCCAAAGCCAAAGAAATAGTAAAGAATTCATGGACTAAATACTAAGGTCAGCAGAATTGCTATGAATATGGCCAATAAGGGTTTCCACTGGGAGAAACTAGTAATAGCCTCCCACATAGGAGAAGGAGAAGGTCCAGGGGACTTCAGAATCCAACATAGAAATCATACTGTATAGTTTAGCAGTTATGAGCTATTTACAAGGTTGATCTGGTCAATCCCAGTAAAAGAAGTCTAGCACATTTGTCATTGGTTCCATTTGTATGACTTCTTGGAGTTTGGAAAGCTGTAGGTAAGAATAAACACAACTTTTAAGAAATTAGAACATGAAAAAATATAAGCATGAGAATACTAGAATGGAAGGGCAGGTTAGGGAGCTAGTCACGCTTAGATACTGAAATAATGAGTGATAATAACCTGCTGGCTCTAAGATTCTTTCATTGATAAATGTTATCTATAATTCTGATACTTTGTCATAAGTCTCTCTAGCTTTAACTAAGAAGACAAGAGACAATTTGAAGAACAAATCTCACTTTTTTAAAAAAGAAAATAATTAAAAGAAATTTAAAACTCTAGCTGAGCTCTTGTAGACTTTACCATGTTTTTTTTCCTAATGACCATACCCATGGTCAGCTACTGGCAGAGCTGGAAATTGCCAGAAAGGGTCAGTGACTGGAGCTCCTTTTTATGACTACCTTTCTTACTGTGGCATTATTTTATACCTTTTTTGGCTATTATTTTCTGCAGGATGTTTAAAATCAACCTATAGTGAGACCTGTGTCAATCAACATGAATCTATCTATCAAGGTCAGTTAAATCTATTCAGGGATTATTTTGGAACCATGCATAGAGCCTCTCAGCTCCTCTGTCAGTGTCAGCCATCAGGATAGTTCACAGCCTTGCTTTACCATGTTATTTTCAGTGAGCATTGGAGCTTTTTCCCTCTTGGTGACCCTCCTTTGGCACATAGAACATTTGTCCTCTGGCATCCAGAAATTTCCCTGCTCAGGGAGTTGAGTGATTTACCAAAGATGTAGGATCCTGTATGAAAGGTTCCTTTGTGTCCTGGATCTTGTGGATCTTGAGGGGCTAGAGTCAAAATATTGGCAGCCCTCTTAGCCTAGTTACATTTCTAGTTTTAGTCTCCAAATTTTAGTTGTTGAACACCCAGGAGAGAAGATTAATGACATTAGTAGTGCCATAGAAGCAGTGAGCTTAACTATTATGATAGTTCAGACATCAAGCACTTTTGAAGTATAAAGCATTGTTAGTGGGCTGTTATTTCTTACCAATCATGGTTGTTTTAGTAGTTGAATCCCTGCAGAATGTTAGTAGATAACAGTTATATATTATATAGAAAAACTTAAGATTAAGAGTAGTATTTTTGCATGACAATCATGGTGACATTTTCTTTGTAACACTTATGCATTCATCTTAGTATGGAATAGTCTTTCAATTAAACATCTCTGATCATAATACATTAAATGAAATAAAGAAAACTCTTATTTGTAATCCTTTAATAGGATGTCTTCTAAAGACAGCATACACATTGGCCTATAAATGTACCTTATTTCATAATGTTTAGCCTCAAATTTTTTGTGTGTGACATTGTTTGACTGTCTGGCAACTGAGCATACCAAAGTGTGGTGACATGTAACATGCATCACATAAGTTTTTAAGAAGCCTCTTATTTGACTGATTATCTCATGCTAGCTTGATATGTACCCCTTATCCCAAGTAGCTGGAGTGCAAGAAAAAGGCAGATACATGAGTCAAAAAAATCATTACCATAAACAATATCTTATAAGACTTGTACACCTAGAAGGAATAAATATATACACATGAAATAGCAATTAGCATCAGTTTAATGAAACCCTTCATCCTTTAATTTTGTACAAAAGCATTTTAAATAAAATCTTATTGTTTTCCTATAGAAAACAGCCATTGGACTGACTATATGTCCAATGACCAGTATATGCATGTCACAATAATATGTTTAACAATGTATTTTCCACAAGGCTATAGAAATTATTGGGGTCCTCTTTGTGAACAAATGCTGGAATAAAATTTTCCAGACAGCTGCTACTTTATTTATCAAGAGGAGTCCTGTTTAGTAGTTTTCCTCAGCCAAAAAGAATTTAATTATCTTAACAAATATTTAGATGACCCATGAGAGCCAGATCATAATGATTAACACATTATTTTTACCAGTGAAAGATTCCCGAGTTATTACATATAGACAATGATATGTACTATATTTTTAAGTTGACATTATTGGGATAATCTGGAAACCTGGGGAAAGTAGATCTTCAATTAAATTTATCTATAAGCCAGCTTGAGTTACAGGAAAACATCTTTAAAAAATCCAAAATACTAAAAGAAAAAAGAAAAAAAATCAGCTGCATATGTTGTAACAAATAGAACAGACACACACACACACACACACACACACACACACACATAAGACAACTTGTTTATAAATCAAAGTGCACTCAGATGTATTTGGCTAAGTTGAATTATAATAACTTTTATAATTTTTATGTTTCTAACTATAAAAAAAGTCTAGTCAAAACTTTGTAGATCAATTAACAGAGAGCTCTTATAATATGAATCAAAAGGAATAAAAATCTTCTATACCTGTGAAAGCAAAGATGGTTTTAAGACAAGCCTTATGCTTGTAGCTTATGTGATTGCAATACCCAGCTACACAGTCTTCTCATGGTTGCTGATAGCCACTTATAACTGTTTCCTCTAAAGGGACAGGCTGTTACAAGTAATTTTAATTGTTTCCAGCGGGGGTGTGCTCAGGCCAGATTTGGGTATAGAAAGAGATTAGGTGACACTCTTTGGAGCTAGGTATAAATTCCAAACAGTGAGGAAAGAAAGCTCTTCATGGCTCCAATCTGCTGTGCTGCAGACATATACCTATGACAGTTTTCCCATTTTGAAAAGAAACAAAAGGTAAGAAGGTATCCCTGTATATCCCTCTTGTCCTGTGCCTAATGTAAGGTGCTCCTTAGACTTTCATTCAGGCAGGCTAGAGGTACAAGGAAGTGATCAGAACTGGGTTAGCTGTTCTTATCAATCTCTAATTTTGCCTTAGGGCTGAAAGACATATAAATCAGGACTAAAACTTTTACATTTATCTTTTGAGAGTTTCAGTATTAAACCTAGACTAGTTTTCTATATGGCTCAGAGATAAATGAAGGTCAGTTTTTCTCTGGAAGGGTTCTAGGAAAGGGAAACTCATCATTCTGGAGGGTTATCTTGAGATCCAGCAACCACAGGGGAGGGAAGTTCCTTGAATCAAACACTCTTGAGAATTGTGTTATTTCTCAAGGGCAGGGCAATAGAAAAGGGACAGAAAACTGTCTTTAAGTATGGTACAAGAACCAAATCTTAGCCATACATCTCCGGTGTAGAAAGACATTTAATATCAGGAGCTTTTCCAGAGTAGATCTGAAATTCTTAGCAAAACATGTCTCCAGAGACAAAAGCTATGATTGATTCCACTTGTATTGGTTAAGCAGAAAATCAAACCAATAATCAAATAGCCCAAATGGCTGCTTTTTTTCCTCTTGAAAGAGAATGAAAATGTTCTAACTATATTGTTTAAGGCTTTTATTTTTAAATAAATTATTTTGAATCTATAATACCTAGTTTATGAGTTAAATACCTGACAGGCTCCCTGATCTTGTATAAACATTCCCAAAGCCATGTTTTTACTATGATTAACATATGAACTGTGGTGGTGTCTTGTAGGCAGGCACTTAGAAGTGCTTGTTTGAGATTCTGGAATGCAGTCTGGGAACCAGGTTCCCAGGTTAAAATATGGGTATCTGTATTTGGGGTTTTTATAAGCTAATCAAGGGGGTCTCACAATCTCTGTATCCTGCTATGTAAAGGCAACACAAGCCTGTAATTTATAGGAATCTCCTTAGCTGTTTTAGGGTCTTGGGATGTGGAAAGGAAATAATTGATTTAATTCCATTCTTCCCTGAGTTTTGGGGTTCGCTTAGATATAATAAGGCCTAAATATTTTACCCCAAGACTGCAAAGCTGTGCTTTTGATCTAAAAACATTATTACCCCTGTGTTTTAGAAAATTTAGCAGAGCACAGGTGTCTTGGCTAGAAAGCTCTTCTGAAGGGACACATAACTCTATATTATCTACATACTGCAAGACTGTGACTTGTGAATAACTATAATATTTTCTTTTATCAAATCAGGATCTAGAAATATCTTCATCTTTTTTCCTGATAAATAGTTCACAATTTAAATTAACTGGAGGGCTTAATTTTCATGTTTCTTAGAATACATGCCTGAAAATGTCTTCTATTTAATCCTATCTGATTGGCAGGCCAATGGCAGTGTTGTATAGGAAGTGCTTGTATTCCAGGAGGAACCAGTTGTTTCCCAGGCTGCCTGACTTTTGCACTTATAAAATTAATAGTATTTGTCTCTATATGTAGTAGCAGCTTGTAATACTACTTGTCTCATTAGAATTCAATGCTTGATTTAAAGAAATATTACATCTTTCTAATCTAGTCCATAGGTCTGAGTAAGTCCTCTAAATACTTCAATGTACATATCGGGGTAATCTGAAAACTTTCTTAGTTCTCATTTAATCTGTTTTAGATCACTGGGAGAAAAAGACAATGTGAACACAGGTAGTCCTGTATTTGCCATTTACTTCCTGGAAGGATATTGTCTTCAAGGGACCTGAACAACTTAGCTAAGAGTGGATATAGCCTTATGGAGGCTATTTTAATTATGATTGGCCTAGAAATGCCACCTTCAACGCTGGGTGGTCAAGTTTAAAGTTTTCCTGGAAACTTTTTTCTCAGTTTCTAAAGGGTGAGAAGTAGCCTCAGGCTTAGAGGTACCAATGTGCAATGTCTTAAGGAGCAGGTGTCTCATTTTTCTATGGCCCACATTTACATTTGAACACAAGCAAGGCTTACTTCTTAATGTAAAGAAAATCTCAACATAAGTTGATGTTGAACATTTTCTCTTTTTTTACAATATAATTCTAATTGTGAGATAGCATCATAGTACTTTCCTCTGAGTACTTGGCTTTAGGAGGTAGGTACACCAAGAGCTGGTGTAGAGAAATACTAAATTTCTCCTTAATACATTCCAAAAAAGTAGAGGTTCAGAAACAGAGTTCCAAAACTGAAACAAGAGAAACAAATATAGCCTCCCATAGTCTCTCCTTAATTCCTGTGCCCCCTAGGGAATCTCCAGGACATCCCCCAAGGTTTATTCCACTACAGGACAGGTAGCTACCACAGGAGAGAGACCCAGAAAAAAATTGAACTGGACTATCATTTCCCCTTTACCAGAGCGTTATCTTATCTTCCTCAGGGAATGCAAATCTTTAGTCTAGTAGTACTCTCAAAGCACAAGTTACAATTGACCTCAGCCATAAAAATCATGTTTAGAGAAGAAAGTATTGCTAGCAAACCAAGAGATTTAAACCACTGCTTTCTAGTTCCTTGAAAGAGAGAGAGAGAGAGAGAGAGAGAGAGAGAGAGAGAG
>NW_022900913.1:47911230-47927072 GCF_012274545.1 Fukomys damarensis
GAGAGAGAGAGAGGGAGGAAAATATTTCAACAGTCAAATTAGGGCACTTTCCTGCAAAAGAGAGCACCTCCAGAGATGATGGGTCAGAGATTCTGCCCTGGGCCAAGAAAAGAAAAAGCTCCGAGAAATTTCTGTTATCTATCCAGGATTTAGGCAACTTTTATTAGCAGCAAGACAAGGCTACTCTTTTTAGGGTACATTTTAAATTCACTAAGTATTTGAAACACTTAGATCTTCCTGGTAGTCACAATCTACATGGTAAAGGCACCTTTATCAATTTCCTACGCATGCAGATAAAAAAAAAAAGCTGACCAAAATAGACCCATATTCTAGTTAGCAGGTAAAAACACAAATTCAAGTTACTGATTGCTATTTTTCCTAAAATAAGACAAAACAGTTGTTGCAAATTGCTTTAGTCTGATTTTCTGGAAGGAGGAGCAGTCTGACTATAATTGTCAAATGAGCTCCTAACAAGCTGAAGAATTAAGAAACAAATGTTGAGAGTCTAAGAAACAAAATTTACAATCTATGAAGCAAAAAAAACACCAAAGTTAGAACTTATGAAAGAAAACTCTAACCTCCGACCAGTAATCTTGATGGAAGACCTTCAAAATGATATAGGGGGAAGAAATGTAACTACCCAAACTACTAGATATCTGAAACACAATTTTGTGTTCTTTAAAATATAATAATAAATTCTAGGAAAAATGGAAGGTAGGAAAAATAGAGGTATGATAAATTTATTGAGAGAAAGAAAGCTTCTGTCTAAGAGGGACAGAAGGGGGACTGGAAAGTGGGTTGTCCTATGTTGAAGATTTTGATTGTTGGCCTTCAATGATTTTGGAGGCTTATTGGTTTCTTATATTCTGGAATTCAATCATTTTGAGCTGAAACATTGAAATTTGTCATAAATACACCTGAGTGAACTCAGTTAAGGGGTAGATTTAATTTTGGAAGAAATAGGTTATCCTGGAAATATGAACTGTTATGAAGATTCTGGATGACTCTCTGGTTTATCTTTTGGATTCTAATACAAATTAGCTAAAACTTCTAATTCCTGAAGGATTATTGAGAAAATAGAGATACCTCTAAAACAGTGGATCTTTGTAACTTGGAGTACAATCTTTGGTGCTTCAGAAATAAACTTGGAAAAAAACTGAAAAAGCCACTAGACCCTCATTTGGGTTATAAGTTGAACATGGCATTTCACAAGAGATAGGTTTATATGGAAAAAGGATCTTTCCCTCCTGATATACTTCCCTAAGGAAGAGGCTGCCTGCTATTGAGGCAAGAGATTAGGGCATGGCTGGCTAGCTGGACAAGTGAGAATGACCTGCTAATCACGGAGATCCAGGACATGTTTGCCTAAGCTCTGCATCTGAGATCAATCAGAGGATGCTATCTTCAATTCTTCTGCCATGACATCAAGCAATTTTTTTTTTTTTTGGTACCAGGAATCAAACTCAGGACCTTGCATTTGTGAGGCAGGTGGATCCACTGAGCCAAGGCCCCTCAAGCAGGTTTTTGATAGGATGGCCCAGATCTAATTTTGGAAGATACAAAAGACACAGCCATTAAGCTTGCTGTTACTGTGTTCTCTCATTCTTAGTGACCCACCCTGCACTCTACAGAGCATACTTTTTCTCATGCACATATTCTAATTAGCTTGCACTCATTCTGTAAATCATGCTTCTTTTCCTACCTTTAATTCCTTTAATAAATACAAAAACTTACTACTTTTCTTGTATTTCTCATCCTATTCTTTGTTCAGTATAAGAATCCCTGGATGTGTACAATATCCCAAATCCTCTCGATTTTATGATTATATTTTTCATTGGTTTGTTTCAGATGAACATTGTTTTCAACCCATAACATTTTGGTTGTGTCCAAATGACATCTGAAATATAAATGTAGATTTAAAAAATTAGGAAGCCTCAAGAAACTAAACAGCCAGTGCTTTGTTGAAAGCACATAGATAATGAGAGAAATTTGAGTTTATAGAAATACAATAGGAGATTTTGATAAACACGTACAGGTGCCACTTTGTAAAAAATATACTGAAATACATTATTGAAATGACATTTCCATTTAGCTATACATGTCTCTAATTTCTCATTCTTTATGGTGGAGTAGTACTCTGTTATACACACACACACACACACACACACACACACACACACACACACATTTTTTTATCCAGTCTCTAGTTGATAGGCAATTGGGCTGTTTCCAAGTTTTAGCTATTCCAACTGTGCTCCTATGAACAGGAGTGCACATATATCACTGTGATATTATTCTTTTAATTCATTTGGGAAGATACCTAGTAGGGGAATAGCTGGCTCCAATGGGACCTCTAATCCTAATTCTTTGAGGCATCTCCATGCTGACTTCCACAGTTGTTTCACTGATCTACACTCACACTAACAGTGGAGAAGGGTTCCTTTTTCCCCACAGACCTGCCAGCATTTGTTATTCATATATTGTTATGATAGCAGCCATTCTTTCTGGGGAAATGTGGAATCTCAGCATTGTTTTCATTTCCATTTGACTAATGACCAGTGATACTGTAAATAGGAAGTGGTGGAGGGGTTGAAGTGAGGGTAGGGGATTGGGGAAAAAGTAAGCACCAAGATATTAAAGGTACAAATTTCCAATGGTGAATGTCATTATATTTTATTCCTAAAATGTACTAATAAAATTAATTTAAAGAGAAATGACATTTCTAGCTCAATTTTGACAACAGAATTACTTTCTCTGCAGTTAAGAACACATATATTTACAAATATAGGGAGCAACCTATCATGCTGCTTTAGTATATAGGAGGTTGATTCCAACTGTGAAATAATGATTGAGATCTCTGTCAAAATTGTACACCAAGAGCCCCCCTTTTGGTCTCCTGTTATTTAATAAGCCTCTCAACAAAGGAGCAGTACATTGGATATGGTAGAAATCAGGGTTATTTTCAGACAGATTTTAATGACTCCTTTTCCTTCTTTTGCCAACTCTTAGCTATGACAGCTAGCATTTGATGACTGACTTCTTATGTAGAGGTGGCAATAGCCTGTATCATATTTAGTAGAAAAGCAACAATTTAAGATCATCCTGTATCCTAGATAATAATCTACTCAATTGTTCTTACCTTTCACTTAAAGTAAAACATCCCATTAATTATGTTTAGATACAATAGCAACTCATTATTTTAAATTCATTGACAAAAAAATAATATTTTCAAATCCTAAATTGTGTCTTGTCTTTTAGTTGCATTAAGTCATTGGGGAACACTGTTACCTTAAACATAGGAGTTTTCTAATACATGCACAAAATCATGAAAATTATTCTAGTATCCTGGAGTTCTCCCAATGCTTGACACTGGTACACCTACTCTTAGTAAAATTATCCCTTAAAGACAAAGGAAAAATGACTCCAGTTAGAAAAAAATAAGTGACTAGACATTCAGAAGTCAAAAGATCATCACAGTCAGAAGCCCTGGCTAGGGAACATGTTTATTGGACAATTTTGATTAATCAGTAACTGAAAAGAGTGCAAATTAGAAGCCCTGTGGAGATTAAAAATACTACCTGACATATGAACAACTAATTTGTTCATGTTAAGGAAATAAGGATAATCATAGGTAAAGCTTACAAGAATAGCCATTATTAGCTTAATTAAGTATTTCTTGTGACACTTTGCAAATTATTTGTCAGTGGCATTGTGTAGATGGATGTATCTGAAGATTTCAACTGGCCATGCTAGGATTCTTTCTAGTTTTGCAGTTTCTTGTTGACGCATAATCCCAGAGAAAGACTCTTTGCCTTCAAGGAGAAGACAATGTACTTCCTTCACTATTAACCTGTCATACTCCATAAATAATTATATGTAATTATAATCCTCCTCATAATCTTTTCAGCTTGAGAAATGAATTTTAATATAGTAGTTAAATTGTTTATCAGCTGTGTTCACTTGGTCTCCTTGCTTATCTTTCTAATACCAAATATACTCGAGTTAGGTTGCTTCAAGATTTAATAATTACAGGCATTTCAAGTGGTATCAGCTAGTTAAGTACAGTCAGCCCTTGGGTTCCAAATCTGAATTCATTCAATCATGGATATTAGTAAGAAACATTTGAACAAAATAAGTGCACTGTTCTAAACATGTACAGACATTTCCTTGTCATTATTCCCTAAAAAATATAGCATAACAAATAACATTTACATTGCATTAAGTGTATAAGTATTCTAGGAAGGATTTAAGGTACACAGGAGTATGTAGTATGTTATATGTAAATACATCATTTTATACAGCAGTCTTGAGTATCTGAATTTTCATTCTACCAGAGGTTTTAAAACCAGTCCCTCCACAGTCCCTACACACTGAGAAACAACTATACTGTTCTTTTTGGCTTCCAGCTTACTCATGGCGTCTATTGCTTATACTTTTGAATACCGTCCTGTCTTTGTATATATTTGGTATTGAGCCATATACCACCAAATTCTGATCCTTTCCAAGTTTTTATATTCAAATTCTGCAACATGAAGGATGCTATTGAGTTAGTCATTTCTAACCTCATTTCGCAAATCTGTTATAACGGACACATAAATTCATTTACTTGTGGACACAGAAAGATTGGCTACCTATGGAAGTGATATAGATCTCTATTGTAGTTGGCTGAGCCTGAGGATGGCCCTTCACTTATTCCCTGCTTCCCTTTCTCCTTTTTTTTTCTTTTACTGAATTTATTGGTACACTTTAGGTATACAGTACAGTTTCATTCATCATTGGGATCTTGTACCTTTACATGACAGGTGGTCTTGGTTCTCATTTTTTCCCCTTGTCCCTGACCTCCCTTCACTCTCTCCTCTGCTCTCCATTTACAAACACTTTATTTTCATTTTTTACTTTTCTCATATTTTCCCCCTTATTACCTTTCCATTACCCTTCCCACTTTTCCTACACCTTTAGCCCTTTTCTTCCCATTTCACAATGTTAGTTATCTCATTAGGATCTTATGTACTATTATAGTTTATTCACACCAGAGAAACTATTCAGTATTTACACATGTGTGACTTACTTATTTCATTTAGGAGTATATCCTCAATATTTATCCATTTTCCTATGAATGACTCTAATTTCCCATTCTTTATAGCTGAGTAGTATTCCATTTTATAGAAAAACCACATCTTCTTTATCCAATCTCCAACTGATGGGCAAATGGGCTGTTTCCAAGTCCCTTTCACCTTCTTGCTCCCTTTCTCCTCCATAGATTAGAGAGCTGGATGGCACATATTTGTAGACCCTGGATGGCACAGCCCCAGGAGACAATTACCTTGTATCCTTCCCTGTTCCCTTCCCATGCATGCCCCGATCATGAAACAATCATGCTATGTTCTGCCTAGGCCACATAGGCCATGTGGCTCTATTTGCCCCACCTTTTCTTCCCATTTACCTTCTGCTATAAATAAAGAGCACATGCTGCTCTCAGTGGCTGGCCATTAGTGCCTGACAAGCTATGGTTCCACCTGGTCCAGTTAAGAGTAATCTTGGTCTTTGTTATCTTTCTTCATCTCCCACCACTCTTCCCAGATTTGGACCCTACTCTGCGTGGGTTGCAGCATCTTTTAAGACCTTCTAATGAAATCTGAAAGTGCACATAGAGAATGATGAGCTCTTTAATAGACAGAAAATATAAAATTCTGTATGACAAATAATATCTTCTACTGATTACGAGTTTTTCATATTTCAGATCTTAAATTGAGTGTATCATATACCTTGAAACAATAGTCCTGGGACAATCTGTTATCAACAAGGATGTGTGGCCTCCAAAGAGTTAAATAATATGTTCAAGTGTATAATATCTGTAGATGGTACAAAAACAGAATCCATAGATGATAACTTTTTAGAACAAAACTAAAGGAATAGTAGATGCTGTTGAGGAGTTATGCAGCAACTATGATGTTACTTAAACCACAAAGCATTGGCCAAGGGTTGTATTTCACTTGATCAAAAACATGTGGCATAAATAGCTTCATAGTTTACAAAGAAAATAACAAGTGCAAACAACCATAGAGAAATTTTCTTACAGGACTGGGACTGGACCTGATAAGAGATCATTTACAACAAAAAGAAAATTATAATTTTTCTGCCCAGTAGACTATACAGAAATATTCTAGAGCACACTGCTGAATTGACAGGTAAACAGGCAGATGCAACATCACAAAGACCTATTATGACAACAGAAAAACCAAAAAAATACCAACTGTGCCATAAAAAATGGACAGGAAAAAAACCATATGTGTTATCATGTAAGCTATACTTCTATACATACACAATTTCTGTGTGAAGACTGTCTTGGGTGTGATGATTGAAGCAAAGACTATTTTTTGGTAGATATTTGTTAGTATTTTAATTGTAGTTCACAAAGGTATTTATTTCTGTTGTTAGCTTTTTGGTTTTGTAAGCAAGTAAATGACAAATGTGAAAATGTTGATGTTTATTCCAAGCACTTATTACATATTTGATATTTTATTTTATTGATATCTTATTTCCCTGATAAGTCCACATAGTACAGTTTAGTAAGAAGCTCCTGACAAAAAGGGAAGACAAGAAAGGTGACTAGAATGTCCTGTCATGTAAGAAAGGAAAGCTAAGCACTTGTGCTGTCAGTGTAAGCAAGACCTGTGTATGGAACATGAAGTTGTCATGTGTGAAGACTGTCTTGGGTGTGAAACTGAAGCAAAGATTATTTTTGTTGAAGAGTGCTATTGGTGCTTTCATTTATAATTTATATAGTAATTTATTTCTGTTGTTATTTTTTAGATTTTGTAAACAAAAGATTAGTTGACATTTAAAATTTTGATGCTAATATGCAAAGCCAATAAATATTAAAAATTGAATGCTTTATTTTTTTATATTTTTTCTTGTTAAGTACACATTGTTTAATAATATAAAGCTTTTTTTTTCTTTTTCTTTTTCTTTTTTTTTGGTACTGGGGAATCAAACTCAGGACCTTGTGCTTATAAGGCAGGTCGTGGCACCACTAAGCTAAATCCCCAGCCTCACTGCTTAATATAATAAAACTAATAAATTAAAATTAATAACTCATCAAAAGAAATACTTTAAAAAATAAATGTAGGTGTTATATACTCCCCTCCCCCAAAATGCTCCTTTAACCCAAATTTGGTACAATGCCCTAATACTTGCCCTGTTCTAGTTTCTTGTGAACATTAACACATGAACATGTAATCTGTTGTTTTATTGTGAGAATTTATTGGATTCTGAAGCAAAAATACACAGATTAGTTTAATTATAAATTGCTTTTTTTTTGGTTAAGTATCATTTATAGATCACCAATTTTATACAAGGTCCCAAATGCACGGTCTCATACACTAGTATTTAGATTTCCAAATTGAGAACTTGTATATACTAGGAATGATGTCCATTTTGTACAATGAGTCACCAGAAAAAGTTGTGAGCTCACAGGAAAAGCAAGAAAATAGATAAGAAAATAAGAGCCACAAAACACAGCAAGTACTGTCCCGCACATTTTTGTACTTTGAAGACTACAAATAGTTCACACAAATGAGTAGGTATTTTTCTAATTATCTATATTTCTGATTTCAACTATGTTTTTTTAAAAAAAATATGATTAAAGCCTGAGAAAGTTGTTAACATATTTAAGTATTACAGGGCTTCAGAGTACATTAAGAATCAACATTACTCAATTTCAACATATTACTATCTTGCTACTTAAAACACGGGCTATTTTTGAAATATGTCCAGGGAACATATGTAAAAGCAATTCTGCTGCTGATCTGGGGAAAAAGTTCATTTTAGGTTTGGTATCAAGTTTGAGCTAGTTATTTCTTATAACAATGAAAGAGTGATTCAAATCTTGGCTTGCATGAAATAATTCAGTATGCTTCATTTAACTAGAACTTAGATTTATATCAGCAAGAACACTGTTTGAAAAGGATGATTTTGATTAGTTCTTAAGAGAAAAAACATTTCTACATCTGTGTTTGCATTTGTACTTACATTTACATTTGCATTTGTATTTATATTAAAATTCATAGACTCTCATGTTCTTCTTACTTCCTAAAATACAAGGGACTCCAAAATCATGGAAACTTTCTTTTTATAAGGAAACAGAAGCCAATAGTATAAACACAGCAACATACAAAACTAAGAGTTGCTTTTGGTACCCTACAAATAGTGAATACAGAAGAAATGAATCATTATTAACCCCATAGAACACATACTCTGCTTTCTGGCTCCTGCCAAAACAATTAAAATGGTCAGAAGAATTCTTTAAAAATGAAAGTCATCTCTCCTTTCCATATTGATTGGGAAACTTGATTATATTTGTGCCCAGCAAGTGTGTTCATCAATGAGAAACAGATTTTTTTGCTTCAAGCAATCACCACTGAATAGATTGTTTAACAAAATAGCTATTATACAGAATATGCTGTATTAGGATATGGGCTCTGAAGTCATGAAGCTTACAGTTTAGCTGATGATCAGATGCATATGTTGATATTCATTCCAAGTAGTGTACATGTGCTAATTAACAAACAGGTAGCTGATCCTAAATATAACTGTCATCAGAGGCTATAGGAAAGGTTGCCTGCCTGTTTATCTGTCTATCTCTTTTTCTTTTAATATAGATTTCACCAAAATGGTGACAGAGAACAGGGGTCTGTATGGGAATCTGTTTTGTAAACATGAACAGATAACTTTGATGACAGCCAAGTTTATAAAACACTGGCCTACAGCAACGCATACTGTAAGAGAGTTTGCAGTAGTTAGAATGGGCAGAAAAGTCACCATTTGGAAAATAGCATTTGAAATTTTCCGTGAGGTCCATACAAGTTGGTAAGCTAGACAGCAGGAGAAATGAGAAGAACATTTAGGATAAGGGCAAGAAAGAGGGAAAGAAATAAAACTAAAAGTTGGAAATAATGCCTACTGTGACTGGAGCAAAGAAATCTACTAAGCAGATGAACATACACAGAAAAGGTAGATAGGGCAAGATCTTAATGAGCTTTGAATACTGAGTTGAGAAGTTCATAATCTCTTTTCTCCATCTGTTCCTACTTCTTGTCCTATACTGGCAACTCAAATGTTTTCATTATTGTCTTATCTGGACTGTTTTCAACCAATAACAAAATCTCAAATATTCCATGCTAAGCACACTGCTAAACAAATAACATCATGAAATTTACCTTTTTTCCCCCCAAAAATGGAAAATCCTATTAAAAAGTCAGAAGAAAGCTTCAAATATTTCTGTTAATACTGTTTATTTAGCCTGCTATGATGGTATGCACTTGTAAATCTTTGCACTCTGGGAGATTGAGATAGGAGGATCATAAATTTGAGCCTAGCCTTTTCAACTTAGAAACTTAGCTAGATCCTGTCTCAAAAGGACAAAAATAAAAAGGGTTGGGGATGTAGATCACTTTGAAGTCCCTGGATTCAATCTCTAGTATGCCCTACAATTTTTTATTTAAAGCAAACATTGGTTGCAATAATTAATAATAGCTTGAAAAGAACTTGATGATTTTGCTTACATTTTCTTTTCATTTTCTGTATTAAGTAGCATTTAATAAAAATTATGTATTCATAGAAGTTAATAAAATAGTATAGGTAGTATGCTGTTTGCAAGTGAGAATAAGTGATCTAAACCCCATGCAATAATATAGAGAAAACTTTCAATCTAATGTTAAAGTGCTTCCATTCAGAGAAATTTTCTTCAAATATTTCTCTTTCTGTTTCATGTTTTTCCTTTCTCATTTTGAACTCTGAAGTGCTTTTTTTTCATCTTTAACTTTGGTGTGTTCATTTGTTCCAAATCTTGAGCTTCTCTGGGAGTCTGTAGGATAAATCAGCTCCTCTTTTAAGAATTACAGACAGCAAAATTCCACCAAAAGCAGCAATCATTTCTCTGTCCTTTTTCCATAATGCAAATTGGTGTTTCCTGTCTTCTGCCCAATACTATTACATGTCTTCTTTTTTTTTTTAGGTTTTCAGAGGCTGACTCCTGAATATTTTCAAGTCATTCCCAAATAGCTTTCTCCTATTTGGTGTTGGGAATTTTATTTCTATCTCATACTGTCTTGAATGTTGTCTGTATTCTAGAAAATCCAATTCCAACTATTCATTGAAGTCTAATTGCAAATAAGGAAGTTTTCTGTTGTGTCCTTAGTTTAAATAAAGTCACAAAATAACATGGAAACATTTTTTCTCAGTAGTTACTGTCAGCAGTTGTCCCAATTTTATGAGTTGACATTGAGCTAAAAAAAGAAGAAGGTAGTTCTTATGTTTGGGGACTGCTTTACAAAGATGTAGGTATTGCAGAGATGATAAAGAAAAGATACAAAGTTAGATTCCTTCAATTTGCAGAAATTTGACCCCATAATCATCTTCTCCAAGGTTTTTTTTTTTTTCTTTGTACATCTTCATGCATTTTTCTCTTTTTTCCAAAAAAGCATTCTGTAAAATCATTATGGTCTGTTTTAATGTTTATTATTATTGCAACACAATTTTGCTTATGTTTGCTTATGTTTATTAGTAGTAACATAGACCTACCAGGCAGGTACACTAGCTGAAGCTACCCAAGGTAGTTGTTTACTTATTCTTTTCTGTATCCCAATTAGTATAACATGTACATAAGGAGTCCCTCTCTATATTTGATATCTTTTCTCTTTTCTAAAGACAGGTATTGGCCTATTGATAATCTTTTTTATATTATGCTGACATAGATATTCACAATTCAATATAATTATTGAGGCTGCTGAGGGAACAGTGGTTTCAGTGTTAGTAGTCTTAATAAATTCTAATGAAAGTGAACAATCTTCTGGGAGGTTTTTATGGGGGAAAGGAACAGGTTGAGGATGAATACCTTCTTCCTACAAATAAGCATAGGGAAAGTGCTCCTTTAAGACCGAAACTGTGTCCAATTTTTCTTTGTATCCGTCGAAACTTTGAACCTAATAGATGTTCGGTAAGTACTTTTTGAACCATTGGAAGAATAAAAATAGGTGGATATTGACTGCCAGAGCTAGCTTGTGAGTGTACCCTTAGAGGAATATAGATAAGGCTGAGACAAGAGTGACAGTTTTGGGTTCTGTCTCAGCACTGCGCACAAGATTATGACTCAGGGCATTCTGGCTGCTGTTCCCCAGTGACTGAGAGGCCCTGGGTGTTAATCCATAAAGACAGTTTTGCTGTGCTGTCAGTAATCTATGCGCCCCCCTTATGAGCAGCCAAGCTCCAGTAATTTCCTCCAATGAGGCATTTTCACATTGTCTATATTAAGTGCTCTGTTTGGCCAACATGTATCTATACACTAACATTGCTAAGCATTCTAAATGATAGATGAATGAAGATGTAGTTAAAATATGCTTTAGAAAGTTCATATATTTTAATTATTGCAGCTTGATGTTTTTGCTATATTTTACTAGTGTGGTTTGATGGCTGCTCTTGTGCCTTGAGGCTGTCCTAATGAAGGGAACATTTTAAGAAACTCAAGGAAAAAACAAACACATAAATTCTCTTTGTATGGCTCTCCATCAGATTAAATGTTCAGCTCTGGAAGTTCAGCTCCTGCAGGAAACAAATGAAATGTTCTTATCTCTCTTCATAAAAAACAAGGATGACATTTGCCTTTTTACTGTGAGAACCTAGGCGCTCTGGGACACAGCTATGAAGAAGTAGAGGTGGCAGATTTTACTGAAACTACCTTCATTCTTTACCCCATGCCAGTCAGCATGTTACCTGGTTAGAGTGTATCCCCAGATTGTGTGTGAGACCCATCCCTGTCATCTTTGAGTGGAGGCTTTTTGTTTTTTGAGACAGGGTCTCACTCTGTAGTTGAGACTGCCTTGGAATTCACTATGTAGCCCAGGCTGGTCTCGAACTCACAGCGATCCTCCTGCCTCAGCCTAGGGAGTGCTGGGATTACAGGCCTGTCTGGAGACTTTTAAAGTAGAGTATTCATTCATGTGCTAAAGAATGGTAAGAAATTGATTTAGAATAATTAAGCAGGTGTAATGAACAGTGAATGAATGAGTATTCATTCAGAATAATTAAGCAGTGGTGTTTGGCAAGGCAGGAAAGAGATTGGGCCCAATGCAAAGATCAAGGTGAAGCCCAAAATTCAAGACCGGGCAGGGGTTGAGAAGAGACTTAGAAGAGCCTGCTCAGGGAGAAGATCTTTGTCAGCACCTATCTTCGGACCAAGATATTTTGGCTTTCAGCCCAAATCTTGTAAACCACCCCTCATACTGCTTTTGCTGTTCTACTGTTTAGAAGAATATACTTGTGATTATTTTTATACTGACAAAATTATAATTCTATTTGACACATTATTCAGAAGGAATTCATCTGGATTTCCCTTCCCTTCTCTTAGATGTTAAATAAGACATATAGAATTTTTTATCTTTTGGTACTGGGGATGGAATTCAGGACCTTGTGCTTTAGAGGCAGGCAGCAGCATCACTGAGCTACATTCCCAGCCCAAACAGGTAGCATTATTTATTCAGTGCCAAACAGAATATCAAAAATCTAGAGCCAGGGATTTGGCTCAGTGGCATAGTGCATGCCCGGCAAGCCGAAGGTTCTGAGTTTGATCAACAGTACTGGAAAAAATAAAAATAAAAAAATCTAGAAACTGCTCATCTTCTGTCACTTTTCTGCCTAAAAGAATTAAGGTAGAGGATGTGCCTCATTATAAATACTTTAGCTAATTTTAATTAACAGAGCTAAATTAGGTGAACAAAGATGAATTTGTAAGAAAAGAGTGCCTGGAAAAATTTCTTCAGGAGCCACAACTCAATATATCTCACACCAGCAGTCTGTGGGCACACCCAGCTTCGCACCTTACTTACTTGGAATTATCATTCCCCATGTGGCCTTCAAGTTGAATGCCACGTTCACAGGCTTTCACATTGTTCTCTATTTTCAGCTGGAGTTAGTCACACTGTGACATTCCAACATAGCAGAACAAAACTTTCTAATATACCTACAGCAGTTAACCCAGGACTAAAATGAAGGCGTAACCCAAACAGAGGAGAATGCATATTCAGACAGATGGACTGTATGTATATTTGTGTAGATACCCATTAAGGTGAGAAATTTTGAGTTGTTTAAAACCTTGACTGCTTTATTTAGAGGTCTAATTACTTCCTTGGGACTCTTCATTTTGAATTGTGACTTTCAAGCAGTTTTATTACCTACATGCATCCCTATACTACAATTTAGAAGTCAAAGGGTAGCTTTCCTTAGAGATTGTAGTTGCTTTCTCCTTTGAAACTGATTTTTTTTCCCTTGGGATTTTGTTGCTGTTTTTGAAACAAGATCTTGTTATGTAATTAAGGCTGGCCCCAAACTCACTGTGTAGCCCTGGCTGGCTTTAAAGTCAGCAATCCTGCATCACAGCAATCCTAAATGCTGGGATTCCTTTGAAATTCACTTTCCAAATAGCAATAAAATTCTGAAAGAATTTATGGATTTCTAAAATCATGGGCTTTTTGTGTAAATTGCTAGTGGAAAGCAGTGAAACACTGGCCAGAGCAGACCTCTTGTCCTTATTTCACCAACATTAAGATACAAGGGAAAAGATATTATAGTATGGCCTTTACTATAGCAACTGGATTACAGTACTAAAGAAAATCACTGATTTCAATGTACTTCCTTGTGAAGAAGAAAAAGGCACAGTAATCTATTCCCTTTTTAATGATGAATTATAGAATCATCTTTTTACCTGAGCTTTTTGAAAAATATGTTTTTTGTTTCTCTATAAAGCATAGAATGCCTTCTATGGGGCTTTGTTACTGGATTTAGTTCAAATATATATTTTTTCAGCCATTAACAGTACTTCTAAGAAAGCACTTTCAGAATACAGTTTGACAAAGTTAATAATTAGGACTAGAATCTCTGAGCTTATAGCATGACTATATTTCAGTTTAGAGTTCAGAAAAAGAAATGTCAGGGTTACTATAAAATTTGTTTTGCTCCTTTGGTTTCCGAGGAAAAGTGTTTTAAAGCAGAGAGAGGACAGCTTGGACTTTTATCATTATTTTCTTTATGTAAGAAGAAAGGGGAAAAGAAAACAGCAAACATTCTGTAAAATAATTCATTCTCTTATAATTTTATCATTTTTAATGTTTATGCTTGGTCTAGATAGCACATATGCTTGTGTTTTATCCCTGTGATTTTGTATTGTGACCAACAAATTCCTGTAAGTATTTGCTGAATGAGAAATAAAATGATAATGATGATCACAGAATTTCCACCTGAAAAGACTAACCTATGTTAAGAGGCCTACTGTTGTTAACTATAAATTTTTCACCTTTTGCAACATTTTACTTAAAATAAGCTACTTGCTCTTCTCCAATTATATCTTGCTCTTTCCTGCTCCTGATTTTCTTTTGTTTATAACACTCTTCCTTCCAGGTGCTACCTGGAAGACTGAGCTCTATCTTTCCTCTAAGACTGAGCTCACAAATTCCTGTTTTCTACCAGGTGAACAGCAAAACTATTATGTTCTTCTTCCTGTTTTCTCTGCTCAAAGAAGCCAAAGTGTGGGACGGGTCTGCTTTGGTTGAGGAACTTCTTTTTAAATCATGATGAAGGTTCTCTGTCAGTTCCATTGGAGCTACATTAGAGACGTGATGACTAGAGAGTGAGCATAAGTCTTCCTAAGCAAAGACATCTATCAGATTTTAAATTAAAGAATAGAAATAGAATTTATTTCTATTTAGTATATAATTAGTTTCACTCTAAATCTATAATTCAATGGTTTTAGTCATTTATACAACTAGGTAGATGTCACCAAAATTTACCTTTCTCTTCTTTAGAATTTCTCTTGAAATTTCACTTAAAGGGAATCATACATTGTCATATGCATTGTCTTTGCAATGAGAATTCATTTAGAGTATTCATTTGGCACAATGTTTTCGAGGTTGATTCATGGTGTGCTGCAGTGCATTTTAACTATTGAATTATACCAGAAAGAATGGACATACCACATTTTATTTTGTTTATCTATTCAACCATTAATTATATTTTACAATCTTGAACTATTAATGTTGCTATTACCATTTGTGTTTCAGTATTTGTGTGGATACTTTTTACTTTATTAGGAATTAGACTTTCTAAATTATATGGTAAACTTATGCTTAGCTTTTAAAGAAACTACCTGTACTAATTATCTTTTGTTTTGTGACAGCTAAGTAAAAATTCTGTGGTTAGAAACAATAAGTGTCCTTTTGCTCATAGTCTCCATGGGTCAGAAGTCCGAACATGATTTTGTTGCATCCTCTGATGCAGGGTTTATGTTGGCTGCACTGTGGTTTCATACTGAATTTCAGCTGGGGGGAAATCTACGTATAAATTTATGCAGATGTCGGCAGAATTTATTTCCTTATGAACTGTTAGATGATATCCTTGTTTTCCTGCTCTCTCTGGGTCAGAGGCTGCCCTCATTTTACCCTTCCTTCCACGGCTTGTGAGCCTCTCCATAGAGCAACTGAGCACGGCAGCTCATTTCATCAAGTCAGCAATGGAGAGAATCTACTGGGCAAGACAGATGTCACGGTACTATGAAATATTAATTACAGAAACAAACTTTCTGTGCCGTATTCCATTGGTTAGAACAAGAAACATGCCATGCCTATTTTTAGGGGATGTAACTACAAAAGAAATGAATACTAGGAAGAGATGTTTACCATACTGTCAAACAGTTATTCAAAAGTGTTGCAACATTTGACATTGTTACCAAAAAACACAAACATCCCAGTTTCTTTTCTTTTCTTTTTTTTTTTTTTTTACTGGGGATCAAACTCGGG
>NW_022900913.1:47927083-47983920 GCF_012274545.1 Fukomys damarensis
CCGGTTTTTTTTTTTTTTTTTTTTTTTTTTGTACTGGGGATCAAACTCGGGTCCTTGGACTTGTGAGGCAGGCTGTGGCACTACTGAAGTAAACCCCGGCCTAGTACCAGTTTCTCTTCGTCCTCACTAATGCCTGCTGCGATATGTTTTTCTGATAGCCTTTCCAATAGCTGTGGTGTGACATCTTAATTCGCATTTCCTTAGCAACTAGTAATACTGACCTCCTTTGGTGAAATATCCATCATATCGTCTTCTCTTTTTAAATTGGCTTATCTTCTAATAATGTAATTGTAAGAGTTCTTTATACCTTCTGGATGCAAGTTTGTTTTTTAAATTGTGTATGTGAATCCCCCTAATAAGTATCTGGCTTGTCTCTCTTTCCATTGTTTGCCCCACAGGACTGCAACCTCAGGTTAGCCATGGAGTTGGTCTTTTTTTGGTCTGTCTGTTGCTGAAATTGCTGTTGATTATGACTATAGGTCTGAATGTAGAGTTTCTCCACTTTTACTCCAAATCTAGGAAGGCCCAGTGGCAGTGAAGCTGCTGGATGTTAAGCCATGTCTGCTGTTATAGCATAATTGTAGTGACCAACCTGGGACAAGGCTATCAGAAAAGTATATTCTAAGAAGGCTACAGATTGTCACTGTTTTTGTCAAAGGTTAGTAATTCTTGAATAGGGCTTCTCAATTTGTTCTCTGGCTTTGGTTGATTTCCAAAAGCTTCCACAAATGGTTGTGGAAATTTCATTCCATTTTGTTGTTTTTTGGATAAAGGATTCATCAAAATCCTTTTTTATGCTAATTTCACTTAGTTTCATAGCATTGCAGAGAATGGATGTATGAAAAATTACTAAATTGGAGCCTCAGCTTTTCAAGCACAGAGAACATACAGAAGTTTGGAATTTCAACCTTTTTTTTTTTCCTCACTGTCCACCAGTCTTTAAAAATGGAAACAAGGCAATAATGAAGTTTCTTACACTCATGTATCATTTGTTGCTCTACTGTTCTGTGAGTTCCACTTGCTCCGTTAGAGCTTTGAAGTGAATGCTTGGAATGCAGTTTCCCCTGGAAACACCAAATGTTCAGAGATAAGTTGCAGCAAATTTCAGAAGTCTGTTATATGCTTTTTGATACACTACTTATAAAACACTCAGGGTAGATCTATAGGCAACACAGCACGAAATTAAGTCATGTAGCAATCCACAGTATTCCTGGGTGGATAGCTGATGCATGGATCTTTCTTCGTCCCTTCCAATGGTACTTTTAGCTTTCCTTCTTATCTTGCTGTGGCTTTGTCCTCTAAGGTTTTTAGCTCTTTGTGGAGCTGTCTTATTGCCCTTGCATCCCTGAAAACCTCTTGAATGCAATACATGTTCAGTAAATATCTCTTTAGAGATACTTTGGAAAGTGAAAAAAATATCAAAACACCAGCATTGTTTTTTATTAAGTTTGTTGGCACTTTTTAGGTATACAGTACAGTAACATTCATCATTGGGATCCTGTACCTTTACATGATGTATCTTGGTTCTTATTTTTTCCCCATACTCCTTCCCTTTTTTTACCCCCTCCACCTTTCCCTATTTACAAAGACTTTGTTTCCATTTTTTCCTCTTCTTATACTTTTACTTTTCCCTTCTTTCCTTTCCCCTACCCTTCCCACTTCCCCTACTCCTTTAGCCCTTTCTTTCTATTTCACATTATCAATTATATAATTTGAATCTTATTTACACTTTTAGTTTTTTACACCAGAGAAAATATTCATTATTTACACTTGTGTCCTACTTATTTTTTTTCTCATTGAGTTTATTGGTACTTTTTAGGTATACAGTACAGTTACATTCATCATTGGGATCTTGTACCTTTACATGACAGACTACTTATTGTTTTTGTAAGCAATTTTTATCATTTTTCTGGTTTCTATTAGACAGAATATGTTTTAGCAAGAAACTTGGTATTTTTTAAATCAGCTGATAATTTTAGTATGTAAGGTAAAAGAAATCAACATGTTCAGTTAAATATACAGCTTATAAGAAACATATAGCAAAACTATAAAAAAATATGAGCAACACACAGCATGTAACAATATAATATCAATTTGCAAGGAAATGCATATGCATTCTAAATGTAGTTCCCACGATGGGTAGCACAGATACTTATTAAGACATCCACTTTTCAGAAAACTGCCCCAATCCAGTGTTTATTTATCAATCTCGAGTCAAGAAACTGAAAATCAGTTTTTATTTTTTTCTTAAAATTATACTTAAATAAACTAAAAACAAAAACTTACAAAGGATTATGCTAAACCAATAACAAGGACTTTTTTCTTGTTATAATTTAGGTGTAATTAACTGAACATAGAAGGCAGCCGACATATTTTATAAAGGCTTTTGCAAAGTAAGAGCCAGAGGTTTCAGGAATGATATGACACATGCAAGTCAAGCTGCAAATTTAAAAAGAATTTTTTTTGAGAGACAGTACCAGCACTGGTATAAAATAGTCCAATTTCATTACCAAATTCTACTAGCAGTACCTTCTGCTATTCTTCTCAGGAAAAAATTGCTTATGATTGCAACTTTTTGGCTGATCTGTGTAGCAAAGATACTAGCTATCTGTGTCATTTTCCCATGCAAAACAGGTAGAGAATAAAATGACAGAAACATTCCTATTTTTAGAGAAGTTTTAAATTAAGTTGAAAGAATTAGGTTGACCAAAATTATATTTTAAACTAAACCTAAAGGTCTTTTCTCGGAGAAAGTTTGTTTTCAAATTTAAGAGATTGTTTTGACTATGGTATCTGCAATGTTTGAGCTAAGGAACTTTTAGTAAGTTGATTAAGTTCCTTCATGCTCAGTTTCCATGCAAACTGAGAATAATGTAATATTTGCACCAATGCTTCTTCTCTTAGCATATGTGAACTCCTGCAGCTGCCCAAATAACTTGAAATTGGGAAATCCCCCAAATTTTCTCCCAGGTTTATGTAACATTTTCCTTTTATTATTAATATGTCACTTTGAACATCTATTTCCTTGAACTAATACTAGCAATTAGGAAATTAGAAAAGGCATTTTAGAGAAAAAGTATTTGACACACTCAAAAATTATATTATTATTTTCTTATGTTTACTTTACTTGGTTTCCACAGCCTTGTAAATTATGGATATACCAAAAGCCATTTACTTTGGAGCTCCACTTCTAGCACGGAGAAGTGATAGAGGCTTTAAATTTCCACACTTCCCTGTTCTACTATTCCAGAAATGAAGGAAGGCAATACAGAGATTTGTTACCCCATACTCTATTGTCTCTTCTATTCTAGTCTACATCCAGGTCTAGAAGCAGCTACGTTAGAGCTTTCTTAATATACGTTTACTATGCTGTATCACCAAGATACCTCAAAACTATGCTCTAAGTGGTCAATTAGAGCATAAATATCATCATTGGGATATTTCTCTCAAATTTATTCAATTACATTTTAAGTCACAGTGAAATTAGATATTAAATTAGATGTGATTAAATTAGAAAAATGAATTTTCTTCTCTCTCTATGTGTGTGTGTGTGTGTGTGTGTGTGTGTGTGTGTGTGTGTAGGCAGCACCTCAATTAGTGATTTTAGGTTTGTATACATGGATCTACTACTCTGGCCTCACCTGGGCTAATTCACATCATTGTATTTTGCTAGCAGCCTGGCTGGCGTTACAGTTCAGGTGCTTGTTTATGTATTGATGCAGTGCAACCAAAATGATAAGTGCTCATGTCTATCATCATTTATGAAACTATCAGGCTTTTAAATAGCAGCTGATTAGACTTTTAAAAGGGCACATAGATATACACAAGACCACTAAAGGCCTAAACTCAGGAATGACACACAGATTTTGCTACATTCAACTAATGCAGGCAAGTCACAAAGCAGCCCAAAAGCTAGGAATGGAAACATACTCTTGATAAGAGTATGTGCAAAATCATTGTAAGAAGTATGGATAAATTTGGGAAATAAGTTCATCCAGAGTTTGCAAGCAAAATATCACTAGAGATGATAATCCAATAGCAGGAGAGGAAAATCCTCTTACTCCTTAACTAATTAATGATGAGAAAAATTGAGTTTATCATAGTTATCCTTTCTTAACAATACCCTTTTTGTGGGGGCACATCTTGCCAAGTAAATAACAAGCAAAGCTTTGTCTTCTACTTGATCATGATACTACTAAATTTTTCATTTCTTAAATTTTAAAATGTCTCAGATATTTGAAAAGAATACTTATATATTATAGAGGGTTAATCAAACATTTTAGGACACTCTTTCCAAAGGTCATATTTATATACATTAAGAGTATTTCTACATCGATGCTTCTGGAAAGTGTCAAGTATTTTTGGTGTTGTGGATGCTTGAAATTTCTTCATTGTATCTGTGGCCTGAGACTTTCATTTTATTTTATTTCAGAAATTGGTAGGACTGTTGAATTTCTAATAAGACAGAAGTGAGTAAGGAATCAACCCATATTTTTTCCTGAACAGAGATTTCCAGAAGTTTCCAGCTTTTGGGTTATCCTCAGGATTTTATCACCTAGGAAATGGTTCAAATTCTGTAATGTATTTTTTAAAAATATGCCCTCTTTGGACAGTTCACTTCAATGCACACAGGACCTGAGAAAAACAATGGCTATATCAAGATAACTTGGCTTAAAGGAATCAAAAGAACTTTCAACAATTTCTGAATTGAAACTAAGGTGTCCTATGATTTGGGACACACTGAATTTGTAAGGGAAATTACCAAAACACTTAAAAGTTTGTTTTGAGATTTTTGCTGTTGTCAACACTGCTTCTTATTCTATACAAAATTAGTAGCTTTGAATTTGATGAGATATTGCTCTCCTGTAACGGCAACCTTTTAATTTACTTAGGTATAAAGAAATATAATGCCCCTAAGTATACAGTGTTTTAAAACTTAATCTATTTCCACAAAGCAGCAAAATTTTTGGAAAATGTTATTCTCTTCTGTAGCAGTAAATTTAGCATCCTTTCAATGTAATATTGCTTAAAAACATAAAATTCTTGCCTACAGCATCAATTTTCCAACACCCCCTCACTCATTAGCAATTTAATAATTCCTATTTATGATTCCTAGGTAGATTCTATAAGTTTTTTTTCACCCTTCAAACAAACAATGGCCCCTAAACCAAAAATATCTTCAAAAGTATGTAAAACAGACTATTTTATTTCCTTTCTTTAAAGCACAAGAAAGCAGGTAATTATCATCGATGTATGCTAAGATTAATTTTCTCTAAAAATTTTTTCTCTAAAAAATGTAACATAAGATTGAGCATAAAATCCACATTTTTAAAAATATCATTTCCCAATTACTAAGAATATATTAGGTATTTATTTACCTTTTGAAATACTGGTAAAATCTTGAGAGCTGAAAAAATAAAAAGCAAAATACAAAAAGCAAAGAAAGTAAAATCTGAGTCTACTAACTCAGGTGCTTCCCACTGTCAAAAATATATGTTCATAAATAGCCATTATCATTATATTCTCTTTGTCTATCAAAGGACACACATGCACATATAATTTTCATTTCACTTCTCTTGAAAGCTTGTGCTTTAGTGATCTCCATTTCTTATATCTCAGTGATATGTTGGAGTTCACTGTACAGAAAATAGGTAAACTAAAATAATATTAGGAATCCTAGGTTTGGTGACAATATTCAAAACATTCAAATCATTAAAATATACACTATAATTTAGAATGCGTGTCACAGAAGAACACGGGTTACTGAAGAGAAAGAATTAGGATTGGAGCAAAGAGGCATCCAGGTAGACATGTATGAAATAAAATATTTATTATTTTTGTGTTATAAACACTTGTGACTAAAATTCAAATACTGTAAGTGTTGAGCTGTGATTCTGTTTCTATTTACTTTTTATGGTTGTTTTATCATGATTTGATCTTGTAATTTTTTTGTCTCTAGACATTAAAGCAAAGTATAAGGGTACCAGTGAAGTACTTTAATCCTGTTGATTACGGGTCAGCAAACTATGTCCTGTAGGTGGAATCTCATCCTCTATCTTATTTTAAATAAATAAAACTTTATTGAAATGGAGTTGATTTGTATTTTGCATATGCCCGCTTGTACACTATAATAGCAAGTTGTACAGTTGCAAGAGATGAAAAATATTTCCTACCAGTTTCTTTACAGAAAAAAGTTTGCTGCCTCATTATCTGTACTGAAAGGTTAAGACTGAAAATTTTCGTGAGAAACATTTTCCCCCTATTTTTTAAAGACTGTCATTTCCCTATAGTTCAGTATTATCATTTTTAAAACTAAAATGTGAGGGGAGTAAAATTCAGTGTATGTGCTCAAGCTCTTCACTGTTTTTCATAATCAGATACATTTTATGATGTTTGGCAACTCGACATCACTGGTATGTGATGTAATGGCCTAGCCTCAATTAAAAGTTTTAGCAAGTATGAAAAGATAGTATAAAAGAGAAAAACAATAACCCATGAGAATTTTGAAGTAAAATCACAAAATATCAACTACCAGAAAGTGTAAGCACAAGAGGAAATATATGACATTTTCTAACTAATGTGTGGAACCTAAAACATTTTATTTTTAAAAAATGTTTCAATTTTATTTGTACATGTTTGCAGTTTATGTAGTTTATAATCATTAGGGGGAATGGTTACATGTTCATATTACAGCATGTTTCTTTCTCTTTTTTTAAATGCCCTTGCTCCTTCCTTTCCCTCCCCTCCTTCCTCCTCCAGTACCCCATCCATTTCTCATTCCTGTTGATATTATTTGTCTAAGCTTATAATATGGCCGATAATGTTTACATTAATTGGTGTTATTAGGCTTCTGAACATGCCATATATTTATTATTCTTTTTCTCCTTACTTTTCGCCTTACCCTTTGCCCTTATTCCCTTGGACCACTTCCCTATTGCAAGAGATCCAACCCCTTGTACTTTTCTATCCATCCTGTATCATTTTATTTGTAATTTTTCCTTACTCAAATGAGAAATACAATGTGGTACTTAAGCTTGTGTGTCTGTTTTATTTCACTCAACATTATATTTTGCAGGTGCATCCATTTTTCTACAAATGTGTCGATCTTGTCATTCTTTGTAGCCAAGTAGAATTCCATTATATACAGATACCACATTTTTCAATCCAGTTACTTATTGATGGGCATACAGGCTGTTTCCAGGATTTAGCTATTATGAATTATGCCGCTATAGACAGTGTTATGTGTTTATCACTGTATTATGATTACAAACTCTTTGGGGAACATACTTAGCAGGGGGATAGCTGGGTCATATTGATTTCTAATTTCATTTCTTTGAGAAATTTCCATATTGATGTCCATAATAGTTGTGCTCATTTGCATTCCCACTGTAGCCTTTGTTATAGCTTGATTTCAAATGCTAACAGAATTTGTTATTGCTTGATTTCTTAATGATTGCAGTTCTTTCTGGAATAAGGTGGAATCTAGCATTGTTTTAATTTGTGTTTCTTCAGTGGACAGATATATTGAATATATTTTTATACATGTCTTGGTCATTTGTATTTCTTTCTCTTTGAAATGTCCGTTCTTTCATCCATGTTGATTTTAATTTAGTATATGGTGAAAGATAAGGGCCCAATTTCAATCTTCTACAAACAACCAGTTTTCTGAATACCTCTTGTTTAATAGGTTGTCTTTCTTCTAAAAATTTCTCTGTCCCTTTTGTCAGTGATCAAATGGATGAAAATGTCTGGGGAGGTTTTTGTATCCTCTGTTCCACTGATCCATGTATATGTTTCTGTTCCAGTACTGTGCTGTTTTTATCACTATTGCTTGAAGTCAGATACTGCTGTACCTCTTCCTTTGCTTTTATTGCCCAAGAACTGCTTTTGCTATTCTGGGTCTCTTCTGGCTCCGTATGACTTCTAGGATACATTTTCTCTAGATTTGTAAAGTATGCTGTTGGTATTCAATTGGGACTTCATTGAATCTGTATTACAGTTTTGAAAGTATGACCATTTTAACATTACCAGTAGGATAGTGGTTTTGAGAAGCTAGGAGGGATAAGGAGTAGGGGAAGGGAAACGGATGTTCTATGGGTATTAAGTCACAAGATAAATAATATCTGGTATTATACTACACAGTAGGGTAACTGTAGAAAACAGTAATTGTACTACATATGTTCAAAAAAGACTAGAGAGGAGTTTACATGTTTACCTTGATTTGAACATTATATAATATATACATGTATTAAAATGTTACATGGTACTCCATAAATATAGAAGATTTTTGTACTTCAATTTTAAAAAGCCTATATATAAATATAACTTCACTTTTGAGATTTTAAGGGAGATGTAGATCTGTATGAATGAGCAGGCTTTTTCCACATAACAATATATACATTAAAATATGGTAGACACCATTCTCTGTAAAAAGTTAAGTCCTCAATAAATACTATAATTACTGAGAAAACGAAGTATAGATGACTTATGTGTGTGTGTTTTATTTAAGATATTTACAATAACAATATATATTGGACACTTAGGGTTGGGCAGATAATGAGGATAGATAGGCTGCATTTATTCAAAACTGTTCTGTGAGTTAGTATGTGATCTATCTTGGAGAATGACCCATGTGCAGCTGAAAAGAATGCATATTCTGATTTTTTGGGTGGAACACTCTATAGACGTCTAATAATTCCATGCATTCAAAACCTTAGTTCAGTTCTAGTATTTCATTGTTGACTTTTTGCCTAGAGGATCTGTCTATTTGTGATAGTGGGGTATTTAGATCCCCCACTACAATTGTATTAGTGCTTATTTGCGTTTTCATGTTACTTAATATTTGTTTTATATAGTTGGGGGTATTTATATTTGGTGCATATATGTTTATGATTGTCATCTCTTCCTCTTGAATTGTTCCCTTTACAAGGATGTAGTGGCCTTCTTTGTCTCTTTTAATCAGTTTTGGTTTGAAATTTACTTTGTCTGTGAATAGGATTGCTACCCCTGCTTTTTTCTGGGCTTCTGTCACATGGAGCATTGTTTTCCACCCTTTCATTTTCAGTCAATGGGCTTCTTTTTGCAGTAGGTGTGTTTTTTGTACACAACAAATTGTTGGATTTTGCTTCTTAATCCATTCTGCTAGTCTATTTCTCTTGATTGGTGAATTGAGGCCATTGATATTGATGGTTATAACTGATATGTACTGACTTATTATTGACATGTTATTGTCCTTTAGTTGACTCTTTTTACTTTTTCACCTTCTCCTTTTAATTTCTTGCCTTGCCTATTTGATTTGCTCTGTTGGGCCTCATGGTGTTGTGCCCTTCATTATCTTTTTCTAGGATCTTGTTTAGAATTGCTTGTAGTGCTCGTTTGGTATTCATGAAGTTTCTCATGTGCTCTTTGTCATGGAAGTATCTTATTTCCCTATCCATTTTGAAAGAGAGTTTTGCAGGATACATCATTCTAGGTTAGAGGTTGGGTTCTCCTAGGACTTGAAATACCTCACTCCAGGCTCTCCTTGACCTGAGGGTTTGTGTTGAAAGTCTGCTGTGATTCTGATGGGCTTTCCTTTGCATGTGATTTGTTTCTTTTCTCTTACTGCCTATAGTATTTTGTTCTTCTGTTGGGATTCTGGGATCTTGATTACTATATGTCTAGGTGTAGATTTTTTTTTTTATCTTGGCTAGTTGGAGTCCTATATGCCTCACTTATCTGTATGTCAAATTCTTCCCCTCTGTTTGGGAAGTTTTCTCTCATTAATTCTCTGAACAACTTTTTTTAAAATCATGTGCATTTTCTCCTGCTACTTCATAGATTTCTATCAGTCTTATTTTTCTTTGCATCATCTAGGAGTTGTTGGATTAATTTCTCATGATCCCTTACTGTTTTTAAGAGACCTTTCTTTTCACAGTCACTGACTGCAATCCTATCTTCTATATCTGAAATTCTATCTTTGCAATCTTTTATTTTGTTGTGTAAACTTTCAATAGAGTTTTTAATCTCCTGGATATCTGTTTGAATCTGTTTAATGGATTCCATTTCTTTCCTATATTGGGCATTCATTGTTTCCATTTCTTTCTTATGCTGGGCCTTCATGGCTTCTATCATGGTCCTGAGCTCATCTATTTTTTTTTGTCAGTTTCTGTTCTAGAGTCTCAAATTATAACTTCCTTTTTCCACCATCTCTATGGTTATCTGGGAAATTATTTCTGTTTTGAATTTTTCTAGAGCCTGATTGATCTGTTTTGTTACTTCTTGTTCTGTGACTTCTGAGTGTCCTGGTAGTTCACTATCAGACTTTTCATTCTCCTTTGCCCTACTGTTTGCCATTGATGAACTGGAAGTTTGTCTTTGTGTCTTGCTTAAATGTTTCCTCATTTTTATTTTTGCTGTTGGGTTGTCCTTGATTCAATCTCTGGCTTATTAGATCTTCCTAATATTGTTGCATTTTAGCTTTTGATTTTCTAATGACTCACAGACATTCTCATTTTCACAATATCAGAGAAAACAACTCATAAAATCAATCCCTATCCTTTATCCCAATCAATACAATCAGAAATACAATAGGATCAATCACTACTTGCAAATTGACCACTTGTGGTAGTCATTAATCTATCACCTTTAAACCATGTGAATTAAATTAAAATCAAGAAATAGGCCAAAAAAATTTTTTTAAATGAACAAACTGCTCAACATAGCATATTTACCATTTAGGATGGAGGCCTAGACAGAGTTAGGATGAGAAAAGTAAATAAGTAAAAGAACTGGAGAAGGTTTTAAGTGAAGCCAGAGGACAAAGAAAGACCACACAATCTTTAGGAAACTGTTAAACTCAAAAGGGTTAGACAGAGTGCAAATATAAGGACAAGAATATATCCCCTTAACAGCAATAGGGGCTCACTTTCCCTTGAAATTACTGACCCTTGAGTGAGGCACACTGATAGACAAAAAGAACATTAAGAAAAAAGAAAAATATGATAAAATTAGAAATCTGAGTCAGGGCAGGAGCAGGAACAGAAAGGGAGATGAGGGACAACATGGCGGAGCAAGAGACTAAGTTGGTGAAAGAAGACAGAAAAAAGAATTTACAAAGTGGAATGAGGAAAAGAAAGAAAAGGACAAAAAAATGACTTTGAAGGGCCTCTTTCAGACTATATCTCTGCTGTCATAATATATCTCGTGTGCAGCCATGTGCTGAACCAAATCCCCCTATCTCAGCTAGCGTATGGCAGACCCCCACTGCACACACTGACCTCAGGCCGCAAGGCCCAAATTGAGCTCCCCGACCTCCTGCAGGGTTGAACTCCAGACAGTTCCACCACAGGTTTCTCCTGCCCTTTCTTTAAAGATGTTCAAATTTGGGAGCTCAGAAAATTACCCTCTATAACCAGCTATGCCTCTGCGGAGTGGGTCCAAGGACTGGCACAATCAGGAGGTCTGAGAGCACAGTGTGGTGTTCAGTGGCGCCCACAGGGCTACCCTCCTGGCACTGGAGCTGGAGCAGCAATGGTGGTGCCCACAAGGGAGGGCATGGCTACCCGGACCTTCGGACTGCGCCCAGGCAGGCAGGAGGGAGATCTGATGTCTGAGCTGCTTTTCTGAATCTCACCTTCCTGGCATTTGAGCAGCAATGGCACCTGCACGGGAGGGTGCAGTTACCCTACCCGTGGAATGGGTCTAAGCAGGCTGGTCAGAGATCTGATGTCCGAGCTGAACTACAGTTGATTAATATTAGTAGAGTTCATGCTCTGTACAGGCATCCAGAAAATAAAACTCTGCTCACTTTAAGGTCATTATCCTAAGAGAATTCTGGTGTAGGAAAAGGAGAAACTCTCTCTCTCTCTCTCTCTCTCTCTCTCTTTCACCTGGGATTGAACTCAGAACCTTAGGCTATGCTTGTGAAGCAGGCAGCAGAACTACTGAGCTAAATCCCCAACCCCAAAACTCTCCTTTTTATTCTTAAGACTGCTGCTATAACTTTCTGCTTAGAGAAATAATCTACTCTTCACTCATCCTCAGTGTTTCCTTGTGATGTGAAAGATGAGAATGATGGCTAGTTTTAGATTGGCTTCTATCATATGCATGGATAACTATAGATTTCTTGAACTCCAGGTGAAGTAATGGTTACCATTACTTTTTTTTTTTAAATGTAAGTTTAGTTTTATGTATGGTGAGTGAAGTAAGTGAAGATACCAGTTTGTGAAAGATACCAGACATTTAGATACCAGATCTCCTGGTATCTAGAAGATACCAGAAGTAAAAGGTTTGAACATAGTTGAAGCATTAGAATACTAAGATAAAGTATGGGCTTGCTTACTTAAGATATTTCCAAACTTGACTAACACTCATAGGTTTAGTTTACGGGAGATAGGAGATAGGATATGGCTTAGACTCGGAAGACATGCCTTGGCTCCCAGTACTGCCTCTCAAGACCTGTATATAGAAGTTCTCATGGGTTCCCTTGAGATTGGGATGGCATAAAAGGACACATATGCCATGAAGAGCTCATTGGGGTGGCTTTCTTCATGAAAGCCTGTCCTGTGTCCTCCAGGGTGTACTTTCTCTCCAAGTGTATCCTGCAGTCAGTTTCTTCTTCATTCTTGTACTTTTTCAAGTAATCTTTGTCACCATTTTTGTTCTTTTTACTCAATTATTTGTTCAAGACAAGAAGAACTTGGAATCCAACTCCAGAAAGAGAGACAAGCAACTCAAAATTTAGTAACATTTATTTGGTGAGCCACTTTGAAATAAACTACTCAGTATCAGATTGATAGACTACTGGCAAATGAGTTTCCTCCAATGGCTTCAAAGATCATTTAATAAACGGTCATCATTTGGCAGCCATGTTTTTAATCCTTTTAGAACAAGTCTGTGAACTTTAAAAATTGGATACATTGAAATCAGTAGTGGCCAAAGAGACACATCAATGCACATCTATTACAAATATAGATCAGAAAGGGAAGTAATCTTATTCCATTTCAGGATGCTAGAGCTTTTTACAAATACTATTACTTTGTAAAGTGTGCTACATTGTCTAGAAAACTTTTGTTTGAGGCCATACAGGCTAAGCTCTACTTCTAAAGTGAACCAGAGAGCCAAAACCCTCTGTTTTCATTTGTGCTCTTTTCAGCCCAGAACAAGGGTAGTTGACAATGAGGAAAGCTGGTAAATGTGATGATAGACAATTAGCTCAAATATCTGTTTTATTTGTCTAGAAATTCCACTTGAGAAACTGAATGCCAACATTTTCTAGCGTTTAAACCTAGGTTAAGAGCATTAGCTCTAGCTATTAAGCTGCCTGCAGCTGCAAACTAGTTCAAAAGTTATTTATTCAATAAATTAGTGCATATTGATTTTAAATCATTACACAGACTATTTCAGTAAGTTCCAAAAATTCTTCACTAAACATGATTCTTGACTATTAAGTTTCTAAATTCATTGATTATTACTAATATAGAACCAATACTTAGAAAAACAGTGAAATGAATTAAACTTATTCACCTGAATGATCAATGAAAGGGTATTTATTTTGCTTTTTTTACTCTTAAAGTAATAACTGAACAAGATTTTTTGCTATATATAATTAACATGTCCTCTTTCATATATGCTGTATATCTTTCCTATAAAAATTATGGCCTTACATGTGCTCCTGCTCTTAAAATAATTCTTCAAATATTATCCACTTATGAATATCTCTTCTACAGTTTTGTTCCGTTTTCTTTATGAACTCACATAAACATATGCATATATACATATATATATATATACACATATATACACATGTATATTTATTCAGCCTTCTGTTGCATTAATTATATTTTATTTGTTCCCCAGAAGTACTGTAGGTCATCTGTAAGAATAATTTATTTTGTTTACTCTTATATGACTTTACTGACTATAAAAACTGGCTCAGTAGTCTCTGCCAGTTCTAAATACTGGGGCTTAGACTTCCATTATTGCCCAATCCAATATTTCTCACCATGCAAATTCTGCCAAGCCACCAGTGGTTCCTATACCTTCTTTCTCACTCACTAACATTTTGTTTTTTTTATACCAGGCATTGAACTCAGGGCCTTGTGCTTGTGAGGCAGGCACACCATTAGTGAGCTAAATCCCACCCCCGCACTAACAAATTGAAAGGCCAAATCTGGCATTTGGTATGATTTGTGAAGTAGAAAGTGTCTCTATATATTTTTAATAATAATCTTCTCTCCTGTCTTTTCTTTCAGAAAGCTTCCAGAATTAGAAACTGGAAGAAGGTCAATCTATGCTTGGGCTTATACACAAGTATTTTACTGGGTGGGAGCTTGAGAACTTTATTTCATTGTTAGTGGAGGAATTCTTTGCCCTTCAACTTTGCAGTACAATCTGTAAAGGATTTGCTTCACAGTATTGGTCACACTTATTTATTTATTTTAAAATAAAGTATAGTTATGTTGCCCAGGCTGACCTTGAACTCCCAGACTCAATCTACCTCCTCTTCACTCTCTGAAATTAGCTGGGATTATTAAAAATTGTCATTTTATGAAAAAAGAGACCCTTTCTTGATTCATCAATTCACAATCATATTTTATAACATTATTTTTTAAGTAAGTCTTCCTAGTTTATTAAATTAATAATTGTAAAATTCATGGAGTATCCATAGAACAGCATTACAAAGTACTGAAAGTACGAATCACATATAGATAAAAATGTGTGTTCTAACTTTTCAGAGCAGATAGCTATCTGTGATAATATGAAAATACAATGTTTAATGTGTTTTTCAACCGCTCACACCCTGTGTTTTGTCACCCCAAAATAAAGAGAATAATAAAAACTACTTTAAGAATTTGGGAGGAGCAAGTAACCAAAAGTATTATCCATACTGGTAAGCAAATCATAATTATGTAATGCAAGCCTATTATTAGCTCCCTTAAAATTGTAGCACATTGTTTATCCTTATCAGAATACTTGTATTTGAATAAATTAATAGTCCCAGAGTGGGCTTTTCCTTGTTATTACTGCTAACACATCATTCCAGAGAGTGAATTGTATCCATTTTTGTCTATTTTTCTGGGTCCTTATTCAGCTCAACTTTCTAAAACTTAATCAACATGACAAATGTAATCTTCATTATTTGGACGTTCTTTGTTTTTCCTAAAAAAAAGAAATGCAGTTGTGTGTTTATCCCATTCTATTGATTGTATACTTATGATACCTATTGTAGATATTATAAAATATATAAGAAGCTGTGCTAAAACTTGTGAGACTTCTATTTACTGGAAGAGTACTGTAATATTTAGAGCAGCCATAGTAAGTGGTACATGAAGTAAAAGTGGTACCAAGTGCTATGAGACAATTGCAGCATTTCTGTGCTAAAGAAAGGTACTGCAAAGAAGCATGTAATAGACAGGGGTCAGAAAGTGCCAAGTGATATTTTACATGCAGAAATAAAAGAAGAGGGAAGTTACAAAGACTTGATGCTTTCTGCGGGATCCAGTGAAAAGCAAAGATGAGGTGAGAAACTTCTCATGCCCAGGCAAACAAACCACACAAGTTCTCACCTACGGGTATTTTCCTTGGTTTTTCTTTTTGTCCCAATGTTCTTCGTCTGGAGGATTAAATAATAACCGACTTCCTTATCACCTTTAGATCTATTTTTCAAAATAGATCTAAAATAATAGAGACTTATTTGAAGACTGCATTTAAAATTATAAAGTACATGATCTCCATTCTGACACCAGTACTCCTGATGCCCGTTACACAAGTCTTTTTTCTATATCATTTATCACCTTCTAAAATTAAAAAAACACCAATTTTCTTATTCATCATTTACTGTTGAGTACTGCACCCAATTCCATGTTAATTTTCTTACTCATGAAAGTTTTCCGGGTACCTAAAAGAAGAGGACACCATAGGTGCTCAATAAACACTGAACAAACAAAAAATTGGTCTTTTTTTTTCATTAAATTTATTGGTACTTTTAGGTATACAGTACAGTTACATTCAATATTGGGATCTTGTACCTCTACATGACAGGAATTGGTTCTTATTTTTTCCCCACACCCCTGCCCCTCTTCACCCCCTCCCACTTTCCCTATTTACAAATACTTTGTTTCCATTTGTTCCTTTTCTCATATTTTTTCTTTTCCCTTCTTTCTTTTCCCCTACCCTTCCCATTTCCCCTACTGTTATCCCCTTTCTCCCTATTTCACATTATCAATTATGCCTTTTAGTTTTTCACACACAAAAAAATTGGTCTTAAGTGTTTCATAGGAGATGCATTTTAACAACAAACAGCTATATGTAGTTCAAAACTGTACTTAAACATATGTTTCAAAATTTTTTGAGTATAATTGTTCAAGAAAGCATTTTAAATGTTTTTCCTTACACTCTATAAGACTTCAAAAATGCCGGGTGTGGTGGTGCACACCTGTAATCCCAGCACTCAGGAGGCTGAGGCAGGAGGATCTCTGTGAGTTCAAGATAAGCCTGGGCTCCATAGTGAGTTTCAAGTCAGTCTCAACTCAATAGTGAGACCCTGTCTCAAAACAAACAAAAACCAAACCAAACCAAAACAAAAAAGACTTCAAAAACAAGTTAAGTTTTGTTTATGAAATGTAAAATGTAAGTTATTCCTGCTTATATTCCTAATTAGCACAAAAGTTATTCTCATGATAAGAATAGCATTTGTGCATAAGAAAGAGAATTGTGGTCTGTAAAATAAAAGTGTTCACTCTCTGGTGAACATAGAAAAAAAATGTTCTTTGATATCACTTGAGAGATATTCAATTTCAGCCTAAAAGATACTCTTCTTAAACAGTGTCTTTTATTCAATTCTAGATGACAATCCTTGAAAATATAGTCTTATCAAAACTCTTTAGGAAAATGCTGATTAAGAGCTGTTGTAGCCGGGGATTTAGCTAGGTGGTTCTACCACCTGCTTTGCAAGTGCAAGGTCCCAAGTTCGATCCCCAGAACAACAACAAAAAAAAGCTGTCTGTCATCCTGACACATAGGATTGACATAAATTTATGGGATATTCAGAGAAACTTTTGTTCCTAGAAAAGAAGTCTTTTCCTCTCTATTTCTTCCAACCAATTACCATTCAGTTTATAGTAAATCTATATAAAAATATAAAATAGCTAAGATATTTCAGCTTAAACAATTTCTAGATATAGCTGGTCTCAGTTTATTCAAATATTTAAGAAATTATCCTCAGAATATACATAATTTTTTAAAAAGTCTCCCTTAGTTTCATTGTGCCTGCAAGAAGGGTAAAAACTATAAGTAAAATTCAGTGAAACCATATATACACTTAGAATATAATGTATTATTTTTCAAATTAAGACTTGAAAGTTTGTCGAGGAGTAGAAGGATGGATTGGATCTTTTCCAGGGGGCTTTAATTTTTAAAGCAAGTAAAAGAAAGCTGACTGACATCTAAACTAAGTACCTTCATGTCTCTGGCCAGTTTGTAACTATTATTTTCCTTGAAATTTTCTGTGCTTCTCTGATACCACCATAAAATTAAAATGATAATCAATCAGCGAAATATATTGGGGAAAGCTTCCGTGGATGAACAGATAAAATTTGCTGTACCCATATGATAGGACATTTCTTAACTATAAAAATAAATGGAGTATTGATTCATCCTGTGTAGTGACTAAATTTAAGAATGTTCAGATGAAGTCAGACACAGAAAAAGTTACTTGTTAGATGATTCCATTTGTATGTTGTGCCCAAAACAGGTAAATCATAGAGGTAGAAAACTGAATAGTAGAGATGGAAAACTGCCAGGAACTGATGAGAGGCATTAGGAATGCCTGCTGATGGAAATTGGTTTTTTTTTTGGGGGGGGATGTTACAGAATTAGATAATGATAATAGTTGCAAAAGTTTGTGAATACACGGAAATCATTTAAGTTATTTATTGAAAAAGGTGTATATTTTTCAGTTGAGTAATGATTTATATGAAATTAGTAAATTTATTTGATTATTTAAGTCCTCCATGTACCTGCTAGCATATTGTCTTCTACTTATTAGATTATTTTCATTGGTATAATCCTTATTTCCTTTAAAAATTTCCTAAATGTGTCTATGTATGTCTCACTTTGTCTGTCTTGGGTTTTGCTTTATATACTTTGGTATATTTAAGGTTCACAAACATGTAGGGTTTCTTTTCTTTGGAACTGACCTTTTTATTTCCAAAGAAAAATACTGTGGTATTTTCTAAAAAAATTTGTTAAAAACTGGTGAAGATAATATTAAAAGAGAAAAAGTGGAAACAAAGTCTCTGTAAATAGGGGGGGGTGGAGGGGTTGAAGGGTGGGAGGGGAACGGGGAAAAATAAGAACCAAAATACACCATGTAAGGGCACAAGTTCCCAATGATGTATTGTATGCCTAAAATGTACCAATAAACAAAGGGAAAAAAAGGCCACTACTGACAAACAATAATATTCACAAACCATTTGTCAGAAACTATTCAGCTCCTTTCTATCTCTGACAAGGCTTTTTGTTCTTGTCTGCTTTGCAAGATATTTTTGTAGCCATTCCTATTTTTTTATGTTAACATGCCATACATATTTTTCATTCCTGTATTTTTAAGCTATCCATATTTTAATATTTAAAATCCATTTGTATCTTATAACTAGGCCTTTATTTTAAACAAATTTGAAAATCTGCTTTTTGGTTGGTCTGTTTAGGCCATTTACAGTTTATATATATAAAATTTTATGATATTTTCCTACAGTTGGTTTATATTTATTCTTCTGCTCTGTGTTCTGCTTGTCTTTATTGTACCATTTTACTCTTCTTCCTCCTCTAATTTTTAATTCTCTTTTTAATTAATTGGAATTTTAAAAAGATTCTATCTTATTTCCACATTTAGGCTTATTAGTTTTATGTCTTTTGCTTTATTATGAGTTACTCTGTAAGGTAGTACTTAACTTTTTATTTTTAAAAAGTTTTCTTTATATTTGTCAGATATTTTCAGTTTTTGCAACTTTATTCTTTTGCATGGATCAGATGTTGACACCCTGATCTTACACCTGTTTTTGTATATAGTTTTATGGAACTCAATCACACCCATTCATTTATACATTGTACTGTATCCTGTGGGCCGGATATTTGTGTCTCTCTAAAATTTATGTGTTGTAACCCCTGCCCGCAAGGTGATGGTATTAGAAGAGAGGGTCTTTGGAAGGTAATAGAATTAGTGGCCTTATGAAAGACGCCTCGGATGCATGCTTGGCCCCTTTCTGCCATGTGAAGAAACAGTAAAATAGCAGTTATGAACCAAGAAGTAGGCCCTCATGAGATACCAAATCCGTAGGCACCTTGACTTTGGACTTTCCAATATTTAGAAATGTGAGAAATTAATTTTTGCTATTTAAAAATCCTTCAGTCTGTGATAATTTTCTAATAGCAGCTGTAAAAGACCCAGGCATTATATATAGCTCCTTCCCACTATTGCATGGTCAAGAACATTCTACAAACTCCACACTGCCTATAAGCCTTAAAATATTCACTATTTATGGATTCTGAGTATAGATCCAAGTTTTTATAAGCTACCGTTTTTCTTTTGTATGCAAAATGTTCCTTAATGCTTGAGTAGGCCTGCTTTCAGTAATCTAATAGTGTAGGCCTCTCATATTGCTGAGGTAGATTTTTTTACTTCCTCTTTTTCCACCTTGTCATAGTTACTTTCTCATCACTGGGGTATAATACCTGACATTCACAAATTAGAGGAGGAAAGGTTTATTTTGGCTCACAGTTTGTAGTCATTTCAGTCTATAGTCATCTGGCTCCATGGCAGAGGAGCATGGTAGAGGATGGTTGCTCATAGCAGGCTAGGCAGCAAGCACAGAGAGAATGTGAAGGGAGGAGTCAGAAAACATAAACTCTTCCAGGCCATGACCCCAGTGACCCACCTCTTTCACCAGATCCCATCTCCTAACAGTAAGTCAGTTTAGAACTCATCAGTAGACTAATCCACTAATGATTAATATACAACCACGATCCAAGCACCTTCCAATAGCACCAACTATGAGCATGTGAGAGAACATCTAGTTATAAAGAATAATACATCTGCAGTGGGTTTTCACCAGTACTTGAAGATGATAGTCTTTGATGTCGTTCTTTTTCAATCCTAAGGTGGTTGTGTTTCATAGGAGAAGGATCTGGGCAACATTACTTGGTTTACCTCCTTTCATTGCTACTCAGCACTGTTGACTGGTTACTGTGTGAAAATCTGCAGATAAGAGAGTAAGAGATCAAACTCCATTTGTGTGTGTGGATTTCAGGAGTTTCATCCCTTCCTTGTCACCTACACTTGACGTTTAATATGTGGATAAGAATTTTAGCCCACACACCTATATGTTGATTTTTATTTCTTATGTGACTTACTCCAGGTCAATCAGTGCTCATGCCTCACGTCTTCTTAGACTGCTTTGTTTTTTAGGTTTCAGACTAATTGCTTATGTGTTAGATTAACTGGTTTTGTGTACCTTCAGTGTTCTATTACATTCTAGAAATATATCTTTTGTAGAGTATCTGGCTTTCCCTAGAACTAAAGCAATGTTTTACTTTCCAAAAGTCTACAACCTAAGCATAAGGATTTTGTTTTTCACTTTACTCCCTTTCTAGTCCTTCTAGGACTCTAATGGTGTGCATATTAGAGCATACAATCGTATCTCCTAGTTCACCAAAGGTTTATCACTTGTTCTCTATTTTGTACATCATTTAGCATAGTTTCCATTCCCATTTTGTCTTTCTTAGATCTTTTGTTCTACAGTGTCCAATCTGATGGCTTTAAACATATTTTCTTGACTTACTATTTGTTTAATTGCATTTTATCTGTTTTTAGTCAGTTGGAATACTTTCTTTGCAAAAAATAAAGTACATTAAAATATGAATTTTGCAATTAATTTCAAAATTTGTCTACATTTTGTTCATGTCCTGAGACTTTGTAAGAGACTAACAGTGGTGGAGTAATTGTTCTGGCAGAGGCAATTCAAAGGTAGCCCAACATTCAGGCTGTGGCATGGGTAATGCTGCCCCCTTTTAGTCTGATTCATAGTGAGAATCATGGGCAAAAAGCAGAGGAAAAAAGTTGAAAAACTTAAATTTTGGCCCAAAAGTTGTACTTGTAAAGTTGAGGCAAAAGTAAGTGTGGTTTCCTAAGACAAACATACCACAAAAAATAAGCCAAGTACTTTACACTGGGGCAATAGGAAAGATGCCTTGAGGAAATCTGAAGAAGTGGTATATCCCACTCATAACAGACTCTAGTATATAAAATAGTAAATTCCTTAGAAAGACTTTGCTTTGAGAAGAGATCTCTAGGATGTTCATTCAGGGCCACCTAGGAAAACGTTTCCCAGGTTCAGCCAATCAGGCACTTAGAGGCCTCTGCAGCCATAGCGCAAGATGGCAAGCCTCCTGGTAGAGCTGAGGGTAGGACTTGATGTTATATATGTGGTAGTGGTTTTTGAAACATGCAAGTGGAAGAATTGTTGGGTCATAGAGGCTTCCATTGATAATTTAAAGAAAGACTAAGAGTCCATAAATGTGCCTATGAAAGGGTAATAATTTATGAAATTGTGAATCTGTGATAGTAAAATCAAAGGGGCAGTGAAAGCTCTAGGAAGTCAAAATGTCATGAATGTGAAATGTTTGTTGAGGAACACCATAGCCAACTAGCATAGCTCACACAAAAGAGAGGATATGTGGTTTACAACAGCAAGACTGCAGGGAGGGGCTGCCCAAGCCATTTTGAATTCACTTTGTTGAAGTCTCCTTTTAGAGGCAGGGACTTGGGGAGATGACTGCAGACACAATGAGTGACCAAAAGCTGATGGCTAATGGCAAAGTTTATTTCTGACACAGGGTGTTATATACTAGTTTCAAGACCACACCACAGGCATGATCTCAGCAATTGGTAATAAATCTCAATCACAAGGAGGCATGGGTAAGATAAACAATCAGTCACAAGAAGTGTCAAGCAGATATACACTTTTTAAGTTAAGAATATAACATCAAGATAAGACAACATCTATTTATGACCAGAAAGGAGTGTAAACTGGGAAGAAGAGCAAACACAGAGTTCAGGGGGTTGTTTGTAGGTCAAACACCAGCACATCACCTTCGGGACACCTGTGCCTCCGTGAGAACAAGCATTCCAGGGCTCAGGGTCAGCACTTTGGCTGCCCGTCCTCTTGTGCCCCCAAAATTCCCCCTATTTTCTATTTTTAGAGTAGGGACTTTTCCAGCTCAGCAGAAAGACTGTGCCTGTCTTAGGTGAGAAATGTCCAGAGAAATCCCTTACCCATCATCAAGCCATGAGAAGTTTAATACTCATGCTCTGTCTTAGGTTGGATATTTCTCCACAATTCTCCTACCCATCTTTGAGACTAACAGCCTCTGCAGGGGTTTAGAAGCCTTTCCCAAAACCTTTGTAGTATTCAATTCAGATACAGCAAAGGTATAGGCTTGCAATAAGCCCAAAAGAGTGTGAGTAGTTTGGAGGGCAGGTAAAATATAAATCCAGGATTGTAAAGCAATATCTAAACACAATGTGGAGTTTCCTACACATAAGGGTGCTATATTATATCCCAACATAAGATTAATTATTGTAGATTCCTCTTTTGGAAAAAGTGGGATTACCTGAGTCTCAAGGGCCAGGAGTGTGAACAGTATCATTGCAGTACAATGGAGGTCCAGATTCAGTCCATTCCACCAGCTGAAGTAAAGGTGGATAAGGTACATAAGCCCAGTAAGTGTGATTATACCCTATTACCTGGGAAGTGCAGGTAAGGACAGCAAGCATAGCAAGAAACAGGTGCTCTGGCGTATGAGCTTTTCCAGTAGTGGCCATGATTCGTTCTGCTTTTTGAGTGAGGCTTTTAATTTGGCTCCGCGTTGGTGGATCAATACCCACCTTTTTCTTTAGCTTGCTTCCGATAGCAGGAATAGCCACGCAATGAGTGATGTGAGATCCCATCTGAGTTGCGACTTCCATTCCTGGGAGAAAGTCCATTACAGGAAGTAAGGGTTTCCGTTTGAGAGCAAGGTGCTGGCCTGAGGCTCCGCGTTGGGATCCAGACATTTTCAGAATCAGCAGAGACTAAGCCTATCCTGGTCCTTGGGCAAGGACTTTTTCAGGGACCCAGTCGTTCCACTCCTACAATTTCTCATGCGCAAAAAAAGGTAATGGTAAAGAAGAAGAGAGAGAGGATTGTAAAGTAGATGCAAAGTGTCTTTGTGCTCTGCATAGTGGATCAGCAGTGCAAGGCAGATTAAGAAAGTTAATGACATACAAGGCAAGATGCAAGCATGCAGTCAGGGAAGTACACACACCCCAAGGGCAATTCCCCCTTTTTATTTTTGCTAGCTGCAGTTTGATAGATAATGAGCATGCTCAATGATAGTTTACCCTTGGGGATTGTGAGGTATTCCCGTCACATGGGTAATGTCCCATGTTTTGCAAAATTGTTTAAAAGAATGAGAGTTATAAGCAGGAGCGTTATCTGTTTTTAGTTCAGCAGGAACACCCATAACAGCAAAGGCAGAGTAAAAATAGTTTTTCACTGAGAAGTTTTCTCTCCTGGCATGGCCACGGCCCATATGAATCCTGAAAAGGTGTCAATAACAACATGAACATATTTAAGCCAGCCAAAAGGAAGAAAGTGAGTAACATCCATTTGTCAAATCTGATTAGGAACATAGCCTCTGGGATTAGTGCCGGGAGGAGTCTGTCTCAGGTGCAGAGGACAGCAAACAGGACAGGTCCATACAATCCGCTTGGCTGTGGCAAAAAGAATTTTCCATTTCTGATGTAATTGCCCTGCATTAGAATGCAACATTTGGTGCTTTTCTTTAGCTGAACCAAAGGCAATAGTTAATAATTTATCAGCACAATCATTACCATAAGTGAGTGGACCTGGACGTCGGGTATAAGAACGAATATGGGTGATGAACACGGGATTAACTCTCGGAGGAGCTGTTGAAGAGCCTGCAACAATTGAAAAACAGGAGAATAAGGGGCACGGAGTACAGCTATGGGAAGTAGAGGGAAAACACGGGCAACATACTGAGAATCCGTGACTATATTAACAGGTTTAGAAATATTGAACATCACAGAATATACAGCAAATAATTCATTTTGTTGAGTAGATGAGTAGGGAGTATGTGAAGAAGAGCTGTTGATCTCTAAAAATTGATATCTTATTTAGTTTAGTAGCATCAGTGAAAAAGTTTTTGCTGAAGGAATGGGGGATGAAGAAACAACAGAAGAAATAATCCTGTTATGTCGGGACAAAAAAGACAACAAGGGATCATAAGGTAAATGAAATAAAATTTTTCTGTAGAAATCAGCCAAGGCAATCCGAAAATCAGGAGAGAATCACTGTAAAGTTTGAAACTGACATGAAGTGAGGGGCAAGTGAATAGCATCAGGGTTAATACCTTTTAACTGCATTACCCAAGTTCTCCCTGTAACAATGAGAAAGGCAATTAGTTCAAAATATGGCATGACTTTGTGGGGAGGCTGAACAGGAAGCTAAATCTATTCAACAGGAGAGTTTGCTTGATAAAGAAGTTTTGCGGGGCTGTCAGGAGTGTTAATGACAACAAGAGAAAGAGGCAATCCATCAAGACTTGTCATGTAGAGGTACAAGATCCCAACAATGAATGTAACTGTACTGTATCCCTAAAATGTACCAATAAACTCAATTAAAGCTGAAAAAAAATATGAAAAGTAAACCAAGATTGTAAAGCACTTTTAATGATTTGTAATTTTTAAAAGCATTTTCAGAAAGGTTTCATGGGCTGTCTAAAGCAGAGGGTCTTGATAATGTAGAAAACAGGTTAAGCAACTGGTAATTAGAGATGTGTAATATGGGAAAAATCTAATTGATATCTCTCAATAATTTTTGAAAGTCATTTAAAGTTTGTAAAGATTTTTTTTTGAAGAGTAATATTTTGAGGCTGAATCTTAGATATCTATAACCTGAATCCTAAATAGGAGTAAGGGTCTTCAGTTTGAATTTTTTCTGGAGCAATTTGAAGCCTATGTTGTTTTAAAATATTATTATTATTATTATTATTATTATTATTTTAATTATTGTTGTGTCTCCTGAACTATAACACTCTGCTTAATGGCGACCTCTAGGTGGGCAATGAAATCTATATAGGTTTCATCTGGTTGTTGAACAATTTTTATATAATTAAGACTAGACTCGCCAGAGAGAGTAATGTGATCTCAAGCTTTCAGAGCTCTTAAACAAGGGGGCCATCCCTTTGTAATTGGATCTACATTTTTAGATAAATATATTATTTGTTGATTTTATGGGCCTATTCCTTGAGTGAACACCCCTAAATCAGTATGATTTTTTTTTTTAGTCATGTATAAAGTGAAAGGCTGGGTCACATTTAGGATCCCTGATATGGGGGCAGCAGAGTTAGTTTTAGCTGTGTAAATGTTGACTCTTGTTTTTTCCCTGCAATAATTATTGTCCTTTTTGGGGCCCTTTAAACATTCATATAGAGGTTTGGTTAAATCTGTAAACCCTGGAATCTAGATCTTGTAAAAACCTGTTATCTCCCCAAATTTTTTCATCTATTTTTGAGTCCTTTTATCTCTCAAGCAGTATATTTTTTTTTGAAACTTTAAATCTTAGGTATCTGACTTGTTGTATGTAAATTTGAGCCTTTTTATGAAATTGTAGAACTTGCCTCTTGAAGCAGCATTAAGTTTTTAATACCCTGTGAAGCTTTTATTTATTTAGTACATCAGAAAATTAACAATAATAATCATAATTATATGTATGAAACTTTATGTCCCTTAGTTTGGTTTGATATTAAAAGCATTTTTTTCAATAAAACCTCTTAATATCTATTTGTTTTCCTATAGAAGATAGCATATTTTGAAAATGGCCATTATAGACTCATCACAATAACATATTTAGAGTGTAACCTCTTGATGATAACCAATGTAAACATTTTATAGCAACATATTTGATGAGGCATATGTTTTTTTTTTTATAAGGCTATGAAAATTATTTGGGCTCCCATTAGTGAATAAACACCAGAATAAATTTTTCTGAGCAGTTGTTTCTTTACCAATAGGAGTGAACCCAAAAGTTTATATTTAATTATCTTGATAAATTTTTAACTTATAAAAGCTGATGGTACAAATTAACAAATTATTTGTATCCTTGATAGCATTTTAATAGAAGATGTAATTGGATAAACATTTTTCAAACAATTGGACAGACACAGACAAACATACAAGACAATTTATGAAACTAGAGTGCACTCAATGTATTTGGCCAATTGAATTATAAAATCTCTTTTAGTTATGACTAGTCAAAATGTAGATCAACTAATAGAGATCTCTTGTAAAATTAGAATCAAAAGGAATGAAAACTATGACTATAAATGTAAACCTTGTATAACAAACTTGAAACCAACAAGACATACATTTTTTTTTGTTAAATCATTTTTTTGCATCTTTTTTACATACTTAGGCCTTTTGGTTTTGTATATCTGTTTGTATCTCTTCTTAACGAGACAAACATATAAAAAACCTTCATGTCAAAAGTATATCTCTTTTATTTATAGCTTTCCTAATATTTTTCTCTGTCTCATTTATTATTAACCTTCCATAATAAACTTAATTGTTAAAATCTTAAAGTGTCCTTTTTCTTTTTTCAGATTGTTTCATCTTAAAATTTGACTGGCTGCCAATAGAACAGTATTAACTTGAGTTTTTTTTAATCAACAAAGTACAGAAAAGAGCAAGTTAACCCTATAATCATAATTCAAGAATTTGCAATGCACAAGAACTGTTTTAAGTACACCAGTTAAACTCAATTTAAGTTGAAACAAGGATACATTTATCAAATAGTTAAAATTTGTAACATGATTTTTCTTATAATATCTCTTAATGTCTGGTAAAACACAGTTGCAGTTTCTCCGGCTTTGTTTTGGATTTCAGATCTTTGCAGGCAGCATCAGGCTGATAACACAGTGTTGGCCTCTCTTTTTTTTTTTTCTAAAAATATACAGTTGCAAATATGCACTTTGATCATGTGGCCTCTTAACTGTAAGTAACTGGGATGATTGAAGTGTGTAGGAGCCTATAGAGTCTATTCCATATATAGCACAATGGACCTGGTGATAGGGCCATGTAAGAAGCCTGTGCCTCTTGCGAGTGATGGAAACATCAGTGCCAGTGTCTGAAAGTCCAGTAAATTTTCTTCCCTGGATAGTTATTTCAGAGGGGAGGAAAGTTCCAAACTTTCCTTGAGAGTGCCCCATCCCCGGGGTGGGTCTGATGCACCACTCGTGTCGTTCCTGGTTCCTGGTTCTGTTTCCCCTTTCTGGGTTCTGCCGAGTCCCTGTTTGGGTGCCACTTGTTGAGGTCTCCTTCTAGAGGAGGGGATTCGGGGAGATGACCACGGACACAATGAATGACCAAAAGCTAATGGCTAGTGGCAAAGTTTATTTCTGACACAGGGTATTATATACTAGTTTCAAGGCCACACCACAGGCATGATCTCAGCAATTGCTAATAAATCTCAATCACAAGGAGGCATGGGTAAGATAAACAATGAGTCACAAGAAGTGTCAAGCAGATATACACTGTTTAAGCTAAGAATATAACATCAAGATAAGACAACATCTGTTTATGACCAGAAGGGAGTGTAAAATGGGAAGAAGAGAAAACACAGAGTTTAGGGGGTTGTTTGTAGGTCAAGGGATCTGGCTCCAGCACGCCACCTTCAGGACACCTGGGCCCCGGTGAGAACCAGCATTCCAGGGCTAGGGGTCAGCATTTCGGCTGCCTGTCCTCTCATGCCCCAACATCACTCCTCACCACAATATGCCCTGGGTTTTGGAAATGGATTTACAAAATTTAATGTTTGCCTTACTAGTTTTAGGTTCTTTTCTATTCATCTATTCTCCCTTTTTGTAATGGAAATGTTTACTATTTGCCATTGTACCTTAAGGTGATGTAGTTTGTTTTTGAGTTTAACAGGGGATCACACTGAAAAGTTTTCCATGTGTCTCAGAGACTTTGTAAGTGGGCTTTTAACAATGCTGGAATTGTTTAGGCTTTTGCAACTCTTAGAGATGGATTAAATGAATTTTGCAAAGTGCAGTGGATATAGCACACTTGGGTGACAGGGACAGAATCCTGTGGTTCATATCTAAAATGTCCCCCAAAGCATTATGTTTGAGAGGTAGGGTTTTTGGAAGGTGTTTGGATTTTGTGGACACTAAATGTGCAGTTAGGAGTTGGGGCCTGGTTGGAACAGGTGTGCTAGATTGCTCCTTTTTTGTCTATGCTTCCTGACTGCCATGAAATAGAAGCTTTCCTCTGCCATGTAATTTCTGCCTTGGAACCAAACCAACCAACCAAATAAACAAAACAAAAAACAACAAAACAAAACAAAACCATGGATTGAATCCTCTAAATACTATTAGCCAGAATAAACCTCTTGAATTTGTGGGTCTTGGAAATTTTTGTCCTATGAGTGAGAAAGCTGATTAATACAAATGTCTATACACATTAACTCTTTCAGAGAAGATGGATTAGTGTTCATTGGGAAGAATAAATACATGCTGCTTTATTCTAATTGTGTGCTGTTTGTAGGCAATGAATTCAGTATGTTATGACTGTCTGTAAACTCTAGGCAGGATTATGTCAGCAGAGAAATTTTGGTACTGAGATTTTGATCTATAAAAGCCATTTGGATTTATAAAACAATTTGGAGTAAATTGACATGACATATTCACTTTTCAAATCTGTGAAACAATATGGTCTTCCACTTAGTTTTTAAAAATAATCTTTCTGTTTTTAAGTTTTCTCAGTAAAGATTTGCCCATCTTGTATTAGACATTCTCAACTATTAAATGTTATTTGTACTGTATAATTGGTGTTATTTTTAAAATGTAATCTTCTAATATATTTTGCAGGTAAGTAGAAATATAATTGATCATTAAATGGTGACCCAAATTTATTGATTTTTCTAAATTATTTATTAGCTCATTATTATTAAGCAATATCTCATGTTATAATTCTGATAGTTTATTAAATTAGTTTGAAGGGTTACATGCATACAATCATGTCATCTAAAAAGCATGATATTTTTGTTGTTTTCACAATAATCCCATACTTCATAATTCTTTTTTCTTGCCTTATTTGCATGGCTAGGATCTCTAATACAAACTCAAGTGGAAAATGTATTATTGCTATTTCAAAGAAAGCTTTCAATAGTTTATCATTAATATGAGGTAGGTATTCTTAAAATACATTTAAGTAAGAAAATGTCTTCTCACTTCATGTTTTGAAGAACAGATTTAGAACTTTAAAATGATAAATTTGAGACATTTATGTGATTTTTTTTATATACATAGTGAGTTAGTAAGTAACTGGGATGATTGAAGTGTGTAGGAGCCTATAGAGTCTATTCCATATATAGCACAATGGACCTGGTGATAGGGCCATGTAAGAAGCCTGTGCCTCTTGCGAGTGATGGAAACATCAGTGCCAGTGTCTGAAAGTCCAGTAAATTTTCTTCCCTGGATAGTTATTTCAGAGGGGAGGAAAGTTCCAAACTTTCCTTGAGAGTGCCCCATCCCCGGGGTGGGTCTGATGCACCACTCGTGTCGTTCCTGGTTCCTGGTTCTGTTTCCCCTTTCTGGGTTCTGCCGAGTCCCTGTTTGGGTGCCACTTGTTGAGGTCTCCTTCTAGAGGAGGGGATTCGGGGAGATGACCACGGACACAATGAATGACCAAAAGCTAATGGCTAGTGGCAAAGTTTATTTCTGACACAGGGTATTATATACTAGTTTCAAGGCCACACCACAGGCATGATCTCAGCAATTGCTAATAAATCTCAATCACAAGGAGGCATGGGTAAGATAAACAATGAGTCACAAGAAGTGTCAAGCAGATATACACTGTTTAAGCTAAGAATATAACATCAAGATAAGACAACATCTGTTTATGACCAGAAGGGAGTGTAAAATGGGAAGAAGAGAAAACACAGAGTTTAGGGGGTTGTTTGTAGGTCAAGGGATCTGGCTCCAGCACGCCACCTTCAGGACACCTGGGCCCCGGTGAGAACCAGCATTCCAGGGCTAGGGGTCAGCATTTCGGCTGCCTGTCCTCTCATGCCCCAACATCACTCCTCACCACAATATGCCCTGGGTTTTGGAAATGGATTTACAAAATTTAATGTTTGCCTTACTAGTTTTAGGTTCTTTTCTATTCATCTATTCTCCCTTTTTGTAATGGAAATGTTTACTATTTGCCATTGTACCTTAAGGTGATGTAGTTTGTTTTTGAGTTTAACAGGGGATCACACTGAAAAGTTTTCCATGTGTCTCAGAGACTTTGTAAGTGGGCTTTTAACAATGCTGGAATTGTTTAGGCTTTTGCAACTCTTAGAGATGGATTAAATGAATTTTGCAAAGTGCAGTGGATATAGCACACTTGGGTGACAGGGACAGAATCCTGTGGTTCATATCTAAAATGTCCCCCAAAGCATTATGTTTGAGAGGTAGGGTTTTTGGAAGGTGTTTGGATTTTGTGGACACTAAATGTGCAGTTAGGAGTTGGGGCCTGGTTGGAACAGGTGTGCTAGATTGCTCCTTTTTTGTCTATGCTTCCTGACTGCCATGAAATAGAAGCTTTCCTCTGCCATGTAATTTCTGCCTTGGAACCAAACCAACCAACCAAATAAACAAAACAAAAAACAACAAAACAAAACAAAACCATGGATTGAATCCTCTAAATACTATTAGCCAGAATAAACCTCTTGAATTTGTGGGTCTTGGAAATTTTTGTCCTATGAGTGAGAAAGCTGATTAATACAAATGTCTATACACATTAACTCTTTCAGAGAAGATGGATTAGTGTTCATTGGGAAGAATAAATACATGCTGCTTTATTCTAATTGTGTGCTGTTTGTAGGCAATGAATTCAGTATGTTATGACTGTCTGTAAACTCTAGGCAGGATTATGTCAGCAGAGAAATTTTGGTACTGAGATTTTGATCTATAAAAGCCATTTGGATTTATAAAACAATTTGGAGTAAATTGACATGACATATTCACTTTTCAAATCTGTGAAACAATATGGTCTTCCACTTAGTTTTTAAAAATAATCTTTCTGTTTTTAAGTTTTCTCAGTAAAGATTTGCCCATCTTGTATTAGACATTCTCAACTATTAAATGTTATTTGTACTGTATAATTGGTGTTATTTTTAAAATGTAATCTTCTAATATATTTTGCAGGTAAGTAGAAATATAATTGATCATTAAATGGTGACCCAAATTTATTGATTTTTCTAAATTATTTATTAGCTCATTATTATTAAGCAATATCTCATGTTATAATTCTGATAGTTTATTAAATTAGTTTGAAGGGTTACATGCATACAATCATGTCATCTAAAAAGCATGATATTTTTGTTGTTTTCACAATAATCCCATACTTCATAATTCTTTTTTCTTGCCTTATTTGCATGGCTAGGATCTCTAATACAAACTCAAGTGGAAAATGTATTATTGCTATTTCAAAGAAAGCTTTCAATAGTTTATCATTAATATGAGGTAGGTATTCTTAAAATACATTTAAGTAAGAAAATGTCTTCTCACTTCATGTTTTGAAGAACAGATTTAGAACTTTAAAATGATAAATTTGAGACATTTATGTGATTTTTTTTATATACATAGTGAGTTACATTGATTGAATTTTGTAAGAGTTAAACCAAACATGTGTGCCATTAAATTGATTCAACTTAATGGTAAAGTATATGTAGAATTGATTTAAATATTTGAGTCAGGTTTCAACACTGGTTATTATTCAGTGTGACTTATTTGTATTTGTCAAACTTGGGTTCAATAACACTTTTGATGTCTTGATGTCTTTTGTCCATTTTGAGTAAGTCTTTTTTATTTTTACTTTATGAATCCTTTTGCTATTATACCATTTTGCCTTTTCTCTTGGGCCCTGATTATATATTAGACTTTTTACAATGTCCTATAGGCTTCTTTATATTCTTACTCATGGTGGATTATTGTCTCTTTTTTTGTGTTTTTTTAAATTTTGAGCTCATGATTTTAGCAAATTTTTATTGTGGTTCTTTGAATCTTTTGTCCATATTAGTCCATGTTTAAAATGAGTGATTTTTGGAAAACACATGCTTCTCCTCCTCATGTATTGACAAGGTTTAAATAGGAAACTATTCCTATTTAGAGGTTTTATCTCCTAGTGTGTGTCATCTTTTTGGAGTCATACTTTCATGAAGATGCTTCCTACCACTCTCAGCCTGTCACCTTTTCTATCAAATGCTCCTTTAAAGCCAAGGCAATGCACTACTCAATATCTTCAAATGTGCTAGGAAAATTGAATTCTTAGAATTGCAATCATGTAGGTGGCATTTTGGGCTTGAATCATTTTTCTCTCCCTACATTTTCCTTCTCTTAATTAAAACAACTTTTTGTTATTTTATGTCTTATTTTTATGCATCATGATAGGTGTTTTTCTGCATCAAACTGACCATATTACCAAATATATGCATTTTAGTACTGTCAAATTAATTTGCGTATACTTCAAATAAAAAGCACTAGGCATATTGCTTGAGCAGGCAGTGTAATATAATGTATGCTCTGATGAAATATCAAAATCTCAGTAAGTAAATTAAGCACGTTTAATAAAATATAGGCAGTAGATATACAGGCAAAGTGTATCATCATTAAATTTGAAGGGTTGATGAAGGTAATCAAGATTCAAAATGCTTATTTAGATTAATGACAGTTATTAACAAAAATACTGGTTAAGTATACATTCACTTATCTATTTAGCAGATGAAAAGTATGGATTTGGAATATAAAAGAAAGAAAAGTTATGCCAAATTCTATAAATAAAAATAATACTTATAAATATTCCATCTTGCTTTTGAATTTTATCTGCAGATTCCAGATCAGATTCTCACCCTACCTGTGATCCAGTATTTTGAGACTAGATCAGTTCTTAAAATAGAATGTGAAGGCATAGCTAACAAGATATATGAACAAGTAGGGCAAACAATTTCATAATTTAAAAATTATTTTTAAATTATATTGAAGGAACTGTATTCACTAATGAAAAATGGAAAAGATAAGATTTATCTAAAAAGCAACCTATGGCAACTAAATCTGGCTGTCCTAAACTAAGTCTAAAGTCTTTTCTATTTAAAAACAAATGATAATCCATAACAATAAAGTTCTGGAAGAAATTTTGATCCAAGAATATTATACTAATCTTAGATTCTGTTTTGTAATCAGGACAGTAGATATATATTTTCAGCAAGGAATAAACTCATGGAATAATGTGTTAATGTACAGTTTACCTTTTAGCATGGGTTTAAACTATGTTTTATCATATGTGGATTTTTTTTGAGATTTGTGTTAATTTGGAAAATCTTGCAGATAAACAATATAGCCTTGAACTATTAAAAAAATTAAGAAAATGTTAGATAACTAGGAAGAGCAACAGCCCACTAATTCTGAGCATCAAGAAATCTTTCCACCTTTTCTGTCTTGGATTCTTGTGACGCCATTAGAGCAAATGGGAGATACTGAATCTCTTAATTCTTCCATTTTCAATTTCCCTTTTAGTGCCTACTTCCTTTATCTGTTTTTCTTACACACTCCTGATATCTAAGTTGTCTTCCATTTCTTCTAGTTTTCCTCTGTCCTTTTCTCATTCTAATAAAATATTAATTTAATGTAAGGGATTATAGATTTGTGGTTGTTTAAAAATATGGCATTATTGTAAGAGTATTTTAAAGTTACAGTTTTTAAGAGATTAAAAATGATGCAATAGAGGCCAGTAGCAAAATATAACTTCTCTATAACCTGAAATCAATACACCTGGAAAACAGTACCTTAGTGAAGAAAAAAGAGTAGACCTCTGAGAACTGGGAAGGTGCTGATAGGAAAACTAGAAACTACAGAGAAGCTGGAGGAATGGAACATAATGCAGAGAAAAGAGTAAAGCACTGCTTCTTGGCTTTTTGGCTAAGATCAAGTGTGGAGAAAAGAATAAAGTAGACTGCAAAGCCTATCCTGGCTCCCAGGGAGGGAGAAATATCTCCACTGACACAAGGTAAGCTTGGAGAGGGTTAGCAGGCTCATGGGGAAACAAGAACCTGATTGGCAGTGATAGTCCCAAGAAAACCCCACAACTTTTATAAACTGTGAAGAGAGATGTGGTTTTTTACTGTAAAAGTAACTTCGTCCAAAAGCTAGAGTTAGAGAAAAAATCCAGTGCAGTGGTTACCGTATTTGAGAGGTTTTAATTAGGAACTATTTTGGGAAGGGAGTACTTTTTTTATATACTGGGCTACAGAAAAACTAGAGAATAAAGGTACTTGAAAGATTCTGATGCCACCTTATAACAACCATTGAGTGGGAGATAGTCACAGCAGACAGTCATGGAAAGAGTGCAAGCTAGACATGTATTCCTGCTGGGAAGTTAAAACTCAGGCTGGGCAGAAAACAGGGGACCTGTACTTCATGGAAAGAAGTTGTGTGGCTTTTAGTGGTGGCTGGATCTTAAAGTGTTGACATTAAGTCCTGCATTCTGTTTGAATCCCAATGTTGTTGTCTATATACTGCATAAAGTTCTGTGGCCTCTTTTCTTTCCTTAGCTATCATCATGATCTGCAATATGACTTAGCTTGGATAGTTGAAACCACCAGAAGTTTATAGACAGAGGAGACTCTCAAGTGTTTGCAGAGAGCACTTCATAAGCCCAAGCCCATAGGCTATAAAACAAAGTAGAGAAAAGTGTGATTTAGGTAGGATGCATGGAGGAACATGAAAATTTTTGCTGCAGAGTGACTACTGTCAAACTGGCAATCACTGACTAAGCATACCTATGAGAATGGAAGGAGTACAGAAACAAAATAGTTCTTGGCAGAAACTCCATATCCCCCCTGCATATCTGATAGATTCCAATACTGATCCTAGAAAAAAACCTCTCATTCAAAACATGTAGGATTTTTTAGGGCCACTCATTTGTTTTCTTCTTTATTCATTTTTATGGGCTTGTAAGTTTTTTCTTTTCTCTTTTTATTATTTTTTCTTTATTTGTTTATTTTTCTTTCTTTTTTCTTATTTGCTCCTTTCTGTTACTTTTATCTTATTCTATTACTTTTCTCTTACTCAGTAGGATCATTTACATATTACTTTTCTCTCTTGCTTCTCATCCTTTTGTCATTTTGCAAATTTTACTTCTTTCATTATCATGTGCCCCAACCACTCAATCTTTACTAAAATCAATATAAAACTTTAATAATCTTTAGATATTTATTAACTCACTGCCTTTATTTTTTAATTCTTTTTTTCCTCACTGAGTTTATTGGTACATTTTAGGTATACAGTACAGTTACATTCATCATTGGGATCTTGTACCTTTACATGACAGGACTTGGTTCTCATTTTTTCCCCTTGTCCCTTTCCTCCCTTCTCCCCCCTCCACTCCCCCTTTACAAACACTTTATTTCCATTTTTTCATTTTCTCATATTTTTTCTTTTCCCTTATTAGCCTTCCCCTACCCTTCCCACTTTCCCTGTGCCTTTAGCCCCTTTCTTCCTTTTCACATTGTCCACTACATCATTAGAATCTGATGTACTATTATAGATTTTCACACCAGAGAAACTATTCGGTATTTACACATGTGTGACTTATTTATTTCACTTAGGAGTATATCCTCAATATGTATCCATTTGCCTATGAATGAATCTAATTTCTCATTCTTTGTGGCTGAGTAGTATTCCATTTTATAGAAAAACCACATCTTCTTTATTCAATTTCCAACTGATGGGCAAATGGGCTGTTTCCAAGTTTTAGCTATTACAAACTGTGCTGCTATAAACATAAGTGCACACATATCTCTGTGATAGGATTCTTTTAATTCTTTTGGAAAGATACCCAGCAGAGGATGGCTGGGTCAAATGGACCCTCTAGTCCCAGCTCTTTGAGGTATCTCCATATTGATTTCCATAGTGGTTGTACCAGTCTGCACTCCCACCAACAATGGAGAATTCTTTTATATTGTTAATGGTAATACTATAGAGTTGTTACATTTAGAATATATTTAATGTATGCCAATGTTTGGTTTGTCTTAGTCTAAGTTGTAATTATATATTTCTTCTATCCTTATAGATAGTAGACAGGTAGCTTCTGTTGGTTTTTATAAAATGTCAATATCCAGTCTGTTTTTGGCTCTATCATTGTTGCTGATTGTGTTGTTATTGTCATGGTGGTGTAGTTATTACCATTAATTAATTTTTACTCTATGACAATATCTGGTTTGTCTTTTTGTCATCAACAACACTGCAGTTCATTTTCAGACAACTAAGTACTGGGCCAATTCCATTGCCCTCTTCTCTCCCAAATTAACTAAGGTGGCTGGATCTTCAGAGAGTTGGGCCAGAAAGCTCTGCCAGTATAGTTGGGACCTTTTTGTCAATAGTTTTCTCTCTGTGGTGTGTTCTTGGTTTTAAGTGTTATTCAGCACTAAATTGTAAAAAGAGAACAATTACTTGTAGTGTCAATATTCAAAGAATCAATTATAAATCAATATATAATTTAGAGCTTTTTAGTAAGTTTTCTACTCTTTCACTAAGCCAGAAATAGAAAAGATTAGTAATAGTAGAGAATGGGTTTGCAGATAGCAGAATGTATAGAATAATTTAAACATAAATAAAAGAGAAAAATGAGGGAAAAAACAAAAGGAGACTAAAAAGAAACCCAATAAGTGAAAAGAAAGTTTTTGATGATTTTTATAACCAGAATGAAGGAATGGTGAGATGTGATTTGAGAGATTGCAGGGGGTGGGGCAAAGGGGAAGGAGTGAGGAAGAGAGGTGTAAGTATAAACTAGGGAAGTCTTTAAGGAGATTTTATTTAACATATAAACTGGCAGAAACTAAAACCTTACCAATGTCTTCAGTGGGGGAAAACTTGACTAATGTAATGCACTGTGGAAACAAAAATAATAGCATTCATACACAGTTGTTCATAAACATGTGTTCTGCACATACACTCAAAAATTTAAAAAATTAAAATTTGGTTTTCATATTTTTATATACAAGAAAGGAGGGAGGAAATGTGGGTGCATTTATGATGATGTGAAAGGGTAAATGAAGAAAAAGACCAGGGGAGGAAATTTAAGTGAATAATGAAAGAAGTTCACAGGGAGTTTGAGTCCAATTAAAGAGCTAACAGAAACACTAAATTTAGAAAGCATGAATCAACCTTTGCAGAGGGGAAACCTAATGTGAAATGCTAAAATATTACAGTATTTAGATTAATCTTTATAGTTTAATATAAAAGAGATTTATTCATGTTTGTGGCCTTGTAAGTTTTTTATTTTTCTTTGTTTATTTTGCTTTCTTTTTTTTCTTATTTGCTCTTTTCTGTTACTTTTATGTAATTATATTCCATTCTTCTGTAGATGGGATGTGAGAGAACTCCAAGTTTTGATCAAAAATTGAGAAAGTTTAGGTCAAGCCAAGAAAGAACCTTTGAAATGGGCTATAGAATATTTACAAGTAACAATGTAAAATCTATTCTTATGTATCTGTCATGTAAAAGTCCATCAAGAAAAAGCAGTGAGATAAAAAGAAACTGCACACACACATACTCACACACACACACACACACACACACACACACAAACATACACATACAAAAAAAAAGACATATAAGGAGAACACTGGCCAGGAGCAGCTAGTGGGTAACCTGTCCTTGTCCTATTGGCATGAAGTAACTTCAGGTTCCAAATTGAGTTTCTGCAACATGATCTGTTATTTCACACCACTCAGTCTCTCATGTTCTTCATTTACAGTTTTGTCTCAGTTATGCCCAGTGATTCTCTGGCCAGAAATTTAGTGGTCCCCTGTGGTCAGGGGAGAAGCAGCATTCCCACTTCTACACACTATCTGAAGCCTTTTCTCTGGCCCCTTTACTCTTCAGTCAAAGCAATACTCTCACTTTCCAAGTTCCAATCTGATCTGGGGTTTTAGTGAGTTTGGGTGGCTAGCAAGAAATAGACTTCACAAGCACTGATCTGGATGATTTTATCCACCCCCAGTAATTCTGTATCCCAGCAGATGAACTTCAAAGTAGGTCTCTTTTCAGTCCACAAATTTAGTGGCATTTAGGCCCCAGTGGAAGAGAATGCTATTATGTGGAATTAGTTGTATTTGGGTGATGTTGGGAGGGAGCCACATGGGCAGAGAGCTTGGAGAAATATTTTGTGGAATGGTGGGAGTGCCTGCTCTAGTGTCTTTGCTCCACCCCTGGATCTCATCTGTCACAGGTACTGCAAGCCCCATAGACCCCTTAATTTCTGGTTCTAGGTCCCAAACCCAGGTCGGTAAACTTTGCTCTTTTTGCACCTAGGGCTCACTGTGTCTATTTCAGTCACTACCCTCTGAATAATTATCTGTCTTGTATTTTTCTTTGTGCCCTGATCTGAGGAGGCCTTCTCTTGTGAAAATCCCACAAGTTGGGCTTCTTATCCCTGATGGAGGAGAGTTAGGCCAGATGAGCATTGGTCAGTGGCTGGTAACCTAGAATCCAACTGGCAGCCCTACAGCCATTAGGCTTGGCTTCTTCTCTCAGGTGGATTTAAAATTTGCCAATGATGGTACTCTTGAGAATATGAGCTAAAAATGGTTAGGACTGAGAAAAAGTCCTGCTTCTTATTCTAAACTTCCCCATCACTAGATATTATCTGATGGACTTCATCATCTTCTTCAAGTTGCTTTCCTATGATTGAGTCTTTTTTATCCCACTCTTATCATCAGAGTACCTGTGGACCTTGGTGTCATCAAAGTGTCTCCTGAGGGTTGCAAGAGTACCGTGGCCTCAACACAATGCTTTCTCTTCATAATCCTTCTTATGTGACAACATATAGAAATCTCACAACTCTTAGCTAGAGTTAGGTAGGCAATCATAATTTTCTTTGCTTAAGATACCTCTTTAGGGTACATCTAGTGAAGGGAAATATTACCATAAAAAGAAGGGAAAATGTTTTTATCTAATTTTGATTCAAAATATGAAAATACTTCCTTCAATTTTCAAAATGCTGTCTTTATTTCTCAAGAACCATCTCACTAAATATTTGTTCATTTTGATTAAAACAATTTTAAATGTCAACTTTATTTTCATTACATATAAATATATTGTAGTAAAAATTTTTTACTCATTGAATTTATTGGTACATTTTAGGTATATAATACAGTTACATTCATCATTGGGATCTTGTACCTTTACATGACAGGTCTTGGTTCTCATTTTGCTCCCTTGTCCCTGCTCTCCTTTCATTTTCTCTCCTCCCTTCCCTATTTACAAATGTTTGATTTCCAGTTTTTCATTTTCTCATTTTTTTTCTTTTCCCTTATTAGCTTTCCCCTACCCTTCCCACTTCCCCTATACCTTTAGCCCTTTTCTTCCTGTTTCACATTATCAATTATACCATTACAATCTTATGTACCATTATAGTTTAAAGAAAAAATAATGTAGAACTCTTTTTAGAAACTAAAATAAAAATTAGAATGGTTATTTTACTTTTAGTGAAAAAATTGATTTTTTTACTCTAAATAACATATACACTGTTTGCTTCTATGATAACTGAACAATTAACACATCAGAGGTGAAACAAGAGTACTGTTAAACTGAGTTTAAAAAGTGAAGAAAAAGCCTTCTATGAGAGAGGAATGTCATAAAATTGGGAAAGAAACTCTAGATTTGCAGCCTTAGTACTGAGAAGTGCCTGAAGACTGGGTGGTGAGGTCTGAGGCAGCACTTAGAAAGTATTTAATAAACATTTTGTTGTTTGCTGATCAATCTCACTCATCATTCTAAGAGAGCAGAGTGAGAGAATTTAATTAAGAAGAAAAAGGCAGGAAATAGTGCTTTCTTCCTAAATGCTATCTTACTGTGTGGGAATGGATACTCAAAGCTGCACACACAGTGAGACTTCTGGTGACCGCAGAAGCTTCCACAGAGAAATTCATCAGAGGAATAGAGCAGTGCTTTTAGTGGACTGTAATGGCTGGCTGTATTTGATGATATCATTGTTTTTGCTGATTGCCCTATTTTAGCCAAAGTGACGTAGTTGTTCTAATTGGCTGTTCTTCTTGGTGTACCAAGACTATAGGCCAGTGCCAAAGAACCAGGGTCTGGACCAAATAGGTAGCAACTCCTCATCCCCTATAAATTGAAGATGTAAGATTTTTGAAACAGACTCAAAATCCAAAATCCAATAAACCTGGAAGACATCTCTGAGAAGTAGTCATACTAGCAACAAACTACCTGCCAAAGCAGTTTAAAGCATCAACCCACATATTAAATTAAAATAAAGAAAATGAGAAGGCACTTAAGGAAGATGGAACCCCAAACTTTGAGCTCACCAAAGGCAAATTGAAAGGATAATTAATTGGAACAATTTGAAACCCACCCACCTGGACTTTTTATTTTTTACCCACCTGGACTTTCTGAAGTGATAACAATAGAATTAACAAAGCAGAGGAATGAATGAGGTTCTAGAAAAAAATCAAAGCAGAAATAGTTTCTCAGGTAACTATAAAGATAGCGACCACAACGAAAAACACAGTTGGTGACTCTCGAGCAGATGTAGATGAAGAAAATGCAGGAGCATAGATAAATGATGGAAACCATGAACATCCAACATAGGAATTAAATGGAATCCATGAAACACATTCAAACAGATACACAGGAGATTAAAAGTTCCATTGAAAGTATATGCAATAGAATGAACCAATGTGGTGATGTAATATCAGATTTGGAAGACTGGAAGGAAGGAAGTGACCATGAAAAGAAAGATTTCTTAAAAATAACAAAGAACCATGAAAAAAAATCATTCCAACAGCTGCTAGAGGAACCAGAGAAGAATAACATATGATTGATTAGAGTCAATGAAAAAGCAGATGATAACATACATGACATAAAAAATCTGTTTACAGAAGTAATAGAAGAAAACTTCCCAGGCAGGGAAAAACAATTTCACATACAGATCAATCAGGCATATAGAACACTAATTACTAATGATAAAAAAAATCTACGCAAACAGACATAAGAGTTAAGATTCCAGAAATTCAACACAAGAACAGAATATTAAAAGCTGTTAGAAAAAAATCACCTCTATGTGGTTTTTCTATAAAATGGAATACTACTCAGCCATAAAGAATGAGAAATTAGTCATTCATAGGAAAATGGAAACATATTGAGAATATACTCCTAAATGAAATAAATAAGTCACACACATATAAATACCAAATAGATTTTCTGGTGTTAAAAACTATAATGGTACATAAGAGCATAATGATACAATTGACAATGTGAAATAGGAGGGAAAGGGATAAAGGTGGAGGGGAAGCAGGAAGGGTAGGGGAAAAGGAATAAGGGAAAAGAAAAAATATGAGAAAATGGAAATAAAATATTTGTAAATAGGGAAGGGAGGAGGGGGTGAAGGGAGGACAGAGACAAGGGGAAAAAATGAGAACCAAGACCTGTCAAATAAAGGTACAAGATTCCAATGATGAATGTAACTGTACTGTATACCTAAAATGCACCAATAAACTCAATGAGAGAAATAGATTACTACCAAAACTGTATACCTAAAATGCACCAATAGACTCAATCAGCGAAAAAAATAGATTACTACCAAAATTTTGTGAAATAAAAAAAAAAAGTCACCTATAAAGGAAAGCCAAACAGAATCACGGCAGGATTCTCAACACAAGCCCTTAAGTCAAGGAGAGATTGGAGTGAAGTAATTCAAGACCCCAAAGAAACCTTAAACCCTCATAAATGTACTTTGAAAAACTATCTTTTGATATCAATGAGGAAGTAGATACTTTCATGACAAAGAACAAAATAAATTCATGACCAACAAACCAGCACTCCAAAATGTCCTGAAATATAGACAGAACAAAAGAAGACTATAATTCCATACACACCAACAGAAAGAATCTACAGGCAAGGAAAGCAATTAAACAGAGGGGAAAGTTAGGGAACAAACAATGGAAAAATAATATGATGAGGATGAATCAATACATTTCAGTTACAACCATCAACATAAATTCATTAATCACCAGAAACAGGTTGACAGAAGAGATCAAGAAACAAGATCCAACAATATGCTGCATACAAGAAACACATTTAACTTTAAAAATAGATGGAAAGTAAAAGGATGGAAAATAATACTTCATGAATAGAAACCTTGAAAAATGCAGGGGAAGCTCTTCCATTTGCAGACAGAGTGAACTTCAAGCCAAAGCTGATCCAAAGAGACAAGGTTACTAAACTAATTAATGGAAAATTCCAAGAGGAAAAGATAACAATCATAAGTATGTATGCACCAAATACCAGTGTACCCAAGTATATAAAACAAATGATGGACATTAAAAATCAAATAAGCAATAACATGATTGTAATGGGGTCTTTTATAAATCATGGTCACAAGTAGATCAACTAGCTTAAAATCAACAAAGAAATATTAGAACCAAGTCAAACTTTTGAACAAATGTACTTAGTATATGTCTAGAGTGTTCCACTGCACATCAGAATACACATTCTTAGCTGCACATGGGACATTCTACAAAATTGACCAGATCCATACAAATAGGAATGAAGAAGTTGAAGTCCCAACAGATCTAAGAAATCCAGAGGATCATCAATACCTACTATGAGAACCTGTACTCTAATAAAATGGAAAACACAGAAGAAATGGACAGATTGCTTGATACTAATGAATTACCAAAGTTGAATGGAGAAGATAAAAAAAATTCTAACCACCTCAATTACAATCAATGAAGTTGAAAATGCAATTAAAAGTTAATGAATGAAGGAAAGCACAAGTCCTGATGGATTCACTGCTGAATTTTACAAGACATTTAGAGAAGAACTACTGACATTACTCTTTAAACTTATCAAACATAGTGAAAGGGAAGCAATACTTCCAAATTCATTCCTGGAATCAAGTGTTACTTTGATCCCCAAACCAGGGAAAGACCCAAGTGAAAAAGAATTACAGGCCAATCTCCCTAATGAACATAGATGCAAAAATCCTTAATAAGATACTGGCAAACAGAATACAGACAGTCATCAAGAAAATCATACACCCTGACCAAGTCAGATTTATTCCAGGGATGGAAGGATGGTTCAAGACACATAAATCAATAAATGTAATACACTATATTAACAGACTCATTTAAAAAATCCATATGATCAATCATCTCAATAGATGAAGAAAAAGCATTTGACAAAATTCAACACCCATTCATGATAAAACCCTGCATAAAATTGAAAGAGGTGGTCTTTATCTCAACTTGATAAAGGCTATCTTTGAAGAAACAACAGCCAACATCATATTAAATGGCCAAAAATTAAAAACCTTCATGCTAAAATCAGGAACAAGGCAAGGATGTTGACTATCACCACTCCTGTTCAATATAGTTCTGGGAATATTAGCCACATCAATTAGACATGAGAAAGAAATTAAAACAATAAAGATAGGAAAGGAAGAAGTTAAACAGTCATTATTTGCTGATGATTTGATACTCTACACAGAAGACCCAAAGAACTCTGCGAAAAGATTTCTAGACTTATTTGACACTTTAAGCAGTATACAAAGTCTAGACTCAAAAATCAATAGCCTTCTTGTAGACAAATGACAGACTCAGAGAGAGAAATTAGGGAAATAATTCATTTTCCAGTAGCATTGAAAAAATGAAGTATGTAGGAATCAACTTAGCAAAAGAGCACTGAGAACTACAGAACTCTGAAAAAAGAGATCAAAGAGGATATAATAAAATGGAAAGATATGCCCTGCTCTTGGGTAGAAAGAATCAACATAGTGAAAATACCCATACTACCAAAACTGCTACACAAATTCAATGCAATCTGTATTGAAATTCTAACAGTGCATTTCACAGAACTAGAGAAAATAATCCAAAAATTCATGTGGAACCAAAAGAGACCAAGAATCAAAAAAGCAATTCTAGGCAACAGAGACATGACAGGTGGTATCACAATCCCCAACTTGAAACTATACTACAAAGACACTGTGATAAAAACAGCATGGTACTGGCAGAGAAACAGACCTGAAGTTCAGTGGAATAGTTTGGAAGATGCAGAAACAACTCCAGATGTACTCAGCTACCTATCTTTGACAGAGGATCCAACCATCCTCACTGGAGGAAAGATATCTTCATTAATAAATTGTATTGGAAAAACTGGATTTCAACCTGCCAAAGATTAAAACTAGACCCCTATGCTGCAGTCAAATGCTCTCCCACTAAGCTAAACCCTCAAAACTATACCCTTATGCTTCACTATGCACTAAACTAAAATCAAGTGGATTAAAGATCTAAATATCAAAACAGAAATACTAAATTTGCTGGAAGATAAGTTAGGTAGAACTCTCAAAGACATTGGCATAGGAAAAAACTTCAAACAAATCCTCAGTAGCACAGGAACTAGCACAAGGAATTAACAACTGGCATCTCATCTTATTGAAAAGGTTCTGACTGAAAGAGAAACTATAAACAGAGCTAAGAGTCAACCTACAACGTGGTGAAAGGTTTTTACCAGCTGCTCCTCAGACAAAAGATAATTATCTACATTATACAAAGTAATAAAAAAATCAGCCCCCCCAAATATATTCAAAAATGGGTATCTGAATTGAAAAGATACTTCTTAGACAAAAAAGTAAAAGCAGCAAATAAATACATGAAAAAATGTTCCACATCACTGGTCATTCAAGAGATGCAGATGAAAACAACACTGAGTTTGCACCTCACCCCAGAAAGAATGGCTGCTATCAAGAAATCAACCAATAAGAAATGGGTTGTGGGGAGAAAGGAACCCTTCTCCATTGTTGGTGGGAATGCATATTGGTGCAACCAGTATGGAAATCAAGATGGAGATATGTCAAATAGCTCAGATTAGATATTCCTTTTGATCCAGCTATCCCTCTGCTTGGTTTCTTTCCAAAGGAATTAAAAAATGATACCACAGTGATATATGCTCGCCCATTTTTATAGCGGCAGTTTGTAATAGCTAAAACTTGGAAACAGCCCATATGCCCATCAGTTGGAGACTGGATAAAGAGGTGGTTTTTCTATAAAATGGAAAACTACTCAGCCATAAAGAATGAGAAATTAGAGTCATTCATAGGAAAATGGATGCATATTGAAGTCATACACTTAAGTGAAATAAATAAGTCACACATGTATAAATACCAAATAGTTTCTCTGGTGTGAAAAACTAAAAACCAAAAGATCCAAATGGTATAATTGACAATGTGAAATAGGAAGAAAAGGGCTAAAATTGTAGGAGAAGTGGGTAATTTAAGGGAAAGGAAATAAGGGAAAAGGAACAATATAAGAAAAGGAAAAATGGAATAAAGTCTTCATAAATAGGGGAAAGTGGAGGGTTGAAGGAAGGACAGGGATATGGGGAAAAATGGGAATCAAGATCTGTCACATACAGGTAGATTATTCCATTGATGAATGTAACTGTACTGTATACTTAAAAATTACCAATAAACTCAATGAAAAATATTCAAGCAGAAAAAACAAATCTGCTCAAAGATAAAATTGGTACAAATCTTGAAGACACTGGTGTTTGACTTTATGAACTAAACCTTGACTGAGAAAGAAATATCAGAAATAACAACTGAGATCTCATCTTATAAAAAGCTTTTGAATAGCAAAAGAAAGCACCAACCCAGTCAATAGACAACTTACAGAGGAAAAATTTTCATGAGCTGTGCTTCAAAGGACTAATATCTAGACTATACAAAGAACCAAACCCCCATAAAACAAAACAACAACAACAACAACAACAACAACAACAAAACATGATTCAAAATTTAAACACCCAATCTAAAAGTGGGCATCTGAAATGACTAGATACTTCTCACATGAAGAAGTAGAAATAAATATACGAAAAAATGTTCGACATCACTGTTCATTCAAGACATGCAAATTAAAATATTGAGATCCCACCTCACTCTAGGAGAAATGGCTATTATCAAGAAGTCAACCAGTAATAAATGCTGGGTTGGTGGGAAAGGGAACTTCTCCACTGGTGGTCAGAATGGAGACTAGTGAAACCACTGTAGAAAGCAGTGTGGAGATTCCTGAAAAAACAAAACAAAACAAAACAAAAAAACCAAAAACCTAAAGCTAGAGGTTTCATTCAACTTACCTATTCCCCTTTTTGGTGTCTTCCAAAAAAAGATAAAAAAGCATCATATTACAGTGATATATGAACACCCATGCTTATAGAAGCACAATTTGTAATAGCTCTAAATCTTGCAAACAGCCCAAATGTCCATCAGCTGATGGATGAATAAAGAAGATGTGTTCTTTTAATACAATGGAGTACTACTATGTTATAAAGGATAAATGTGAGACATTTTTAGTTAAATGGATGCACCTTGAGACCATACTCTTAAGTGAAATAAACATTTGTAAATATCACATTGTTTCTCTGATGTGAAAAACCGAAAGTGGAAATAAGGACCAAAATAGTATAATAGGTATTTGGAAATGGGAATGAGGAGAACAAGGAAGGAGGAAGGGAAAGGATAGAAAGGACAAGGAAAAAAGAATACAAGGAAAAAATGGAAACAAAGCTTTTGTAAATAAGAAGGCTAAAAGGGGTCAAAGTATAAACTCCCAATGATGAATATTATCATTATGTATATCTAGAGTACACCAATGCATGTTTTGCTTCAAAAAATAGAAATAAAAAGGAAGAAAAAGTCTATCCATGTATTTTTTGCAGAATGAAGCTCATATTTATCCAAGATTTGTTACTGTTATTCCTGGTGGCAGCTGAGTAAATTTCCCTTGTTCTGTGTCTGCAAGTCTAAGAGTGAAAATGCACCTGGGTTGGCTTTGAGACTTAAGGAAACCGAGTGGTAAATGTGCTATCCTGTTGTTGTGCTGGCACAACACACTCTGTAATCATATTTCTATTGAATAATCCACAATTGCAATACATCTGGCTGAGAACAGGTGCTCTGTAGACTACTTTATATGCAGAACTCTTTAGCCTTACAAAGATGAGATTGAGTTTGGAGGAGAGTGTTTGTGCTTCCTGAATGTGACTCAGATGTTATCATCTGCAACTGTGCATCTCAGTCCTGGTAAGAATTTTAGGGGAGTGGAAGCATCTATCTGCAATTCCTTTTGTATCTTTTAGGTGAATAAATTCTAATATATTCATTCAAGTAATGGTTCTGTCTGATCTTTCTGTTAGCATCAGTCTAATGCTAACATTTGGCAACACAATGGTCATAAATTTTCTTCATTTCACAATATTAGGTAAGAAGTCTCTAAACTAATACTATACTTGGTAAATTTTTGAGTTTATTATGTTTTATAACATATAATATATATGTAATATCATACATTTTAAAATTCAGGGTAGAATAATTTCATAAAATGTTCTTAGATTTATCTGAAATTCTGTTACTGAAAATCTGTGAAACTCACTTATTACCATATGATGGTGGGTGATCATTAGCTTTCTTCCTTCCTGGCTAAATCCTGATTGCAAGGCCTATTTAAAAAATGACCATAAAGACTGTAAAATTTTCTAATCCTTTAGTCTCAGAGAAAAATTTTCAAAACAGTTGTTTTGATGTTGCTCACATTTTCCCTTTATATTTATTTTTCTCTAATATATCTTTTAGTTTCATTATTATAAGAACTCCATATTAATTAGCAAAATTATTTTGCAATCAATAACGTTAATGAATAAAAGTTAATATCAGGATTTACAAAAACACTTAGCTCACTCAAGACAATTAGTTTAGTTACATAGAAAATATGAGTAATCCTAGAAAGTATAAAATGTATATTCATCTCTTAAAACTCCACCAAATTAAATTTATGTTATTAATACTTTGCTTAGTTGATTTAGATGATCCTAATTTATGAGTGTGGCTCATTAACCATTTTTGAAACAATGGCTAATAAGAGCCATCTTTAATGTGCTATATTTATGATTTTATTTTAATTGTTTTTTCTGTTCATTTTGTGTCATTGCTAATTTTTCTCACTTTCATCAGAAATAAGCTGTTAAAAGATTACTTGGATATTTGAATTTTATAGCTTCTGTTTAACATGTAAAAACACAGACAAATCATTGCACCCAACTTTACAACAAAATAAATTATTAACTAATCTCCAAAATCAAACTTTTCTGGAATTTGCCAGTGAAATGAAACCACAAGGAAAATAAGTAACCTGGAATCTGAAGAAAGACACATTCTTGCAATGAGAGAAAATGCACAGGCATTTGCTTGCCTGGTGCATATTCTTAGGACTTGCCTTTATTCACTGTAAATTAAAAATTTTCCCTTTGTATTGACAAATGTCTTCCAGGAGGTGTTTTGAGATTTTGCTTTTTTGTTTCTCTTCAAACATTTGCCCAGTGATTTTAGCATGTGTTGGCTAGTCAATTACAATTCTAGTGTTTGTCTAATGGTGATACTCTATTTTATTCTCTCTTTTCACATTTATTAATTTGGCTTTTATCCAAAGAAGAGCTATCTCTTCTTATTCATTTGTTTATTCTTTCCTTCATTAATATTCATGGGTCTTATTTTAATTGATATATTTAATATAAATAAAATATTACCTATGGATAAATATTTCAATCTATGGATAAATATTTCAATCTATCTAATAAAATGTTGTATTTTCATTTTTTATTGTTGCTCAAATATTTGGGTCATCAGAAAACCCTTTATGTTGGATCCTCTATTTTTGTTGAAATGAGTCCCTCCTTTTTTAGAATTTCTTTGCATTTGGTGCAATGAGGATGGGATGTTTGAGACTCATATTTTTTCTGCCCTAGCTCTGAATGTAACAACTTTTCTCAGGAGCATTGCTTCTTCTTTATCCTGGGAAGCAATGTTTAAAGATCAATATCTGGGTTTCTAGATTTGTTCATAGCATCTGGGTCAGTGTTTCTAGATCCACTCAGAAAATTGGACTAAGAAATATGTGTACTTTTACAAATCCACACACATATTTGTTTCCTCTTTATTAGTAGATATGCTAAAAGATCTGAGTTTATATTTATATTTATATATCTGATATTCAGTTTCCACTCCAACATAATAGGGCTTAAATCTTTTGTCTTTCAGGGGTTAGGATTTATAATACCTTTTACCCATAATGTGAAACTTGGATTTCATTATCACTAATGTATTTATGTATTTGTTCATTTCAGGAAGTTTGAAATTGCTAACCAATATATTCAGGGAAACAACTTTAACTGACTAAATCATAGCTCTTCTTCATAGGATTTTGGTCTGTAGCCTTAGAGTATTCAGTCAAAGTAATGTTTTCCACACTTACTCATTAGTAATTCTTTCCACAGCAACATGGAAACTAGCACAAAGAATGAAGAACTGGGATCTCATCTTACTAAAACGTTTCTGTACTTCAAGAGAATCCATAAACAGAGCTAAGAGATGACCTGCAATGTGGGAAAAAAATTATCAGCTGTTTCTCAGACAAAGGACTATTATCTAGAATTTCTATAAAGAACTTAAAAATACATATCCCCCAAATATAAAGAGCCAGTTCAAGAATGGGCACCTGAAATGAACAGACATTTCTCAGAAGAAGAACTAAAAGCATCAAATAAACATGCAAAAATGGTCAATATCACTGGGCATTTGAGAGATGCAGATGAAAACAACATTGAGATAAAGAATGGTTGCTATCAAGAAATCAACCTAGAAAAATGCTAGCAGTGTCATGGGGATAAAGGAACCCTCCTCCATTGTTGCTGGGAATGCAGACTGATGCAATCACTGTGGAAATCAATATGGAGATACCTCAATAAACTAGGAATAGAGGTCCAATTTGACCCAGCTATTCCTTTTCTGGGTCTCTTCTCACCTCTTGAATTGAGGTAGCCCTTCTGTCAGTAGATATAGGAGCTGCTAATTCTAAGTTCCTCAAACTCCATCCCTTTTACATAAGTGCCACCCTTTTCCCCCAATGGTCTCAGGCCTTTGGACTCTGAACTGAAACTACCTTTTCAGAATCTCTAGCTTGCAGGTGGCAGATCATGGATTGTGGAGCCCCATGATCACAACTAGAACTTGATATGCTCCATTTGGAGAAACATTAGTCAGATTAGTGTTTAAAAAGGCTCAGAGTAGTACAATAAGTAAACTAAACTTATTTAACCACATTTGACCCAATCTCTCCAAAATATACTCTACTACAGAATCTTTCAAATGATTTTATCTCAGAATTCTTTTCAAGTAGCAAAAATTTACAAAATATATTTTTTGAAAAAAAACGCTTTAATGAAAATATGACATAAGAATGTATATATTATTTAAATTTAAAAGTGACAATATGAAAGAACAGTTTCTACTACTTGAAAATGTGTTTATATATGGTTATGTACAAGTAAGTATGTAAAAATGTTAGTTGCCTAAAACAAGTGTTAGGTGAATATTCTCTGAGCTGTAGGCTCCTGTTCATTTTTTAATTCTTACATTTGTCATTTCTGTATGAATTCTAAATAGTATTTGTTTCTAATACAAATGTATATTTTTCTCTGACTTGTTACAAATTTTAAAAGTATATAAAATTTTTTTCAGAATTTTTCAAAATTTGGACATGGAATATATTATTTTTTATTTTGGGAGGAGGCAGGGAAACATTGATTTTTTAGAAGAAGTGTTCTATAGTCCTTGTCTAAAGAAATTAGTATTAAAAACTGAAAATGAGAAAATGGAAACTTCTATTTAAATAAAGAGCCACAATCTAATTTTAATTAAAGTACATGATTAAAAATCTTGACAGCAAATGACATTTTCTTAATTAAAAAAGTAAGTCTTTGTTTATGTTTTTACTAAGCCATCTTCTATTAATTAAGTTTTTGGCATTGTTAAAATGGCAATTGGCTCCTTGGCACATGGAAACTCAAATTTTCTTTGTTTGGGAGGGACTGCACTTGGGATAGAACCCATGGTCTCTTTCATGCTAAATAAGCACCCTAACACTGAGACACATCAGACCCCAGATTTTCTTTTTTGATTGCAGCGCTAAAAATGTGACATATAAAATCAGTAAAGATTTGTTGTAAGTTTAATTCCTTCTTTACAAAAATAGCAATAGTAATATAAAAGTAACTTGTGAACAGGAAGAGAATCCATAGGAATTTCAGACCTGTATTTTTTATGGCAATCCAGATCACTAGAAAAAGCTGTTATCTCCATTTCTAGGACATCTTGTATGGATGTCGGTTCAAAATGTCAGCACTTTATAATGATAAAAATTACATATCTAAAGAATTAATTTTAAATTCACATATATTGTTTTAAATTTAAGAATGATACCTGTTTACATTTTAACTTTCTGTATATGGACCAAGAATTTGGGTTCAAACTGTCATGCTACTGCAGTATTTCTTAGAGATATATAGAATAATGTAAACTCATAGCCTTGAATGTGGTAGGACCATGATGAAGTGAGGGTAGAGTTATTCAGGTCATTATGTTATAACAGACTCCGCAGCAGATTGAAGAGAAATTTTTCTGTAGTCTATGAAAAATTTTTTTTTCATGCTGTGAAAGAGCTATTTGGTTGAGGCCTAATGGAAATTCTTTTGTTCTCTCTCTCATTGAGTTTATTGGTACATTTAAGGTATACAGTAGAGTTACATTCATCATTGGGATCTTGTACCTTTACATGACAGTCTTGGTTCTCATTGTTTTCCCCTTTTCCCTGCCTAATGGAAATTCTTTACAACGGTTTCTTTTCTAAGTATTTAGTAAATATCATCTAGTTTTTCCTGCAAAGTTCTTCTGCTTCTTAGACTTGTAAGCATACCCTTACTGAACCAAGCCACATAAATAATCAGTTTCCAAGACCCTTTAGGGAAGGGGGGTTGGTCATGATAATTTGAGAAAAATTGAGTTGGATAGCCATTATCAAAGTATCATCTACTTCCAGTATTAAATTATGGAATAATGTCACATGAGATTTGGTATGAATAGGTCAGAAGTTTAAATGTTTTTTTCTGATGTTTCTCAATTACATTAATGTACACCAAGAGTGATAAATGTGATAAGTAACCCTTATTAGTCATTTAGTATGTATGGACAGTTTTCACCAGTTTAACATACAAAAGTATTTAAGCCTTAAAATATCTAAATAACTATTATTATGCCTATCTTAGTCAAAAGAAAAGCAAACCACAAAGAAACCAAAATTTTTATTATCAATAATAAATAATTGTCCAGCACTTGTATAGTTCTTTATGTATATTAAGTAATTTAATCTTTACAAATTTTCAATTAAATACCATTGTTACTTTCATCATAGAAATAGAGAAATAGACACATTAAATCATTTAGAGCGCTTTTCTGGCTAAGTATGACAGTCTTCCATTAAGAAATGTTCAATGACTTCTTGTCTTTCACCAAATTCCAACTTATGATAGTCGTTTCCTTTCTTCCATGACTTCAACTTTTTTCTTCATTGAGTTTATTGACACTTTTTAGGTATAAAGTACAGTTACATTCATCATTGGGATCTTGTACCTTTACATGACAGGTCTTGGTTCTCATTTTTTCCCTATACCCCTGCCCTTATTTCACCCCTCCACCCTTTCCTATTTATAGAAACTTTGTTTCCATTATTTAGTTTTCTCATAATTTTTCTTTTCCCTATTTCCTTTCCCCTACCCTTCCCACTTCCCCTACACCTTTGGCCCTTTTCTTCCTTTTTCACACTGTCTTATTTACACTTTTAGTTTTTCAGAATGGAGAAATTATTTGGTGTTTACACATGTGTCTTATTTACTTCATTTGATTATGGCCTCAAACATGCATCCATTTAGCTATAAATGACTCTAGTTTCTCATTCTTTATGGTTAAATAGTACTCCATTTTATACAAAAACCACATCTTCTTTGTCCAGTCTCCAAATGAAGGGCAATTGGGCTATTTCCAAGTTTTAGCTATAACAAACTGTGCCACTATAAACATATATCACTGTGGTATAATTTTAATTCTTTTGGAAAGATACCTAGAAGAGGGATAGCTGGGTCAAATGGAACCTCTTTGAGGTATCTCCATATTGATTTCCATAGTGGTTGCACCAGTCTGCACTCCCACCAACAATGGAGAAGGGTTTCTTTCTCCCCACAACCTAGCCAACATTTCTTATTGGTTGATTTCTTGATAGCAGTGATTCTTTCTGAGGTGAGGTTGAATCTCGGTGCTGTTTTCATCTGCATCTCTCAAATGACCAGTGATGTGGAACATTTTTTCATATATTTATTTGCTGCTTTTACTTCTTTGTCTGAAAAATGTCTGTTCATGTCAGATGTCAATTTTTGAATTGGGCCTTTATATTTGGGGCCCCTGATTCTTTTTAATTCTTTATATATTCTAGATAATAGTCCTTTACCTGAGGAACAGCTGGTAACATTTTTTTCTCACATTGTAAGCGTAGATTGTCTCTTAGCTCTGTTTGTGATTTCTTTTGTAGTGCAGAAGATTTTCAATAAGATGAGATCCCAGGTGTTGATTCTTTCTTCTAGTTCCCATGCTATTGAGGATTTGTTCATAAAGTCTTTTCCTATGCCAATGTCTTCAAGAGTTCTGCCTAATTTATCTTCCAGAAAATTTAGTGGCTCTTTTTCAATCCCCTTGGATTTTAGTTTAGTGTGTGGTGAAAAATAGGGTCTAGTTTTAATCTTTGGCAGGTTGAGATCCAGTGTTTCTAACACCATTTATTATAGAGGCTACCTTTCCTCCAGTGAGGATGGTTGGCTCCTTTGTCAAAAATGAGGTAGCTAAGTACATTTGAAGTTGTTTCTGTATCTTCCAATCTATTCCACTGATCCTCGGGTCTGTTTCTCTGCCAGTACCTTGCTGTTTTTATCACAGTGGCTTTGTAGTATAGTTTCAAGTTGGGGATTATGATACCCCCTGCCATGCCTTGATTGCCCATAATGGCTTTTGCTATTCTAGGTCCCTTCTCGTTCTAAATGAATTTTTGGATTATTTTCTATAGTTCAGTGAAATATACTGTTGGAATTTCAAACAGAATTGCATTGAATCTGTACAGCAGTTTTGGTAGTATGGACATTTTCACTATGTTGATTCTTTCTTCACAGGAGCAGGGGATAACTTTCCATTTTCTTATATCCTCTTTTATCTTTTTTTTCCAGAGTGCTATAGTTTTCAGTGTAGAGATCGTTTGCTTCCTTCATTAAATTGATTCCTACATACTTCATTTTTTCAATGCTATTGTGAAAGAAATTGTTTCCCTAATTTCTCTCTCTGTGAGTCTGTTATTTGTGTACAAGAAGGCTATTGATTTTTGAGTGTTGACCTTGTATCCTTCTACTCTGCAGAAAGTGTCAATTAAGTCTATAAGTCTTTTGGCAGAGTTCTTTGGGTCTTCTATGTAGCGTATCATATCATCAGCAAATAATGGCAGTTTAATTTCTTCCTTTACTATCTTTATTGCTTTAATTTCTTTCTCTTGTCTAATTGCTGTGGCTAATGTGTTCAGAACTATATTGAATGGGAGTGGTGATAATGGGCATCTTTTTCTTGTTCCTGATTTTTGCATGAAGATTTTCAATTTTTGGCCGCTTAATATGTTGTTGACTGTTGGTTTTTCATAGATAACCTTTATCAAATTGAGATAAAGACCATCTATTCCAAATTTCTTCAGTGTTTTTATCATGAATGGGTGTTGAATTTTGTCAAATGCTTTTTCTGCATCTATTGAGATGATTGATCATATGGTTTTTGTCCTTGAGTCTGTTAATATAGTGTATTACATTAATTGATTTATGTATGTTGAACCATCCTTGTATCCCTGGAATTAAACTGATATGGCCAGGGCGTATGATCTTCTTGATGACCCTCTGTATTCTGTTTGCCAGTATTTTATTGAGTATTTTTGCATCTATGTTCATTAGGGAGATTGGCCTGTAATTCTTTTTCACTTGGGTCTTTCCCTGGTTTGGGGATCAAAGTAACACTAGATTCCAGGAATGAATTTGGAAGTATTGCTTCCCTTTCACTATGTTTGAAAAGTTTAAAGAGTAATGTCAGTAGTTCTTCTCTAAATGTCTTGTAAAATTCAGCAGTGAATCCATCAGGACTTGTGCTTTCCTTCATTGGTAAACTTTTAATTGCATTTTCAACTTCATTGATTGTAATTGAGGTGGTTAGAATTTTTTTTTATCTTCTCCATTCAACTTTGGTAATTCATTAGTATCAAGCAATCTGTCCATTTCTTCTGTGTTTTCCATTTTATTAGAGTACAGGGTCTCAAAGTAGGCATTGATGATCCTCTGGATTTCTGCCGGATCTCTTGTGACTTCACCTTTTTCATTCCTAATTGCATGGATCTGAGCCTTTTCTTTCCTTTTTTGACAAGCTTGGCTAAGGGTTTATCAGTTTTATTTATTCTTCCATGACTTCAACTTTAATGTTATTTCTCATTATATTTTCTACCATGTTTGAATGTCTCAAAGTAGGCATTGATGATCCTCTGGATTTCTGCCGGATCTCTTGTGACTTCACCTTTTTCATTCCTAATTGCATGGATCTGAGCCTTTTCTTTCCTTTTTTGACAAGCTTGGCTAAGGGTTTATCAGTTTTATTTATTCTTCCATGACTTCAACTTTAATGTTATTTCTCATTATATTTTCTACCATGTTTGAATTTGTTTCCTGGGCTCAGTCAAATTATCAAAGGTAATGTTCCTCACATCTATGAATTCATGACTGTGTGGATTCCTCTTTTAATTTTGGCCACCTGAAGGGCCTTCCCCACTTCCACTTGTCAAAATAACATTTATCTTCAATTATATATGGATTTCTCTAAGAAGATTTTCTTTAATTCTGCAAGCAGATATTTTCATTGCAAATTTTTATTGGACATATCACATATAATTTTATGTTTTGTTCTTTTTTCTCTTCTATATCTTCTCTATGGATTATATTACTTTTGAGACCAAATTTTCATACAGAATTAAAGTATCTGTTATTAGTTGTATTGTGTAGATTCATTCAATATAAGTTATCTTTTTAGTGGTTTTAAATGTATTTATTTAATTGGTGAAAGACAAAAGAGTGGATATTTTGTTGCTTTTTAGGCTGCGGTCTCCTTTCTTCAATTGCTCTTGTCCATGTATAAGTCTGGGAAAGGCTATAATCTATATAATGATGAAATTTAAAATATGGAAATTAGTGAATTGGAGCCTCTTTTGTAGGATCAGACAAATTCTATTTTTGAATCTTACTAAATGACTGCCAAAATCTTTATTCCTATGGAACTTAGATCGTATCTGGAAAAAACAATAAACATAATAAATAAATGATATTATATATTAGATAGTTCTATAACAAATGGTATAACTGCATAGATAAAGGTAAAAATGGTTATGACACAAGGTGAGGAAGGGTGTGTTCTCAGAGGCACCATTGAAAGTACAATAGTTGAGGAAGAAGTGCTGTCTGAGAAGGATGTTTCCTTCCTTGAATGTAACTTACACATATGGAAATAGTGGATACTTCTCCATTACTGAATAAAAAGGAAACTCCAAAAGTTTTCTTAGGCTTGGTTCAATTAAGTATAATAATAAATGTTTTGAAGTTTTGTTTGTTTGTTTGTTTGTTTACATTCCCAGTCACTCAGATAAATGTAGATTTTTTTTTTTTTTTTTTTTTTT
>NW_022900913.1:47984800-47987573 GCF_012274545.1 Fukomys damarensis
TTTTTTTTTTTTTTTTTGTACCAGGGATTGAACTCGGGACCTTGTGCTTGTGAGGCAGGCAGCAGAATCACTGAGCTAAATCCCTGGCCTGATAAATGTAGAATTTGAGTAACTGCATCTTGCTATATGCTCTTTGAAAGGTGAAACCAGATACATAGTGTTATAGGTTGAGCTTATCTAACTAAAATTCCTGTGTTTAAATTCCAACCCCTAATACCTCAGAATGTTATGATATTTTGGTATAGGATCTTGAAAAAAGTAAGACAAATTATATTAAATAGATGAACCTTAATCCAATATAGCTTCTATCTTTATGAAAAGAGAAGATAACCACATGGATGATAAACAGTTCAAGGAGTAAATGTGTGAAGACACCTTGAAAAGAAGGCTATATATAAGCTCAAATTGATGACACCTTGGGCGTAGACTTTTGGCCTCCAGAAATGTAATAAAATACTTTTCTGTTGTCCAGGTCATCCTGTTGATGGTGTTGTGTTATGGCATTCCTAAAAATATAATGCATATAATTATATATAAGTTTAAAAATAGGACATAAAATCATTAAAGAGTTTTGAAATTGGCAGTTCAGATTGAGTATAATCTGTTCTTTGCTGTAACACTTGCTCTGTACAAAAATACAGCAATGGAAGTTAAAGATATTTTCCCAGATGTGGTAGCTCTCCTCCATATTGGCCTCTCGGTATTCATGTCTTGTGTAATTTTCCACTCTGTATGTCATGATCTGTCTTGGACCACTGGCTCTGGAAAAGCTAGCCTCCATGTTGTATGCAAGCAGCCCTATGGAGAAGTCTGCAATGAGGACTCCTGCCAACAGCCAGCACTAATTTACCTACCCCATAGAAGAACCATCTGGGAATAGGTCCTCAAACTCCCCTGAAGTCTGTAGATAACTGCAAACCCAATAACCTAACTTTGAACTCATGAGAAACCCATAGCTGGAGAACTCAGCCCACTCCTAAGTACATAACCCGTTTTTATTGGTGTTTTAACTCATCAAATTTTAGGCAATTCGGTAGGCAATGATACATAGCTAATACAGCAAAATAAATTCTGACATGTTTTTGATGCAGGTGTACTTAGCATGTGTGTGACAGAGGTGTACTCAGTCTGTTTGAGTTCATCCCAAAATATGAGGACAAGAAAAATTTATATCTAGTTTTTATTCCTCAAACTAGCTTAACTATTATCTCTACTTGGTTTGGCTCATCACAATCGCTGTGTTATTTAACTGATCAAATTCTGAGACCTCATTTTTTTCTGCTCCTCCACTTATAAACATGGATGTTTTGTTTATGTGAAATTTCACACTGATTCTATTAATGTACAATTGGAATAGGTTGCAAGTTATTGTTTCATGAGAGTTAGAGGAAGGCAGTGAGGTGGCACCCATATGTGACACAGAGATGTCCTCTGTAAGTTATTAAACCAAACACTAATATAGGTAGTACTGTGAAGAGATTTTTTCAGGTATGATTAAAAGTCACTAATCATTTGACTTTTAAGTAGCTGAGAAATATACTAGCAGATTGGCCTGGCTTAGTTACAAGATCTTTAAAAAGAGATATCGTAAAAGAAACTCATTTGTAGACAAAAGTTTTATTTCATGTCTTTTAGATCCCAGTGCACTGATTTTTTTCTCTTCCTACTGCCTAACTTATTTAACCAAGCCTCTAGCAATGAGGAAGTAAATTTTAATAATTAATTAATTTACTTATTTATTTACATCTTTCTATATATTAATCTGTATAGTTATATAGCCATATATATATATAATTTAATCTCCTGATGATTTTACTTCTCTGGGTAAATCTTGAATAATATCCTTATTGAAAACAAACCAGATTGTTTCTATGATTATACAAATTATTGTTTTATTAGATGATGCAATCATAAATCAGCAATTAATTTAAATCAGTTTTCCAATAGCTAATTTGTTTGTATGTATTTTAAACAATTTTAATTTAAATCAATTAACTCTAGTTGGTTATAAATTTCTTAGATGATGAGCACTTTTAAGGGGAAAGATTCTATGAATAAGTTATCAATTTTCTAAGAAAAATAAATTTCAAGCCAAAAGGGTAACATATGTCTTCTGGGAACATAAACTCTTTCTGAAGTCAGTAATTTATTCTCCCATAAGCAGGAACAGACTTCCATCAAACTTCCTTTCACTTTAAGGCCTTCTGTCTTTCCTGTTCTTCACACATTGCTCAGAATAGGAGTTTATATTAATGGCATCAGTTTCTTCTAATTTTATTAATTCCTCAGCCATTAATACCACTCTGCTAAAATAGCCTTTGATGGTCTCTGTGCTGTGTTTCATGGTCTTTTCTTTCTCGAATCTCTTCACTGTCTTACCAAGCTCTGGCTATGCTTTAGTTCCTTGAAGTTCATCCTAATTTGTTTTTAATGTTTCTCCATATTCTCTTCTAAGGACTATTATACATGCATGACTTCGATATTCAACCATTTCCCCATGACTCTTAGATGGGTATTATGGTATGTTTCCAGAAGTTCCCTCAAAGCCTCATGCAGTCATGAGGAGGGGAGCTTTTCAGAGGTGGCTGGATCTTGAGTATGTATCAAGGGTATATAACTGCTAAGTCAGTCCACTGATTGGTTGGCTTAGTTCTAGCTAGAAATAAGAGTGTGAGTGAACTGGAGATTTAGCTTGTGGTGCTGCCACCTTCTTCACAAGCACAAGACTATGAGTTGAATCCCCGGTGCAAAAAAAAAAAAAAAAAAAAAAAAA
>NW_022900913.1:47987820-48080885 GCF_012274545.1 Fukomys damarensis
AAAAAAAAAAAAAAAAGAAAAAACGTGCGAGTGCTATTCCCACCCTAAGGTAGGTAGCCTGCATAGAATATAAGCGACAGAAAAAAGGGCAATTGTATTCCCACCCGACTGCTGGCCATGGAAAAATTTTTCACTGTGATATCCATCTGCCATGCCACCTTGTTTTGGAGCCAATTAACAAACTGTGAGCCAAATAAACCTCTCCTCCCTTGAATTGTGGGTTTTGTGTATTTTTGTCTCAGCATTGACACAAGTAAGTAAGACAGGTAATGTAATTTTAGATGGCACCCTTTATCTAGCCATTTATTCAGTATCTCTGCTCAGATGTCTCAAATGCACTTGTATGGCAACAAATCTAAAACAACTAATGATTTTCCCACCCCAAATCTGTCCTCTTCCAGTGTCCAATCTAGTAAAGAATGTCATTATTCAAGGAACACTTTTTAAAAATCCAAGAATATTCTTTCACTTCACTCCTTTCTCTTCAATTTCTCCACATTTATCACATGTACTGCTAATTTTAGTATATAGAATCTTAATTCTCTTTTATATATAATTCACTTTAATATAATTTGAAGCCACTTTCATCTCAAACATAAACTGTTAAAGCTTCCTAAGGAGATTTCATGCAGTCACTCTTGCTCAGCAACCTGCAGTTCCCACTTTACATGGTATGCAAAGAGCTCTTTTCAAGCCCTCAGCCTCACCTTGTACATCCATGCACAAAAGAGAGAGAATATTCCATGTATATTATATGACTTAGTCAGACCAAAATCAACAAACAAATCTTCCTACCAGCACTGTAATATATTTCTAGCAGAGTTAGTGTTTCTGTTTTAATATTTAGATCTTTAATCCATTTGTACTAAAGTTTAGTTCTCTCTTTTGTGCACATATGAATGTGTGTGTGTGTGTGTGTGTGTGTGTTGAATGCTCATGTGTGTTTGACAAAGCAGTAACAAGCCTGAAGATTTCTGTCTGGCATGGAAAGAGACTGGCAATAGATCATGCTTTGTGTGAGGCTTCCATGGTGGAAATCAGAAAAAACAACAGGGTTCCTGTGGAAAACTTGAATTCTGGTTTACATGGTTTAGCATCATCTCTTTTCAGATTAGGGCATTGATTTCCATCTGTAGCAGTCTATCAAGAAAAATTCTTTTAAACTCCTTTCTGGAATTGAACTTGGATGAGGCAGGTAGGAAAGGTAGGCATTGAAGCCTGGAGTTAATTCATAGAAATGTCTGTAAAAAGGAAATCAAATGATAAAGGAGATATGTGCATTGATCCTAAAGATAAACATTGAAATTCATTTTATAGTTACTATGGAAAATGCACTCACTGGAATGAAACAATCACCATTACTTCTTCACAGGATACATAGCAATAACAGGTGCTATATCAAGAAATTTCCAGCTTGTCTAAGATATTTTAAAATCATAGAATATTGTAGAATATTCTAGGCTTGTGCACAAATGACTCTATTTATTGATATTTACCCACAGTCATCACCAAATATTAGGCTTTCCAAGTTTTTTTCAAAGTTAAATAATAATATTCTGTTTAATGCTGTGAACATTTCCCCCCATACGTAGGAACTTATTTTCTTGATTCCTGAGCATTACAAATGATGTTTAAAAAATAATATGCACGTATATATTGCCTGAAAAGAGAAAAAAATAAATAAGACACCAGTAATAAGGGAGCACATTCTAAGAGCTTTTCAGTCATTTCATTGGATCAGTCATTTCTATGCACTAAAAGGATTTAATTCTTAGTCAAAAAAACGAAACAAAATATGAAGAACTATTCAAATGCTTCTATTGTTTATGATTTTAAATACACAGCTTGAGTATTCGTTACCAGCTTTATCACTATTATGTTGATATAATTTAAAGAAATTGTAATTCTGACCACCATGTATTGGATTATATAAAAATCTTAGTACACTTAGAAGTAAGAACAGTAGGTCACAGCTCACTTCATTATCCTTGACTACATTTGAAGACAGATTTTATTTTACATTTCCCATTTTTTCACTGTATTAACATTTTGTTTGTTTAATATTTTTGCAAAACTCTTTAAGGCTAGAGTTATGATGATGTATACTGAGAATATTTGAGTAAAGTACAGTGTTTTGCAAAGCTGGAGATGCTAGTTAGATACTCTAGAGCTAAATAGCTACCATTCACTAAGCACACATTCAGTTCCAGGAACTGTGTTAAAATTCTGCTGATATAATCTCATTTGATTATTATAAGATAGGCATTGTTACATATTCATTTTGCAAAAAATGGAAATTAATCTAAGAAGTTAAATAACTTCCCTGAATTTTAAAACAAGTGATTTTCAGGTTAGTAATTCAAATGTAAGTCTCTCATATTTCAAATATTCAGTTCTAAAATACTGCATTATAATAGGGAATTTGTTAGGAAAATATATATAAAGATATGCATCTCTTGTTGGTTGTCTCTTAGATAAATGATTGTTGTGCAGAGATATTAAAATTATAGAAAATGCAGAAAGACTGAATTCTTCCTTTAGGTTTTATATGTTGTTGGAAAAAAATTAAAAATTATCAAAAAAAATTGTAAGCCTGGTGGTCTAAAAAGTATATCCATTCCGTGTAGTTACTGTGGGTTGCAGTAAAGTACTCCTATGTATAGAAGATAATATTTTCAGATTTCTTTTTATGCTCCAGTCAAGACATAGACATATTCAGTAGGATGATATAACTGAATAGCACTATGAGAAATTATTTTAGGGAAAGATCAATGGTAATTTAGAATGAGAAATGTATCCATAGAAACAGCATAAAATATAAAACTGTGATTTTGCAACCTGGCATCTGGGTCTATTTTTGATTATTGACTCGTGTTTTGAATATCATTTAATCTTTATATTCCTTTCCAACAATTGTAAATGAGGAGTAATTCTCCTCCTTTAAAATACCATGGTTGCATGAGTGTAATGACCTCAGACATGCAGAGGAAAGCAATCTGCTTTGTTCCAGCTTATGGAACACTGAGGACAGCAGATACTGTAACTGGTAAAATAAAGAGATCAGTGCAGCCACCACTTATTCAAGATCTCAGAGAAATCTTTCAACCTCGGGAGATTTGAATATAGAACAGCATAACAAGGGCCAATCATACACAGGTTAAGAATAAAATAACTACTTAAAAACACATCTTCTTCAAACTGTTTTGCACTTATGATAACTATATGACAATTTGGGTGAATGGCCATGTGTTTCCAGAAAGCATTTACCTTTCCTCATTTGAATGTTGCTTCTTTGGTTTTTGTTTTTTTCCCCCTATTTTAGATGTGGGCACACTGTGCAATATGATAGTCATGTTACCATTATGGGGTGTCAGTGAAAGACAGAAAGAGGTTACCTTGATTTTATATGGTGTCATTAAGGTGCCCAACCAGCCCTGTTCCACTTGCCCCTGAACATTTTTGCATAGGCAATGAGGTGAATGCATTACCATCTGGTTCAAACTCTGGTCAGTCAAATTTTCCATTGTGTGTAACTAAATTTTAAGTTGTATATGTTGGGAGACAACTTTTTATAGAGCTCTCATTTTTGCATATCTTGGGCTTAGAAGCATTGACTTTTACTATGAGCTATCTTTTAAAACTATGTCTGTGTAGCAAATAGCTTTGAAAGATTAACATACAGTCTCTCCCTAGAACAAAACATTCATTTGTTTTTAATGATCCAGTATAAAGAAGATAATTCTTCTGTTTAGAACAAAGTTGGGCTATGCTCATTGTGTATTAGAAAAAGATCACATTTTTCAAACTTGAAATCTGTCTCCTATAACAAACTACTCTGTGTACAGGGGTTACCTGGCTCTATTAAGTTCATTCTGTAGGGATGAGGGTTAGGAGAGCTGATGAAAATGCTGATCTTTACTACCACCACCTAATATAAAAAAGCATTAGTCTTAGACCCAGATTGTCATGTATTTTGTCAACATCCATGATAGTGTGGCAGAACTACTTAGCGGTTAGTAGGTATGGTAAAACTTCAGACCATGAGTAACTTCAATGACTTCATTTCAAATGATTTCATCAATATCATTACTCTCTCTATATGAATCGAAATGCCAAATAATTGCTGAATAATTATATATTCAATTACAGAAAATAAGTTCTACTCAAAATCCTATTTGTAAAAAATAGCAGTGAAACTATACATACATATACAGTAATGCCTTGGTTCAGGAATGCTTCTGTTTTTGAACAATTTGGATTGCAAGCAGAAGCCTTCAGTAAGCATTTGCTTCCCTTCACAGATTCCACATCTGGTGAGGAAGGTGATGGTAGCCATTTTTCCCAGAATCATGGAACAAATTAAGTTTGTGAACTGCAGTACTGTTATGATAATTTTAATTGACTATATTTGCAGCAAAGGGAAGTAGAACTGCAAAGTTCAACTTCAAAACAAAGATTTTAAACTGGTTTAAAGTCAGTGAAAATAAAAATGATATCAATTTGGCATAAAATTAGATATATATTTTGGCAGACAAGCTCGAGTTGCATGTAGAGCTCAGTGAGAGGGATCAGGAAAAATAATATATATAGATGACTGAGTACTTATGGTAACAAAACAAATAACTAATGTCCCAGGAATGAACATTATAAGTATTCAATATAATAATGATGGTAATGATGACAAAGCATTACTGAAATGAAAAGTGGCCTGACTTTGAATATGAAAATGAACTAAGCAGAAATAAAGGAATAGCAGATATCATTTTTAAAAGTATTCAAAGATTAAAATGTAAAGAGTATTACAAAAATTGAGAAAAAATATATTTTCTAATTGGAAAAACAAATTAGACTACATACCCTATAAAGTCAAATCTATGACATTCTGGACCAAGTAAAATTTGGAGACAGGAAAAAGATCAGTGGTTACCAGGGGTTAGGAGCCTGGAGTTAGGGTTAGGAGATGAATAGAGAGACCACAGAAGATTTTTAGAGCAGTGAACATTTTCTCTGTGACACTATTACAATGCATATAGTGCTTCACATGTCAAAGACTATAGAATGGACCCCATTAGGAGTGAACCCTAATACACACTATGGATTTTGGTTGACTATAACTACAAATGTGCCAAATTGGTGTGGAATGTTGCTATTGAGTGAGGATGTTCATATGTAGAGCAGGGATAAATGGAAAAATCTCTGTAACTTCCTATCAGTTTTGTAATGACCTCAATACTGTTCTAAAATAAAAAGTCAGGCTGTTCACAGCTATTTGTTTCATAATGTTAAATGCCAGATACTATGGTGCAACAAAATAATAAAAAAATTCAAACAATTTAATGTATGTGAATAGAGAATAAGTCAAATAATTACTTTATATATTTTTGGTAAAATACCTGTGACTTTTAAAGCAAGGATATAACACTGGTATAGCTATATGGACCATTGTTAAAAATTTCAACGAGTTAAGTTAAACAGAAAGTTATAGCTTTCTAATGATCTGTTTCATTTTTAATATTTTCTCCAAGTCTATAATACTCTTAAAAATCTTTATATTATTTCAGGGGTGTCTAAACTAGTGTTTGATCTATGTGTTGAAATGTTCATTTAATAAGTATAGTTTTCATTCTTAGTATTTTCATTTAAATTATTCAAATGTTATATTTCCAAATTTGCTTGTCTTTTTGCCAATTTTGTTTTGTTTATAAACATACTATTTCAGATACATGGTAGATATAAATGCAGAATATACAAATTTAAAGCAAAATTGTATAAGATAAAAAGAATAATTTTAAAAATTTAGTATTTATTTTATAGGTTTCATCACGTTAAAATCAAGAGTAATCTTTACTTTCTGCTTTAATCATTTTCCTTACTTCTTTAATTTTCATAAGACCTTTAAAGCTCCAGAAAGATCCTTTGTTTGGCCAATATCATATGCTTAACTAGTAGCAGAGATTATATTAGAGCTAAGTATTTTTGATTTTCAGCTTAAAAATCCCTAAAATGTCCTAAAAATCCCATGCCTGTAACTTCAGCAATAGTTTAAAGAGTGCTGTAATCATTTAAGAGAATCAGTGTACTGTAAAGTATATACAACAGTACATCATAGAAAAACAGCATTTTAGTATTATATAAATTTTACCTATTTATACCAAGGAGTCTAGCAAAAACAAATGAATTAAGCATCAAATATTTATTTACCTTGTAGTACATTGCAAACATTTAGAAAGTGTGTGTATGTGTGTGTATGTGTTTTCAGAGATGAAATCCATAATTTAAAAATTTCTATTGCATAGTCAAAAATAAATATGCATCTCACTCTATGTGTGTGTGTGTGTGTGTGTGTGTGTGCCAAGGAGTCTAGCAAAAACAAATGAATTAAGCATCAAATATTTATTTACCTTGTAGTACATTGCAAACATTTAGAAAGTGTGTGTATGTGTGTGTATGTGTTTTCAGAGATGAAATCCATAATTTAAAAATTTCTATTGCATAGTCAAAAATAAATATGCATCTCACTCTATGTGTGTGTGTGTGTGTGTGTGTGTGTGTGTATAACAATAAATACTGGATGAATGGATGAATGGATTATTTCACAAATAAAAACAGATCAAAACAGGTAATAATTATTTATTTATTTTTTGTTTTTGTCTTTGCTGTTTTTGAAACAGGGTCTCACTATATAGTTGAGACTGACCTGGAACTCATGCAGCCCAGGCTGGTCTCAAACTCACAGTGATCCTCCTGCCTCAGCCTCCTGAGTGCTGGGATTACAGGTGTGGACCACTACACCCAGTTTAGGTAATGATTATTTATAACTTGATATAACAGTTAAATAGACACGTCAGACATATGCACTCATCTTGTTTCCAAATCTGTAAAATGTCATATTTGACAAAGATCATTAGTTTGTTCACTAATTCTTCTTGATAATACTTTCATGGCATTAACTTGATGATGATGATGATGATGATGATGATGATGATGATGATATACTGTGTTCAGGGCTCAGCTAGGTAAAGTATCCTGTTCAATTTGTGCCATGTGCTTTGTGCAAAGGATAAAAAGAGCACAAATAGGACCTAAGTATTTTTCCACACAGTTGGGGCTGTGTCAAAGACACTCCTATGTATTTTATGTCTGGGCAATTCATATGTGTGAAGAAATTTTATCATTAAGTTTTGGACCCTTGTGCTCTCCTCGATGTAACTGGTTGTTTCTTTCCAAGCAAATCTTTACATGCATCCCCTCACTTAAATGCCCTTATTTATAATAAGCAATAGATGTCATATCTCTTTTGGGGGAATTAAAAAAACAACATGAATTATCTTCAACTTTATGAAGAGGAAAATAGATGAACAGTTGGATTATTTTATTTAGTTCACAGATTCTCATAAATTTCTACCATCATAGCATGATAAAAACAAAAAAAATTAAGAGTTTGAGGGCTAAGTCTGAGGGTCTGCTACAGATTCAGTGAAATTACATCTGATTATTTAGGTGATATATAATCAAGTTCAACAGATATTTAGTATATTCAACTATGAAACATATGGATTCATTTAACCAATTAAAACTTCTTATATAAAACTCAGTGAAAGATAAAATGGAAGAGAACTTTAAAAGCCTCATTTAATTCATGCCACAATGCTATCCACATGATGTGCTCACAATGCTGTTTGTCTAACTACTGTAGTTTCAGTGTGTAAATATGGCTCTTTGAATGAATGGGCCAGTAGGACTTTTAATCCTCTACTATTGTTCTTCAGATAGTAAGACACACTCCACTGGAAAGAATAAAAGAGCATGCCTTGGCTCCTGATGTTTCTAATGCTCCTGAATGCTTTATGGCTTGAAATCTAACTCCTTCTTCAGAACTCAATGAAAATGACCACTGCTTTTGAAGCCTATTACTTCTTTATGTCTCAATAAGTTTGATACACTTTCTTTCTCTTCTATTGTATTATGGCTGCATATTGGTAGTTGTTTACAAACTCCTAAATGTGAAACAAATTGAGGGCAAGTAGGGAATATTATTCACTTTTTATCTTAAGAAAACAATGAAAAAATATTGCATTAATGAAGACAATCAAGGACAGTCACAGTCCAACTGAGAATCATCAAAGTTGGTCAGAGATGGAGACGAGTCAGGGAAAGAAAATAGAGATAGTTAAGCAATTTTAACCCCCAGAACACTTTACTTCACAAAGTTGTTTTTTGAGGGGGTAACAGCGATTGAACTACTGTAGTTTCAGTGCTTGCAACCTTGAGTTTGCGAGGCAGGTGGAGGAACCACTCCCACAAGACTTTGGAAGTAAGTTCTTCATTTAAGTTGGAAAAGGAAAGGAAGGTTGATGTGCTTTGTTTTTCTGAGCTTTACTTCATAAAATGAACTATGAATTATTCTTATTATGACTAATTTGTTAAAACATGAATTTTATTTGAATATTAAATTGTGTGAAGGCAATGGCTAGAAATATAAAATACTAATTTCAAGTGTAAATTTAGGAAGTGATTGAATGCTACAGATAGGATGGATTCTGAAGAGCATCCCAGTCAAACTAGTAATTATTTTTTTCCAGGTAGAAAACAACAGCTAGGAAAGTTTAGATATTTTCCTGAAAACAAAATATAAAAGTATACCAAATCTACAAGAAGCTTACCTAAGCCTATCCTGGGAGTTTTTGAAAGTTTAAAGGAGTGTCCTAGAAATAATGGACAAATTTATCAATTTTTCTAAGGTGAGAGATCATACTTCAAAACATTAAATAGTTTCAATATATAGGTGTAAACAGTGAGGGGATGAAGATAAACAAGCCTTTCTTTTATAAGTCTGTGTAAGGAAATGTCTTTGCAGGCTAAAAAATGAGAATAAAAACTTTACCACAGGCAAAGAATGCTGTACCTGTAACTCCTAGAGAACTAGTGAGCTTCAGAGGGCAGGGAAATATCCATTCCAGTTGCCATGGGGCATGAAGGACTTACACATATTTGTAGGTACTTAAAAGTGACATTGAAGATGCATTTCAAGGCTTCTTAAAATTTTCTCTTTCCTTGCTTTCCTTTTCTATATTTCCTTTACTTGACAATAGCTATGACCATATGCTGAAGCAAACATTTTCAATTTCTACTATATAAATAAAGACTTTTCAATTACTTATGTGTTTAGGTACATGTTTGTAATACATAATGTTTACATTCTTTGTGGGGTGTTGGTATATGTACATAACACATCTTAATTTCTTTTTTCTTTTCCTTTCTTTTAAATCACACAGTGGGAAAACAATCAACTTTTTTCTTATATATATTTTATTGATATAAATATTGTATAGTTTCTTTTATATGACAAACCTAAAACATAAATTGCTTAAAGAGCAAAATGAAAGAGAGATTAAAGGAAATAGGGAGCTTTTATTTCCTTTTTTTAAAAAGTTCTTAAATTAAGCTCTTCTGGGGCCGGGGATTTAGCTTAGTGGTTCTGCCACCTGCCTTGCAAATGCAAGGACCTGAGTTCAATCCCTGGTACAAAAAAAGAAAAGAAAAAGAAAAACTCAACCAAAAAATGTTATAGGGCAAGGGATTTAGCTCAGCGGTTCAGCTGCCTTGCAAGTGCAAAGACCTGAGTTCAATCCCCAGTACCAAAATAAATAAACAAACAAATAAATAAATAAGCTCTTTTGACTATAACATGTCATTTTTTACCCCCTTCTCTGTGTTAGAATACTTGTAGCAGGAATTCTCCAAAGGGTTTTAAAAACAGAGCAGCTATAATTTCAGATTGGTTGTGATTTCTGTAAACCCTGAACTTCCTTCATTTTTGTTTTATCTGTGAAAGTTTGTCTAAAGGTACAGGAGTCTATGAGTCAGGAAAAACACACCGGAAGCGATCTAGTATTAAACTTCAGAGATATGGGGGGACTTCTTTTATGGTTGGAACTCTGCTCTGCAGTTGTAACAACACAGACTTCAATGCTTTGGATTCCATCTGAAGGGCTGTATTACTGGAAAATTAGAATGACCTCAACACAAGACTTTATTTCTCAGAATATTCTCCTCAATTAGATTTCACTTTATTCTCACAGTTTTGTACTGTTTTCTCTGTAGTGTCATCATTTATACTCCCATTGTCTCTTTTATATATCATGGTGAAATTATACCATGTGGATTTGCTTTTTTCATGATAGGTTGAAAAATAGTTTTGAGAATTTTTCCCAGTTGAATTTTAGCTGTTAGTTAAATATTTTTTATCCTAAATAATGCAAAAGTCAGGTTATCTTTAGCCCTAAACATGGTTTATTGTAGGTTTGTATTCCCTGCTGCTGTTCGTTGCTCGTGCTATAATTGCTTTTCCTGAGAAAGTTATGAGTTTGAATCATGGTCCTATGTATAATTATTTGCAGAGAAAATGAAGATAAAGTAGAAGGATCTAATCATCTGAATCTAATCATCTGAAACGAGGAATCAGTAATTAGGCTGCAGAAAAACTGAAATTGTTTATAGAGGAATTTTTCTTGAGAAAGAACTCAGAAGTTATTTAAGTGTTTACATCATGTCTCATTTTTTTAAAAAAAAGCAGCAACAGCACAGCTAAGAATACCATGTCTTTCTAGATGTGTCCTGTTTTAGTAATTTATTTCATGAAGCCCAAATATTTATGGAGAGCTGAGGATTGTATTGCCACCACTGAATTATCTTTTATAATTGGCAATAAATCAATCACCTCAAACTGAAGTCTCCTTCATAAGTAAAAGGGGCAGATGTTTTTCCTTTAAAGTCCTTCCAGCAGAGATTCATATTCATTTCTTCTATTCCTTCTCTTAGTTTCCTTCCTGACTCACTTACTATAATTCAACCCAAACAGTCCTTTATATCAAAGTTAACAATTATTTTACTGTAGTTTCAATAAAATTCAGACTAAGGTTTATATTGAATTTTGAGATATATAAATTAGATGGTGACATTCATATTATATAAATATTTCAATTAGAGGTCAAATAATTTGTTCAGAGTAAGTTAAGTATCTCATTTCACTTTGCAGTTCAAAAACTCAATGCTGTTTATACGCATTCTTCTTGTTAAATGCACTTTAAGTTGACTAGCTCATTTCTATGCCTTAACATCTGAGTCATTCTTTTATTATTAGTTCTCCTGATTTTTCCACCAGATCTACATGCATACATCCGTTTGAGAAATAAACATTTTTTCTATAAATAAATAATGTTGAACGCCAGCTATGGGCCAGGTACTCTGGTTGGTAATGAAGATTCGAATATGAGAAAATCAGGTCTGATACAACCAAGAGCGGTAGTAGGGTGTGCACAAATTATTATTCAAATAATGACCTGAATAAGTAATTAACTACACCAATTATTTTGAAGTAAAATTGCAAGTTCTCTGGAAGCTAGGGACTGAAGGCATGCTATCTGAAAGATGGAAAAAAATGGAGAAGTTGTAGCATGGTAGCAGGGAATAATAGACAGATGGAATATAATATTATCTCTATAGAGGTAGTAGAAGAAGAGTTTGTGTAAGAAACATAAAGAAGAGAAAGTTGTTGAAAGTGGAGAGAAAATGAAAAGGCAGTACATGTTGAATCTGGAGAGAGGCCAGAGACCAAAGTATAAGGTTACTGATGAACATGCCAGGACTTTTCATCTTTATCCTAAGAAAAATAAGCTTTTGAAGAGATTGTTAGGGAATTGATCATGTTAAAGTATTTTGTGTTGCCTCCCTTTTGGGCCGGACTTCCGGGTTTTTCTACCCCTAAACCCTTGTTTTAAGTTTCCTTTCCCTAAGACCACTTCAGCACATAGAAACGAAACTTAGAGCTTCTACAATTTGCGAATTTTAAAAGGCAATATGGCTTGCAGTAGGTTAAGGACAGCCTAATCCACCTTAATGGGAGGGTCTTTAGTTCTCGACTCTATAAATTGGCCGACACTTCCTCCCTCTCCCCTCTTCTTCTTCTTCCTCTTCTGGCCTCCTGAATAAAATCTCCAGTCGGACCTCTCAGTGTGTGTGGCCTAGGTGTTGAGCGTTGCTGTTCTCTTTCAGAGATAAAGCAGAAAAATGTCTAATTTGAATTTCATTTTTCAACTTTAGACTGTTAGGATAAGTGAAATAAATCAGACACAGAGGTTGAATATCACATAATATCTCATATGAGAAGCCTAAATTATAAATAAAGAGCAAATTAAAGATAGATTATATAAAAAAAGAGGCAGACCTTTTGCAGATAAGAAAGTAGATCCAAGGACAGAGAAGGACAAGAGGGAAGGGAAGTGAAGGAGAAATAAAAAGGATTAAGATACAAAATGTACATGTATCAGCTTCCCACAGTGAATGTATCTATTATGTGTCACAAATATTTACTAATCAATAGACTAAAATAAATACATGAATAAGTACATAAATAAAAATAAAAGATTATTCCAATCACAAGAAGGAAGATGAATTGGAGAGGGTTAAAATAGAATTAGAGAGCTAGTTATGTATCTCTTGCAAAAACAGGCAATGCAGAGGTACCAGATCCCAACAATGAATGTAACTGTACTGTATCCCTAAAATGTACCAATAAACTCAATCAAAGCTGAAAAAAAAAAGGCAACGGTGGGAAGGAGGATGGGGATGAGTGGTAGAACAGGCAAGACATTGATGTAAGTCAATGACTGCTGTCTAGTGAACCTCAAGACAGTGGAACCTTTCTAATAATTTTCCTGATTTTCAGAGAAAGTGATTTTTTTTAAATTTTGGAATATTTTTTCACAGCCGCTAAACCCAGATACACAAAGATCCTCCCAGTTTACCTAACCCTGTGTTTAAAAGAGACAGTGTGCACTATTGTGAGACAGACATAGTGAAGCATTGTTGTAATCCTAGCAGTTTAGGAAGGTGATGCTGGAGAACGGTAAATTTAAGCCTAGCTTGGGACTTCGAAAGACCCTGCCTTCCCTCCCAAACAAAACAAAACAATGTACTGTGTATGACTGGCTTCTTGAGCTCTCACTCAAGATTTTTATTCATGTCTTTATTTTAAAATAATTACAGTTTCCCTAAAATCTCCCACCATATCTTCTTATGATGCAACAGGCACTATTAGATACTATTGATCAACTTTGTGTTACTATTAAATAAACAAAACAAAACAAAACAAAAAACCTTAAGACATTGAATTTAAAAAGATTAGATGTTTGGGCCAGGGATTTAGCTCAGTGGTGCTACCACCTGCCTCAGAAGGGCATGGACCCAAGTTCAATCCCTGGTACCAAAACCAAACCAAAACAAACAAACAACAAATATTAAAGGATTGTTTTGGCTCACTTTTGGAGGTTTCAGTCCAGTTCAGGCAGTTAGCCTGTTTCATTTGAGGTTCTGGTAAAGCTGTACATCATGGAGGGATTGTGTGATAAAGAAGGGTTTTTACCCTTTCTTAAAAAAGGAAGGGTTTTCTTTTCTTCCAAGAAAAAAAGAGACAAATTTGCTCTTTAGGGACATGGCTTAACGACTTCATTACCCTAGGCTTTACCTCCTAAAGGCTTCATTACCTCACAATAACGCCAAGCTGAAGACCAAGATTTTAACCCCTGGGCCTTTTGAGGAGATCCAAACTATAGCAGTGGCTAATCACAGAGATCTAGATATAAACATTTAGAATGGCAACTGAAACTCTGTCTCATGAATCCGAAACATGTTTGTTCATTTTGCCTAGTAATTTCTCATCTAGAAAACTGTCCTAAAAGAAATAAATTCTAAACTACTTGAGGCTTTTATGGACAAAGATGTTTATTAAAACACTGTTTTATTCATAACAACAACAAAAAAACTATCTACATATGCAAAAAAAAATCAGGAAATATGTTAAGAAAATTATGGTAGAGTATGTCCTTATACTTTTCCACATTTTAATTTTAATCCTAATAATAAAAAACATTCAATATCATGAAAAGAGTTTGCAAAGGCTCCATTTCTCAGTAACTGTACTTAGTGATTTAGATGCAAAAGTGCATTTATGTTTTACTGATTTTTCTTCAGTCTGAGGTTTCTTAAGGTTTGGCTATAGGGTAAAAAAACATGAAGATTTTAGTAAGACAACCTTGGTGAGATTGTTTTATGAATTACAAAGCAATAAGTATCTCAGTTTGATGGTCCAAATCTACTGCAATATCGGGCGTATGCAGTGAATATTCATGTAGGTGTATGTATGCATCCTTCATAGATCTTATAAGGAGGTCAAATAAAGGACACATTGGGCAGATAATTGGCCCCTAATTTTGAAAAAAATCATCCTAAAACCTCATTCCCATTTGATGTAGGTACCAGATATAAAGAAAATAATCATTCAAGAGAAGAGCTGAAACACATAGGCTATTTTAGGCTTAGCAAACACGAGCAAAGAAAAGAGGGAGATAGGCAGGAATGCAATATTTTGCATAAGGCATAATACATCTTTTCCATATGGTTCTGGGCATACTAGGAGTTTAAAAACAGAATTCTATAGAATAGAAAGGATAAGGTATATAAAGACAGTTGTATGTATAAATCTAATTTGTATTGTTTCTTTAAAATAGTCCAAGCACAGAAAAACTGCTTTAAGGCCCAGTAACTGCAGACCATAGGAGAGAGAGATGACTAAAATAATAACATAGTAAGCAACATAATCAGAGAAATATCATATAATACTGAACTTTACCCTTTGGGCCTAGAGGAGAGAGGATTTTTCCCTTTTGCAGTAGTGTTATATCCTTGGCAGGAGAAACTTGAGGAAATGAGTGGCACACAATCCTTCTGTTTCCTAACTCCTCAACTTGCCAGACCTAATCACTTTACAAAGATGCTTGGCTCAAAAGTGAAGAGATTCAGAATGAAAAAAGTTGACAGTATTAGGCTGTTTTTGCTTTGGCACCACCTGCTCCAATCTGCAAATGTTAAATTTGCCTGGTTGTTTACTATTGGAATCCTTCTTCAACTGTATGTTTCATGGGGTCAGATATCATTTTTTATTATTATCACTGTACCTTGTGGTGACAAGTTGGTACTATGTTAATTGAAAAGATGCATCGAGCATGCACATGAGTAGGCAAGACAGTATTAACTGAGGAGCAAAGGAAGAAATTGAGAATGTCTGACTAAAGTACCATTAAATCACCACTTTCTTTTGACAATGTTCTTCTACCAAAGTAGTGGAAAGGTCCAGAAAGAGAACTGGGACCATCCAGTGATGTGAGGTCCTGAGAGAATAGCTTGAGGTCTAATATCCATAAGCAAATTAAGGCTCATCTGTAGTTAAGCATGTATAGTGAGAACTTTGAAAAATTAGTCTTAATTTAAATGTGCCCCCCCCCCGCATTGTGTTAAGAAACTGGATCATGTAGTTACGGAATCTAGTTTTCCTGATTTTCAAGTAATAAGGGGGGCACCCAGGAAAATTGGTGGTGTGCTTCCAGTGGAAGTCTGAAAGCAGTAGAAGACTCATGTCCCAGCTTGAAGACAGTCGGAAACAGACAGTAATTTCTTCTTTCCTGTGTGCTTACTTGTTGTCTGTCCTTGTTATTCTATTCAGCCCTTAAATGGATTTGGATGAGAAAAACTTCACTGAGGAAGGCGAGCTGCCCTACTGTGTCTACCAAATCATTTATACTGTCTTATTTCAAGCCAGACACGGACAAGTATCACATAATCTCATTCATTTGTAGAATCTAAAATGTTTTTCTATTCAAGTAATAAGGGGGGCACCCAGGAAAATTGGTGGTGTGCTTCCAGTGGAAGTCTGAAAGCAGTAGAAGACTCATGTCCCAGCTTGAAGACAGTCGGAAACAGACAGTAATTTCTTCTTTCCTGTGTGCTTACTTGTTGTCTGTCCTTGTTATTCTATTCAGCCCTTAAATGGATTTGGATGAGAAAAACTTCACTGAGGAAGGCGAGCTGCCCTACTGTGTCTACCAAATCATTTATACTGTCTTATTTCAAGCCAGACACGGACAAGTATCACATAATCTCATTCATTTGTAGAATCTAAAATGTTTTTCTTATAGAAGTATAGAGTGGAATGGTGGTTGCAGAGGATAGCAGAGTAGTGGAGAGAGAGAGAGAGAGAGGAGACAGAGAGACAGAGAGAGAGAGAGAGAGAGAGAGAGAGAGAGGACTCAGGAAAAACAGATAAATGGAAACAAAATTACAGTTACATAGGAGCAAGAAGTTCTTGTATAGTATTATAGAATGGGGCTACTATAACAATAATTATAATGCACTAACATTTCAGAAGGCTGGAAAAACATTTTGGGGACTTTCACTACAAAGATATATATATTTGAGGCTATAGATAAATTTAACTTTATTTAAACATTAAAAAATATAATGCATGTATCTAAAGCAGCACTTTCCAACCTTTTTGGCATGAGAAACTGGTTTTGTAAAAGACAGATTTTCCACAAACAGGAACCAGAAGAATGGTTTCTGGGTGAGTCAAGCACACTACATCATTGTGCACCTTATATCTACTATTGTTGTTTTGCAGTATATAATGAAATAATTATATAACACCATAATGCAGAATTAGTGCGAGCTCTGAGACCATTTTCCTGAAACTAGATAGTTTCATCTGAGAGTATCAGTAGACAATGACACCGAAAGCGTGTGGCTTACATCCAGTAGAGTCAACTCTCTAATCTCATTTTGCTTGCTGTCACTACACAAAACACTGCTTCAAAAAGGTAGCATGTTACAAATGAAAGCAAGCTCTTCAGTGCTTTTGTGTCAGTCATAGAATATTTCACCCTGACTTCACTCCAAATATCTGGAGATCTGAGGTTCTCTTGAACATACTTTTAGGGCAAGTGTTGATCCTTTTCTAACACAAAGTCAGTACACCTGGCTTATTCACAAAGAGGTCACAGATCCATTCATTCCTGGTTTGGGGGTCTTTTGTTATTGGGAAGTAATCCTCAAACTATTTCGAAAGCTGAGATAGGTAATTGTGGATCATGTGCCAGCTAGGATAAAGAAGGCTGTGGCTTAGTATCTTTCAAAATATCTGCTAATTCTGAAACATGTCAAAAAACCCAGTTTTTACTCATCACCCCCATAATTTCAGTTTGGCTTTGAATGAACCCACTTTACTGACTTGAACAGAGTTGTTTTCCCCTGATAGGAAAGATTAAGTTCACTGAGAAAGTTTGATATGTCACATGAGTAAGAAAGTTTTGTGACATGTTTTATGTTGCTAAATGTGCTGTCAGTGGTGACTGTTCTAAGAAAAATCTCTGAAGTGGTTCTCATCACTCAAAAACTCTATTTAATGATCTATCTTTAGAAAGTATGAAAGAGATATGTGAACTCTGAGTCCATATCTTCATAGAACTGCATGAACAGACATGAGTTAAGGGCATATTCTTTAATATGATTGATAACTCTAATCATGGCAAAACGTTATAAAGCTCCTGTGACTGCTTTTTTTAATCTAGTATTTCTGTATAGATGATACAGAAGCAGCCTCTTTGACCCTAGTAGTGAGACCAGAAAGCGACATAGTCTTGGCATCTGCTTTGTCCACACATATACCAAAACACAAGGACTGAGTTTTCCTGATTTATAATCATTCAAATATGTGAAAAGTTCTGTAGCTATTGTGTTGGTTGACAACGAAAGTACACATAACATATCCTCATGCACACCTTGCTAAAAATATATCACACAAAAGCAAATATTTTGCTTTGTTGTCAAAATTGGTAGACTCATCAACCTATATTGTGTACCATTGTGATTCATTAATCTTCTCCAACAATTGTGCTACCATACCCTCTGTTATTTTATCAATTCTTCTAGTTATAGTTTTAGCCATAAAACTTGCTATTTGAATAGCAGCATCTTCTAAAAGTTTACACCTTTAGCAATGGACAGGATCAAGTCTTCAATAGTAAATGGTTTCTTTGTACTAGCAATATGGTTATCCACTAAGAATGATGCTCTCAGTATAAAAATATTTGATGAAGTGGTTGCCTTCAATAATCACTTCTTTTCATTCATGTTTTTGTCTTTTCTTTAGAAAAAACTCCACTTATTTTCACTTAAGTGAAATAAATACCAAATAGTTTCTCTGGTGTGAAAAAGTAGAAGTGTAAATAAGGATTAAAATATACAATTGATATTGTGTAATAGGAAGAAAAGTCTAAAAGTGTAGAGGAAGTGGGAGGGTTAGGTGAAAGGTTAAAGAGAGAAAAGAAAAATATGTGAAAAGGAAAAACATGGAAACAATGTCTTTGTAAACAGGGAAGGGTGGCCAAGCTGAAGGGAGGGCTGGGGAATGGGGAAAAAATAACAACCTGATAATTCATGTATAGGTATAAGATCCCAATGATGAATATAACTGTATTGTATGTCTAAAATGTACCAATAAATTTAATAAAGATAAAAAAGAAAAACTCCAAAGGCTTTTAATGCAGAGTGCTTGTTCTTGTGGCATTGCAGGTTTAAAGATTTTGTGGTTTCATTGAACAGCTAGTAAGCAAGTAGGATGCAAAGCAGGTGTGGAGAATGTGAACCACTGTTGTAATGAACTCATAATTTAAGTAAGACTCTGGTATTTTCTTTTAAATCCAGCTTTCTTTTTTTGGCATACTTAGAGTGTTCTGCTAACTCATCATTGCGTCTTCTCATTTTTTCAGAATGAAGCTCTCTCATGATGTTTGCTTTTTACTCACTTTGGATAATATCAGCTTATGAGCTCACCAAAACTGTATGGGAAAGTGGTACAAATGGAAGTGGTAAATAAAATAATGGGTAGGCCATGCATGAACTAAAGGAAATATTGGATTCTGATAGAATGCTTGCTACCAAATAGATGAATACAGTACATCAACGCATTTGCCACTATCAAGCCTGCCACAAGATGCACCTTAATTGTTACTGGCCACTCACCAATAGAGTTTTGATATGAGCATGCAAGCAATTGACTTATTATGGCCTGTTCCCATTCATAGTTCCTTGCTAATGTTAATCTGTACTTGCAGCCACTCCTAGTGCTAGCATCACCACCTCAGCTCCATTTCAGGTCATGCCTTAGATTCTCAAAAAGAACACGCAACATGGATTTATATCATATATTCAGTTCTTGGTTCTACAATAATCTAATGCTGCCACTAATCTGATAGGAAGTAGAGCTCAGGTAGTAATGTGAGAAACGGAGAACAGATATAAATAAAAATTAAGATGGGCTACTTTATCCATGATATCCCAATTTCTTTCTTTCTTTCTTTTCTTTCTTTCTTTCTTTCTTTCTTTCTTTCTTTCTTTCTTTCTTTCTTTCTTTCTTTCTTTCTTTCTTTCTTTCTATCTTGGTACTGGGGATCGAAATTGGGCCCTTGAGCTTGAGAGGCAGGTGGCAGAACCATTGAGCCAAATCCCATCTGCATCCCAGTTTCTAACAGGACATCTTCTGGGAGCTGATTACCCTTGACCTAAGTACTATGTTATCCCATGAATATGTACAATGTTTATGTTTTTATTTATCAGTTAAAATAATTTTAATTTTAAAAGTCAATCTCATTCATGGACACTTTTGCTGACATAGCAGATTAATGTTTAACTAAATATCAGAGTATACCATGGCTCAGTAAAGTTGATACATAATATAAAGCATCAAAATAATTTTCATTTTTTGTTCTGAAAGAAAATGACTAAGATCCTGGCTGCTTCTGTCTTTTTTGCAGTGTAATTTTGAGGTATTAGCGAACAAGGATGCTGTACAATGTTTGTATGCCATCACCAGTAGCTATGTAAAATGTTCTAATTTAACCAGTTAACATTTTATAGCTGTGATATTCACAAAGAGTGGTATTTCATGATTCAGCCAGCCCACCAGGAAATAGGCAGATTTAAATTAGTGAAGTATTGCAGTGGATTATATTTAATACTTGTCTATTTTTCAATATAGGCCAGTAGGATGATATTTACTGTGAGATATTTCTATATTAATGCTTAGGTTATGCATGCATATGTGTGTGTGTTTGTGTGTGTGTATGTCAGAATTTTATAACTGTACTCCCATTCAACAGAGCAATATTTAACTGAACATTGATGCTGTTGTTCAGAGAGGGTTTACAAATTTCTAGCTATTTAATAATTTTCTCAAACTAAAATAATTTTTCTGATGTAATTTTCTTTTCCTTTTCTTGGTTCTTACTACCTTTTGGCCATTACTTGATATTAAATTCACCTAGAAAAATGACTTGTTTGACTTAGAGTATTAAAATAATGAACCATAGCCTTTCATATAATTTGAGAGAAAAATTCTAATACACTGTTGAAATATATGTATGACACTTTAATAATTCCTTGACAGCAGGAAAAGGACAGGGAGATAAAGGAGGAACACTCTGACAAAAATCTGAAAATGTTTTCTCCAACTATGCTGTTGATTTTCTTGTGGGCTAGACATCAATTTCTCTTCTAATCACCTTCTTCATTTGTTTGACAATTGTGTGGTTTAAGTTGAATAAAATTACCTATACATCCAAGAATTAGTTTTGAAAGGTCTACTAGATATTCACAATTTCTCTCATCAGAGAGAAATTAAGAGATCAGTAGCTCACTACTTTGTAAGTCAACAAGTACCTCGACTTCTGTTTGCTAGATTTACTCCATCAGACTGAAAAGCAGGTCATTCACTCCAACAATCAGGGAAAGATACTCTCTTCATTTTTCCTCAGTCTCATCTAGATAAAGATGTACACTGCTGTTACTATGAGGTCCACATGGTAAGCAAAAGAGATAAGTGTACTAGTTTTCTGTTACTGTAACAAAACACCTGAGAAAATTAACTTAAAAAGAAATAAAAAGTTTATGTGGCTCACATTTTGGGTGGTTTTGGTCACTTGTCTACTAGCTCCATTGCTTTGGCCTTTTGTGAGGCAGCACATCATGATGGGAGGATGTGATAATGTAAATACACTTACTCCATGGCAGGAGGAAGCAAACAAGAAGAAAGCACAAGAATCATATCTTAGTCACTTTTCTTATTACTATGACAAAATACTCAATACTCACAAATTTAAAAGGAGGTTTTGTTTGTTTATTTGTTTGTTTTGCTTATGAATTTCAGATGATTCAGTCTATAGTGGGCTGGCTGCAAGGCAGGAAAGGCATAGGCTGAGGAAGGCTGCTCATGTCATGGTAGCCAGAAAGGAGAGAGAAAAAGGAGGAGCTATGGAGGGAGATATACCTCTCCAGGCAGTCTCTCAGTGGCCTACCTCTTCTGGCTGGGCCCCATCTCCTAACAGCACATTTAGTTATGGGCCATATCTATAGATTAATCTACAGTTGGGCTTTGTGGCCCATAATCCAATTACCTTCCAAAAACCCTACCTTTGAACATATGAGTGTTTATGGGTACATTATATATCTAAACCATAACAGATCTCAGAATCCCTTAGAGGGCATGACTCAAATGACCTCACGTTCTTCCCTATATACACCCTCCTAAAAATTCCACTTTGGTGAACAAACATTTAACATATGACCCTAGAGAAATGCTTATTTAAATCATAACAATAGACACCTGATTCCACGGACCTTACAGTTCAAGAAGGATGCAAGCATTAAAAGATAGACTAAAGAGTATATAAACACAAGCTAGGGTGCTATAAAAGAAAAACAAAGAAATACAATTGAACAACTTTTTTCCTTTTTAAACAGCCAAGGGCTTATAAGAGGTAGATGGAGTAAAATTAAAACAGAATCAGGTGATGAAATGACACTTTGGTTCTTGCAAAAATAGTATTTCAGTAATTTCATTTCATTTTATTTAAAAAGCAATTTTAAAAGTGTGTTCATAGTGAGACAATAAAACATATCATTCTAGTATAAACACAACTCTATCCATTACTTGTAGAATTAAGAATAAATTTTGGAGTATGAACACAGCTGTAAGTTAATTGTAACTGTTCTTTCATTTAACCCATAATGATATGTGCCAGTTTGCAAAAAATAGAATAATAATGGGAACTTTTTTTCTGATTCTTTGGCTTAACCTCTGCATATTTGATTTTGTTATGTAATGAGGATATTTAATCTTAATTTGAAAACAAGGTCTGAGGCCTTTTGTCTTTGTATCTCTAGTTGGCTGGCATAGGAGTTCAGAGGAATGATATGTTGTCTATAAATGACATACTACAAAATTTTAATAGAGAAGATGTCTGTGCTTAGAATTGAACAATGTATAAACAATGCGAAGAGACATAGATCAGTAACTACTCAGTCAGAAATAGATGGATAGAGCTAACACAAACAAATAGAAATGATAGTCTGAACAATAGTTAAGAGACCAAATTATCTTTATTAAAAAACTTGTGGTAGGACTTTGAAATATTTTAATTTTTAATATTGCTTTGATTTTGAGAAGTTTTAAAATGATCACACATTATTTCTATAAGCAGCAAATATGGAACAATGACAAATGTCACATTCATTGAGTGTTTATAACTTGTGAATTTTATTTTAAATCCACCATCCTGCAGAGCAGTGATGGTCTTTGGACCTGCTCCAGCCACAGGAACACTAGAGAGCTGTAAGAAATGCAAACTGCTCACTCCTACTGAACCTACTTCTCTGAGGGTAAGATCTAACCTATTTGTTTTAATATAGTGTCCCGGTGACTTTAATTTGACTCTTTTGACAATCAATAATGTGAACATTTTCATTTCTATTTTTTAAATGAGGGAAATGCAATTTAAAAAACAAGTTTCTCTGTCAATCAATTGTCAGAGTATATCAATTATTATGTTACTTTTTCTGACCCCTATGTTTATACATTTTCTATTAAGCCATTTCACCTAGTAAATTATTTTAAAAGTGACAAGCAAGTGTGTAAAGCTGTAATTGGACCCTTTTAATATATTTCACACTCTATCCATAAGGTGATAATTTCTAGATTGCTTGTTAAGTGAAGAAATGAAACTTTCTTATAGTTAGTACCTGTACAGGACTCAAAAGTTGATTAACCTGTGTAGATTTTCTTGCAAATTTCTGAGTAGTATAACAAAATGAATTGAAAACTAGTTAGTACATATTTCACACTCTATAGAGTGTATCTATGGTAAATCAAAAGTAAATATTGGTTTAATGTTCTAGTAAGCCATTAAAAAATAGGTGTGGGAACAGACCCAGAGCTATAAACAAAGTTCTCTTTCCTGTCACTTTGTAGAATTGGAAGCTGCTTTAGCATCTAAATGTTTTAATGATTAACAAAATCTGTCTAAAGATAGTCTCATTGGTAAAGTTTTGTTGAAGTTTTTAGTTTATATTCCATTTCTTTATTATGCAGTAGGGTTTTATGTGAGTGAAATTCTAGTTTGGACATTACAAAGAGAAATGAAATCAAATTTACAGAGAGTTACTATTAGCATAATTCTGGTGAGACTAGAAAGTCTGACTCATGAGACAGGTGAGAAATTTTGTTGGAGTTTGAAGCTTATCCAGTCTGTTTATTCCAAATGATCTTCTCTGTATAATTCAACCTAGGTGGTGCAAAATGAAATACATCTCATTTTTAGAGCACAGGAGCCCAACTAAAAATAATTATATCTTATTTAAATTTATTTTTAAGTGATCCATAAAAACATTCAAATCTTGTTCATAGGGTACTGTTTAGTATTTTGGTACATGTATACATTGTATAATGTTTAAATGTTAAATCTATCTATTTCCTCATATATCTGTCATTCATGATGAAAATAATTTTTGAAGTTTTTAAAAATATATGGTACATTGTCATCTATAGTCATATTATTATGCAATAGCACACCAGAACTTCTTATCTATCTGACTATAAATAATGTGTTTCTTGATAGCAAGTCTGCACATTGCATAAGTTATATCTTTCTCAAACAGTAAGATTTTAGGACTTTTTTTTAGGAATGACAAGGGTATACTCTGAGTTATAGCTTGAGTTTTTCTACTTCTCCTACTTGATGAGAAATTCTTCTAAGAACTGAGATTTTTTTACCTATTTCATTTTTTACTTTGTCTTCCCTTTGACTCTGCAAAGAGGCACCTACTGTAGCTAGCTAGTGTGAAAAATCGATATCCAAAGGCAAGGTTGGACAGAATGACTGACATGAATTGCATGGGTGGATAAAGTTATCTTTCATACTGTCTCTATTAAGCCTGTTTTTGTATTTTGAATCTAATTTTTATTATTTTAGTGTAGATTATACTTTTATGGATGCTACAAATATAAATACTATGTTCATTAATATTTATTTTCAAATAGATATTAAATCAATAGGCAGTGATTACTTTTCAATACCTATTAAAATAAGTGGCCACTATTAAACTAAAATTATCTTATTAACTTACCTAACTGCAATATTCCCTCTCTGAAGAAGTACCCCTAACTGCTGTGAGGGGGAAAAGGGTGAAGACAGCTCTATAGGCAGTTAGACAAGGCCTCCCTTAAGGAGCCAGCCATCCAGAAGCCAATGTGGAGGACAATAAAGACACATTCACTGTGGCCAGAATTGTAAAAGGAAAGAAACAGCTCTACCCTTGTGCTTCCCCTTGTGATAAATAGCAGTGATTGATATTCTAAATAGGTAATCATTACCTGGGTGGGGAGCCAAGGTTTTAACCCAGCCTTTTTGGGATATATCTGAGACCCTCAACCTTACTGAAAATCCTTGTGCCGTGCTTCTTGACTGGCTCCCCCATTTGACCCCTGTTTAATCAATATTGCCTGGGTGACTGTACTTGTTGGTCATAGTTTTGCCCCACCTCATGCCCACCTTGCAATTTTACATTGGATCTTACAGTTTTGTCCCACTTTGTTCCCACCTCACCCCATGGCTTGGCTGTATAAAACATCTTTGAAAAGTGGGGTGGATGGGCAATCTCCTTTCCAGTCCCCCTTCTGTCTCTTTTAGATAGAAGCTTTTTCTCGCAATACATTTTCTTCTACTCTTAAAAAACTACAATTATCATTTTGTTAAAGATTTTCCAAAATGTATTTGGCTCAAAGCCTACAACTTTGTAAAAATTAACATTGTTTATTCATATCAGGCTGTATTCTATGAAAACAAAACTATAGTAATGTATTTACCTGTAAATAAAATAGTGAAAATTGAATACAAAATTAATATTATTTTATGCCAATTACAATTGATGAGTAAGCTCTATTTTGGAATTATTCAGGTGAGTAATTGTTTCACATTGAAAGAAAACTAGATTTTTAAATCGACTCATTCTTCATGCTCTTTCCTTAAAAATCTCAGGAAAGTAAAGAATTAACTATTTGTAAATAATCTTGCCTAAATATTGCACTACATTTTTGCTCAGCTAGAATACTTACATGCAATCAACATTAAAAAATATATTTCAGCTCACAGGTTTCTTTCTTTCTTTTATTGTATTCAGGCCATTGCACTTATGAGGCAGGTGCTGAAACCACTGAGCCCTAAATTAACAAATATACGTACTTCTCTGTTCTTTCACTAAAGCATATTTTCCAAAATCAACCTAGAGGATTAGCATTCATATCATGTGTAAGTAGTTTCTAAAACACTTATTACTCTGTTATGTAGAAGTAACAGAGAAAACTCTTGTAAATAGCAGAACCTACAAAATGGCACAATGTAGAATGGCTTCTGCTGGTTTTAACAGCAGTTTGCATGTTGAGTTCAGAATTAACAGACACCGGAGGTATTAACCACTAAACAAGGCATCTGGTTTCATCCTTAGATAACAGGGCACATAAAAAACCTGAGCTCTGAAGTTCCATAAACCACATGATTGTAAAAGTGTCAAGATGAAAAGAACCATAGTTAACATTTTCTCTCCTTATCCTGAACATCCCCTTCCTATGGGCTAGGATAGATAGCTAGGCATTATTTTTTCTCATTCAGTTTATTGGTACATTTTAGGTATACAGTACAGTTACATTCATTATTGGGATCTTGTACCTTTACATGACAAGTCTTTGTTCTCATTTTTCCCCTTGTCCCTGCCCTCCCTTCACTACCTCCTACCCTCCCCATTTACAAATGTTTTATTTCCAGTTTTTTCATTTTTCCTATTTTTTTCTTTCCCTTATTCCCTTTCCCCTACCTTTCCCACTTTCCCTACACCTTTAGCCCTTTTCTTCCTATTTCACATTGTCAATTATCTCATTAGGATCTTATATACTATTATACTTTTTCACACCAGAGAATCTATTTTGTATTTACACATGTGTGACTTATTTATTTTACTTAGGAGTATATCCTCTGTATGTATCCATTTTCCTATGAATGAATCTAATTTTTCATTCTTTATGGCTGAGCAGTATTCTGTTATATAGAAAAACCACATCTTATTTATCCATTTTCCAACTGATGGGCAAATGGTTTGTTTCCAAGTTTTAGCTATTACAAACTGTGCTGCTACAAACATAGGTGCACATATATCTCTGTGATAGGATTCTTTTAATTCTTTTGGAAAGATACCCAGCAGAGGGATTGCTGGATCAAATGGGAGTATAGACTAGTGCAACTGCTATGGAAATCAATATGGAGATACCTCAAAGAGCTTGGACTAGCTAGACAAATCTTAAAGCTAAACCCTCCTAACTACAAATAATTGCTACTTCTGGGTTGAAAGTTAACTGTCTTCTTACCATGATTTGTATATTGGTAATGTGAACTGAGAAAATAAAATATAACCACCTGAATGAGATCAAGGCAGTAAAACCCTACAAAAGAGGGAGCTAAAAGGCAGTAGTTGGTCAATTTCTTTCCCTGCTTTTAGTGCAATTGGCCTTTTGTCAAAATAAATCTTTTGTTATTTTACTTCCATTCTGAGTCTGCATGTTTCACTTACCAATTCCTTCCACAACAGAAGCAAATTTCTGAAAATTTATGACACAAAGTAACCACAGGCTAAATAATAAATTATTTGAAAAAATAAAATATTAAAAAATGTTTTTTCTTATACTTGCAAAAATCCGAGTACAATACTCATTATCTTGCCTTTTTATATTAGTCAGTAGTTCAGATATATGTAATACTATTGAATTTTTATTGCATGTCATCCTAAGAACTAAAGACTGTCTCTTAAATTGTCTGATGTAAAAATCCAAGAATAGAATAACTATATTTGATGAATATATGAATCATGTTTTTTAAAAATTATTTATCTTTACATTATACTAATAGAGAAAAACTGAAAGCATTTTCTCTAAAATGAGGAGACTAGTGTGTTCATTCCTACTACTCTTCAATATAGTACTCAAAACTTTTGCTAGATCAATGAGGAAAGCTCTATAATCAAAACTATAGTACTCTGAAGGAAGATTGAGGAAGACATTAGAAGGTTAAAAATCATCCCCTCTTCTGTACAGGCAGAATCAGCATTGTCAAAATGCCCATATAACCAAATGTGATGTAGATATATAGATTTAGTGAAGTCTAAATTTTATATGGAAATGAAAGAGATCCAGAATAGCTAAAACAGTCCGAAGGAAAAAAGAACAAACTTTAGGCACCAGAAACCTGAATTTCACAGTAGCAAAACCAGTATGGTATTGGCAAAAAAATAGATATGTAGACCAATGAAATAAAACAGAAACACAGAATCAACTTCATGCACTTTTATCCATCTGATCTTTGACAAAGGAGCCAAAAACATGCATTAAAGAAAGGATAGCCTCTTTAACAATGGTGTTGGGAACACTAGTTATCCACATGAAAAAGATTAAAAGTAGACCTATCTCTCTCACACTGTACTTAATCAAATCAAATTAGATCAAAGACATAAATATAAAAATAGAAGCACTGAAACTGCTAGAAGATAACATAAAGGAAACATTTAATACTTTGGAAAAAACTTCCAGAATTTCAGAACAGAATTTCAGTAGCACAAGAAAAAAACACCAAGAATTACCAAGTGGTGTTTGTTATATTTAAAAGTTTCTCCGCATCAAACAATCAGTAACATGAAGAGACAATCTACAGAATGTGCAAAAAATAGACATATAAAATGAATAAACACTTCTTACATGAAGAGGTACAAATGTCCATTAGGTACAGAAAAATAGCCATCATCTTTAGCCATTAGGGAAATGAAAATCAAAATAATAGTGACATTTCATCTTATTAGTCACAATGGCTATCATCAAGAACACAAAACTTACAAATATTGTGAGGACAAAGGATGCCTTCTATCTTTTTGGAATGCAAAACTGTTACAAACTCTATACAAATCTCTCAAAAACCTAAAAATAGAAATTTCATTTGACCCAGCCATATCTCTCCTGAATATCTTTGTAAAAGAATTTAAATCATTATATTATAGTGACACATCTGTACCCATTCTTATAGCATCACAATTCATAGTAGCTTAGCTATGAAAACAGACTAAATGTTCATCAACAGATGAATGGATAAGGAAAGTGTGATATATATATAATGGAATTTTACTCAGGCATAAAGAAGAATGGATTCATATCATTTGTAGGAAAATGGATTAATCTTAAATTAAGTAAGTCAGACACAGAAGTTAAATTTTATGTGGTTTCTCTTATAGAAAAAACACAAAATATAAGGAAACTAAACACTAAAATAAAGGAGAAATGGTAAGATGCAAGGAGGAAGATTTTTTTTCTCTAGATGACAAAGATCAGAGGAAAAGGGCAAGAGGGAGAAGGAAAAGAGATCTATAATGATCAAATATAGATATTCTTCAAATCAATTATAAATATTATATATCACAAATGTATAAGAAAAAACCCATAATATTCAGCCTTACAATTACACTAATGAGCATTTTAATAAGATGCCAGGGTATTCATCTATGCCTTGAAATTTGGAAGACACTAAATGATAGCCATCTTAACCAAGTGCTGTTGGAGGACTTCAGTGATCCATTTGTGTTTATTGTCCAGTAGACACTAAATGGTGGCATCATAATTATTGTAGGCTAAAGAGAAAGGGACAGAGATGGTCTTTTTGTAAATCTAATATCATTTTCATGCCAGAGAAAGGTTGAAGAATAACACTCTACACCATGTAATGGAAAGGTTTGCCACTGCTCACACAGAGAACTGAGAACACCAGAGAACTGAGGCACCAAAAGCCGTGATGGTCTTGAGGCAGAATATAATTTTAGTAAAAAGAGTATCACCCATCATGTTAGGTTAATACTGCTTTTTTAAAAAAGTTCTGACATTTTAAAATCTTCTCTGCTAAGTTCCATTTTCAACTATTTGATTTTATAGTTATATGAAAGATAAATCATAGGCCAAATTCACAAGATCATTTTACAAGAAAAATATCATTCAAGTTTGGGAAAATCTACTTGTATGAGAATCAAACATCAAGATTCATTCTGAGAGAGAGAAAAGGACAAGCAAGAACACTTTGAATGCTGTGAATCCCCAGCCACACCTGATGAAGTGGGAAAGTGAATGAGGACCTGCTTGTGGGAGAAAACTAAATATCTCTGGTACTAATATATTGCCTGATATGGCAGAGAAAATCAGCTAAGAAAGACAATCCTGAAGAGTCACAGTTTCTCCCAGTCACTTCAAAAAGGAAAACAAAAGTAGGTTAAGATACAATCAATTAGCTCCTGGTGAAATGCTTAGATAAGAACTAAAAATAATATGCATAAATAAGAAAATATCAGTTGCTATCACTCATCTATGTGCTTTACTGATATTAATTTGATTAACTCAATTAATAACCTATGGCCAAGTCATTCCTTTAGAAAGTCTCAAAAGTGGCCACAATTCTATCATAAATGACAACTCTTTCTCTATCCTTTGCATCTGGGCTGGCCTTAATGACTTTCTCTGACCAGTAGAATAGCACACTTGTAGGAAACCCATAGCCACTGCAGAAACAAACCCAGGCTTAATCATTTCAACATGGGGAAAAATCTTTCATGATTGAACTTTCAATGGGTGTAATTGTCAATCCTAACGTGTCACCTTCTTGCCTTAAGAAATTCCTAGCAGATTAATAAAGCATGCTCCAGGGTAAGTCTAGGTAGGTGATAGAAGTATGACCCTGGATACTGTTTGGCTTCTTGGGTGCTCTTCTGCTCTGCTTCCCAGCCACCATAATGCCAAGGAGTTTAGCTCTGCCAAGGTGTCTTTGCCCTGGAGCCAGTGGATCTTGAATTGAAACCATGAAGAAATTAAACCTCTCCTCCTTGAATTGGTGTCTTAGTGATGAGAAAACTGACTCTATCACATGCTAGAGTTATGATTTTTTATAATTTTTCTTAATAGAGAACATTTTTATAACAGTTTTCCCTATGTTGTTGCATATTCAAAATTGAAGAGAATAAGAAATTGGTACTAGTTGGCTTGAGGATATAGTAATGATGATATATTTTATTACATAGAGTTGCAAAAAGAGTGGAAGTTGAGTGTTTTCAGAGAAAAATGATAACTACAGAGGTGAGGATTTATTTCGGTGGTGCTGTTGCCTGCCTCACAAGCAGAAGGTCCCGAGTTTGATCCCTGGTACCAGAAAAAAAAAAGAGATAACTATAGAAAGTAATGTTTTTTGATTAGCTAGATTTAAACACTCCACAATGGCTATACCCTTAAAGTATTATGTATACATATCATAGTCACCATCTCATCACTGGGACACAATACCTGACACCAACAACTTAAAGGTGAAGAGATTTAGGGGCCTCCAAGAAGCACATACCAGTGAGGAGTGGAACTCTGTGGGTGCCCCTGTAGCATCACCCCAGTGCCTCTCCCTGGTTTTGGCCTCCTGGTTGTGCCAACACCTGGATCCACACTGCAAAGGCAGAAGAGGTTTTAAAGGGCATTTTACTGAGCTCCAGAAGATAGAGCAGAAGTGATCAATAGAAAGAGGGCCTCTTTCAGACTCCTTAATGAAAATGAAGCCCACAAGAAAAGTGAAGAGAATCTCTGCAATAAAGGTACACCAGACGACCATCATTGGTAAACAGGAGGGATTACCACATCCCATCTGAATATAGACTATCCTCACGGAAAGGGCAGCTGGAATGCTGAGTAGAACCTTGCAGAGTTCAACATGGTAAGAGGTCATGTAGCTCAACCAGCACCTTGCAGCCAGAAATCAGCCTGAATCTCAGGGGTCTGCTGCTGGCTTGTTGAGAATAATTGGATTAGGTCTGCACATTGCTGCCCACATTGGCTATTGTACTATTGTAACAGCAGAGACACACCCTGAAGGAGGCCCTTCATTTTTATTTTTAAAATTATTTTTTCTTTCTTTTCCACTATTTTTAATTATTTTTCCCCCACTCTTTTCAAATTGTTCCTTTTTTTCTTATTTTTCTTTCTCTTCCCATTTAATCTTTTTCTCTCCCATATTGTTCTTAACTTCCCTTTTTTGTTGTTGTTGTTTTGTTGTTGTTATTTTGTTTGGTTTAGTTTTTTTGGACACAGGGTCTCACTATGTAGTGAGAGTGACCTGGAACTGACTGTATAGCCCAGGCTGGTCTTGAACTCACAGTGATCCTCCTACCTCAGCCTCCCAAGTGCTGGAATTACAGGCATGTACCACCATGGCCAGCTTCATCTCCCTTTTTGTTCCTGTTCCTGCCCTAATTCAGATTTCTTCTTTCTTTTTCTTTTCTTCTCTCATGCTTCTCTTGATTGTCATTAGTTTCAAAGGAAAGTGAGTTCAGTTTCTAGCTTAGGTTATTCTATTCTTGCCCTTGTTCTTTTATTCCATCTTTCCCTCTTGTTTTCAACAATTTCCTAGAGTTTGGGTGATCTTCTTTTGTCCTCTGGCCTCACTTCTAACCTTCCCCTATACCTCTACCTATCTATCCCTCTATTTATCTATCCCTCTCTTCCCAGCTCATTCTAAGTCCCCAACCTGAAGGGTAAAGTTACTATATTGAAGAGTTTATTCACTATAAACATATTTTGGACTGGTCCTCAATTTTCATTTAATTCACATGGTTAAATGTGATAGATTAATAACTACCACAAATGGTCATTTTCTAAGCTGTGCTTGATGCTGTTGTGTTGCTGATTGTATCAATTAGGTTAAAGTGTTGTGCTTGATCTAATCAATTATCCTTTCTGGTATTATGAGAATGAGAGAGTCTCCAAGTCACTAGAGACTCAAAATCTAGAGACCAGCTATATCTAGAAGATCAAAGTATTAACCCAGGAATTAAACCAAGGACAGTACCAACAACAAAAATAAACATGAGAAGACATTTAAGCTAGACACAAACACAGACTTCCAGCTCACCAAAGGCAAATTCTGGGGATAATTAGGTGGAAAAGTCTGACAATCAACCACAGGATGCCCTGAACTGATATCACAGGAAGTAACATCACAGATGAATAGGCTCTAGAAAAATTCAAGACAGAAATAATTTCCCAGATAACTACAGAGATTGTGAGCATAATGATCATATGATTAGAGACTCTAGAATAGAAACAGAAAAAAAAATACATGAGTTCAGAACCGTGATAGAAGCCATGAATGCCCAGTATAGGAAAGAAATGGAATCCATGAAACAGAGTCAAGTTGATATCCCAGAGATTAAAATTTCTATTGAAAGTATACACAACAGGCTGGCCTAATCTGAAGACAGAATATCATATCAGATATAGAAAACACAGTGGTGGTCAGTGACCATGAAAAGAGAGATGTCTTAAAAATAGTAAAGGACCCTGAGAAATTCATCCAACAGCTCCTAGATGATGGAAAGAAGAATAATATAAGACTGCTAGGAGTCCATGAAAAAGCAGGAAAAAGTACAAATGACATAAAAAAACTTCACCGATTAATTACAGAAAACTTCTCAAACAGAGTGAAAGAATTTGACATACAGATAAGTGAGGCATATAGGACTCCAACTAGCCATGATTAAAAAGAAATCTATACCTAGACATATAATAATCAAGATCCCAGAAACCAAACAGAACAAAATACTACAAGCAGTAAGAGAAAGGAAACAAATCACCTTCAAAAGAATCACAGAATCACAGCAGACTTTTCAACACAAGCCCTCAAGTCAAAGAGAGCCTGGAGTGAGGTATTTCAATCCCTAATAGAAAACAACCTCTAACCTAGAGTGATGTATTCTGCAAAATTATCTTTCAAAATGGATGGGGAAATAAGATACTTCCATGACAAAGAACACCTGAGAAACTTCATGAATACCAAACCAGCACTCCAAACAATTCTAATCAATATGCTAAAAAAAGACAATGAGGGCCACAACTACATGAGGCCCAACAGAGCAAAGTAGGAGAAGAGGTTTATTTTGGCTCACACTTCAGTCCATGATCAGCTGGCTCCGGGGCAGGAAGGCATGGCAGAGGGACAGTGTAGAGGAAAAGCTCCTCACCTCATGCTGTCAGGGAAGATAAGATTCAAGGTAAAAGCCACAAGGGAGATATGCCACTTCTGGTCATCCTCCCAGTGAGGTGATCTTCCTCTTCTGATCATATCCTGCCTACTAACAGCAAGTCAACCATATCATCCCAGTGTTTAATCACCTTCCAAAAACCCTACCTTTGATTTCATGAAGTTTTGGGGGAACATCTAGATATAAACCATAAAACATATGATACATATAATTTCATCAATTAAAAAAATGAAAACAATTACTTCTAATTTCCTCAGAGCTGAAGAAAGAATTTGAAGGCATTTAATAGTAATGTCCCAAGAAGATGCAGGAGAGGAGTCCTGGGCCTTGTTCTCTCTGATGTCTTTCCTGTTGGAGGGCCAGCATCCTACATAGACTTGGCTGTGATGAGACATGGCCTGAGCTGGAAGAGGTAGCATCCTTAAGGAGGAGGAGCAGTCAACTTAAACATTACCAGTCTTCTTTTAAGATAAAATGCTAAATATCCAACTATCAACTGAGAACTGTAATTTTATGGTCAGTCATGATGCACTTTTCCATCACGAACCACTATGATATCTTTAAATTATCAACTAGGAGTATAAAGTACCATGAAAAAATAATTACACTTTGTCTCTACTAGTAACATTTTTGTTAGCCTTGTGGTTATATTTTTCAAACAAAATAAAGTACAAAAAGTTCAAGTTCCCTATGTTCCCCTACACCAACATATCATTTTCACATCTCTCCTGAAAGGAACTGGCCATCATTAATTTTAGTACATTTCTTGTGAAATTTTAAAGTTTCTATTCATTCATATACTACACATCCCTGAAGAAGTATCAGAGTGCTTACTGTGGGTTTAATGTAATATATTGTGATCTGTACATTATTCTACAATATGCCTTTGCCTATTTAAATTATTTCATGCAAATGAAGCCATGTAAAGCAAGTGAATGTGATTTACTTATTTTGGTGCTAAATATTCTATTGTGTATGATATATATATATATATATATATGTGTGTGTGTGTGTGTGTGTGTGTGTGTGTGTGTGTAATTTGTGTATGAGATACATACATATATATACATATATATATACCTATCTCATACACAAATTCTCTATACCTTTATTGATAGCTGTTTGAATTGTTTCTGTTTTTTCTTCTTATTTCCTACAATGATATTAGATTTCCCCATGTATCTACCTTTTCAAATATGCATGAAAGTATGCATCTGTAAGATTGTTCTCAGAATGGAAATTTTAAGTTGTAAGATTTTTTTTCAATTTTATGAGCCTCCCTCCAGCTTTACTGATTTACATTTCCACTTGCTTTATATAAGCTTTCCATTTTCACCTCCTTTTATTCTTTTAAATAATTGTAAATATTGACAATATAATTTTATTTTATTTTATATTTGTTTTTCAAACACTATTTTCTGTTTTCATCTTTTTTTTTTTTTTTGAGTTACCAATCCATATCCTTTACCCCTATTCCATTGGACTGTTTGTCATACTTTTATTGACTGGCACTATTTGAATTTTTATTGTAGTATGTATTGGTTTTATTTTTTCAATTTTTCACTTTTCTTTCAAGTGCATAGTCCCTTTTTATATAAATGTTATTTTAGTTAGATTATTTTATGTCTTAGTTACTTTTCTCATTGCTGAGACAAAATACCTAAGACCCACAAGTTAAGGGAGGAAAGGTTTATTTAGCTCACAGCTTGTAGAAGTTTCACTTCATATTTGGTTGCATCCAAGGCAGTGTGGCATGGCAGAGGGGCATTGGAGAAGAGAAACTATTCATGGTGAGCAGAAGACAGCATAATAAGATAAGCAACAATCCTTTTTCCATCCCTTATATTTTTTCCAGGCTACCTGCCTTTAGGGTGGATAGCACTCATACCTTTAATCCTAGCATTGTAACATAAATCAATTCCAATGTTATCCACTCTAGATCCAGTGACCTCTGAAAAGCCCCACCTATGACCACAAGAAGATTTGAGGGGACATCTAGACACAAGCCATAACTCCCAATAATTTAAGCCTTCAAGAAAAGGCTTCTCTGACTACTTTCCCTGCCCAAATAAAATTAATCTTACAGTTTTAAAGATTTTCTTTGTTGATGTTTATATTATATCATATAATAATTTTATGTATGTTTTGACTCAGGTAATTGATTTTATAATTGAAATTTGTAATTCCAATATTATTTACTGAGCAACCAGATTTTCCCTTATAATTTTAATGCTTTCTTTAATATATCTATTTCATGTATTAGTATATATACATTAATAGATGCATTCTATATATTAGTATTTATATATTTGTATATGTATATTATATGTTAGGACCATTAAATTATGTGTAGATATTCCAAAATGGCTTCATCTTTATGAATGCTCAATTCTTTGCTATTGCACCATCTTTTCTTGCAGAAACAGTCCTTATTACCAAAACAACATCCTTATTACCAAAATAGCTTAAGTCTTGATATCTGGTTAAAGCAAATCACCCCAAGCTGTGCACCATCAAATATTCTGCTTTTTGATGTAAATATTAGAAGTTGCAAAATTGCAAGGAGTTTTTATTGTAATTGCATTTAATTTTATGATTAGTGGAAATAATTTAGATCTTTAATCATTCTTTTTAAATCAAATGATCATATATATGTGTGTGTGTGTGTGTGTGTTTGTGTGTGTATCACCATTTATTAAAACATTTGGTAATTCTTGTATGCCTTCAACTTTTAAACTGAGGTTTATTAAGGTATGACTTACATAGAGTAAAATATACATTTTTAGGTGTTGAATTCAACGCATTTTAACAAATGTATCAAGTCATGTAACCACTACCTCAGAATGCAAAGCATTTTCATCATTCCTTCGATGATCTGAATGTGTGTCTCTCAAAGTTCATATGTTGTAATCCTAAACCTGAAAATGATGGCATTAGTTGACAATTAGGGGAGCCAACTAGAGCACAAGGGATCTGCCCTGATTAACAGAATCAGGGTCCTTATAAATGGGAACTCAAAGAGCTTTCTGTCCCTTCTACCACGTGAAAATGTAGCAAGATGTTATCTACTATGAGGAATGGGCCATCACCAGGCTAGACATTTGTTGCTGACTTAATCTCAGACTTACAAGCCTCCAGAAGTGTGAAAAATATATTTTGTTGCTTATAAGCAACCAGGTTTATAGTATTTTGGTTATAGAAGACTGAATAGACTAAGACAAACTCCAAAATTTCTTTGTATCTCTTTTAGTTAACCCCTCTCCCACTATCACCCTTAGATAGTCACTGATTGGACTTTGGTCCTTAAAAATATTGTGTTTCCCAGGATATCATATAAGTAGAATCATACTGTGTATATGACTTTCTTTACTTACTACAAAATGTTTAGGGTATAGCCATGTTGTTCTATGTTTGTGTGATTTGCTTCTTTTTAGTTAACTTCTTTAGTTCAAGTGAATGGACATGCTGTGATTTTTCGGTCTATTTAAGTTATGAACATTTAGTTTCCAGTTTTTAGTGAAGATAAATAAAGTTGCAAAAACATTCTTTAATTCATTCACAAATTGTGTGTGGCCATATCTTTTCATTTTTTTTGAATAAGCATATAGGAATTATATTGCTAGATAACATGGCATGAATATTTTTAACTTAACTACCTATCTTTCAAAGTGACTTTATTATCTTACATTCACACTGGTATATCAGAATTATAGCTCTATGTCTTCCCACTACCATAAATTATCTATATCTATAGATATAGATATAGATATAGATATAGATATAGATATAGATATATTTAGATATAGATATTTTTAGATATATTTAGATATAGATATAGATATAATTCATTTATATATATGCTACAAAATGATATATTTAAATATAATGTACATTATATAATATAAAACTATATATATTATTTTAGGCATTGTAATAAATGTTTAGTGACATCTCGTTTTGATTTAATTTATGTTCATTTTCCAAATGGAATAATTATGTTGAACATCATTTTCTGAAAATTTTATTTTATGCACACATTTGACATCTTTTCTTTGTAGTGAAGTGTGCATTCAATGTTGCATATTTGTTTTAACTGTGTGATTTCTCATTTTTATTGATTTCTAATAGTAATAATCTATTTTATTGTTGCTATTATGAATGGTATCTCTTCTCCCATGTTTTTGGATTATTTTTGGTATATACAATGCTATTTGTTTTGGAAACTGATCTTGTAGCTAAAATTTTATTGAGTTTTTTTTTTATTGTTCCAATAATTCTCTGTGGTTTCTTGAAGCCTCAAGATAGTTAAGCATGTTGTCTTTGAATAATATGAAATTTTATCTCTTATTTTCCAATATTATATGCCATTTTATTGTTTTTGAATCTTTGACAATTACAATAAAATACTGAATGAAAGAAAAAGCATCCTTAATTTCTTCTTGCATGTCATGGAAATACTTTCAAAATTCATTATTTTTTTGTTTATTTGTTTATTTATTTATTTATTTTGTTAGCAGAGATGGAACTCGTGCCCTTGCACTTGAGAGGAAAGCAGCAGAACCACTGAGCCAAATCTCTGGCTAAAATTTAATTCTTATGATTAGTACATATTATTATTTTTTAGCACATACTCTTTATCAGATTAAGTAACTTTTTAATACTTACAGTTTTCTAAGAGCTTGTAAAAATTCATGCATCAGTACTAAATATTACATGATGTTAGAAATTTTGATTTATTAATGTAGCTAATTATATTTCTGAGATTGAAATATTTTTAAGTTCTGGGAGTAAATTAGACCTGATTGTTATTTTTGGATATTGATTCACTAATGTTATTGAGGACTTTTATAAATGAGATTGGTCTGTAATCTTTTTGAAAAAAATATTCCTTAATTAGACTTAATGATATTAATAAAATATTTAGCAAATGTATAGAGTAGCATCTTTTTCTTTCTTTTCTCTAAAGTAAAAAATATTTTGGAAAATGTACATTGTATTTCATGCATATTCTTTCATTTTTTCTTATTTTCAAAGTTTTTTTTTTTCACTTCTGGCAATTAGTATTTTAAGAACTATCCAATGATCTGAGTTTAAAATATAATGGTGTAAATATGTTTAGCATATACTAATTTGAAAAATGTTTCTTACCTAATTTAAAATATCAAATGTTTTTAGCTTCTACATACTATGTTTTCTTTTATAACATTCAATTTTTTCCTTTCTCATTTCTTGAATGGCCTTATTCAAGTTCTGCTTGCTTTGTCATTTTTTCAAATGGTGGTCCCTATTTTAGTGTATTTTTGACATTCAAATTTTTTCAGTTTAAGTAATTTCTGCTGCCAAAGATTATTTTTTTATTTTATATTTATAGTTTCTGTGTCTGTGCTAACTTTTCTTGTTTAATTGAATATACTACTAAATCTGTTTTTATTTTCTTAAATTAATATTTTATCCTGGGTTGGTGCATGCCTGTGATCCCAACAATTGGTAGTGATAGGAGGAGGATAAATTTGAGGACAGACTGGAATACCTGGTGAGTTAAAAGCAATCCTAGACTATGTAGGGAGACCCTGACTGGACTGAAGAAACTAAAAGAAATAAGTATTATAAAATTAAGGATTGTAGGGTAACATTATTTGTTTAGCCACTATTTTGGCAATATCACACAAAGTTTAATATATCATTGCTTCATTTTCTTTCAGATCTCTATAGTTTCTTCTCTATTATAATTTCCTTCATAACTCATGAATTATCATAAAGGTAATTTAGTTGACAACAATGCTATATTTACGTATGACGAAATCAGGATGAGATAATATAATATGTCTTATAGAAACTATTTTGAAACTTTTGACACTTCTTTTTTTTTTTTGGTACCGGGAATCAAACTTGGGTCCTTGTACTTGCAAGGCAGGTGACGGAATCACTGAGCTGAATCCCCACCCGAGACTTCCTTTTTGACGTAGCTGTTCAGATATTTTGTACTTCACTTGTTAATGAAAAAGAATAAAGAATATCTATTATAGTATGTTCTCATCTGTATATAACTAGAAGGGATATATCAGTTGAGTTGTTAGACTCCCTTCAGACTGATGAAAGTGAAATATTACAAAAACAGAACTCAGAGAATATTGAAATATGGAAAAATATTGATAAAATAAAGAATATTATAGGGATGTAGCTTAGTGGTACAGGACCTGTCTGGCAAGCATGAGGTTTTGAGTTCAATCCCATGTACACCTACCCTAAAGAAGAGTATTACAGATCTAAATGCTTATTAATATTTTATCTACATTGTTACTAATTTATAGTCTTCCACAAATTCATAATCTCTACAGATTTATAAATCCCCATGTTAATTGTTTCAAATTTCTTTTTGAAATTACACTGTTTTACTACATGCATTTTGAAGTTAATTTCATAAGTGCAGATAAGTTCATGAACATGCTATGTAATGGCTAGATTTTGCTTTAATTCTTTACAAACATCCTTAATACCTAAAATGTACCAATAAACTCAACGAAGAAAAAATATCCTTAATAAAAAAATCTTTACATACCAGGATATACACCCTCAATTAATTATATGGCACAATCCTAGAAAAATCTGTTGGTTTTTATTCCTTTTTGGACTCTGTAATTTTAGCTGAGGTCAGCTAAGATGATGATAATGAAATGAGTCAAATGAAAGGAAAAGCCTGTAATAATTTTAGAATATCAGAATTCGGTTCTTAGCCTTAACACTTCTTATCTATATTTTTTGAGTGATGCATTTAAAATTTTGAAGTTTCAGTACCTCCACATTTAAATGGAAATGAAAACGTCCAACTCTTCTAAATTGTTGCTTAGCAAAGACCAAAGATGGTAATGTAATGTTAGAACCATACAGTGGAAGTCAGTGAAAATAAAGTTCCTTCTCTCTTCTCTTCTTATTTTAAAACACTATGTGGGTAAATAGCATGTTGATCAGATTAGATCAGGAGGACAGTATACAGGATAAAATTCACTTCTTTTTTTTTTAATCTTCAGTTTTATAATGTTTATAGAAGGATCCAAACTTAAAAAAAATAAAAGTACAAGAATTGGTATCACATGTTAAATTCTATGAAATAATATAGTCACATGCTTAACAGAATAATTTTCTATGTTTTCAGATACTTCTTTCAGGACTTTAAATATCAAGCAAGTTAAAGCTAATTTGCAAAACAGAGCAGGGGCTAATTGGATTGTTCTTTGTGTACTATAACATCAATGATTTGTGTTTTTTGACTTCTTAAGAAGCAGAAATTTTCTTTGTAAAGAACACACATGATAATTAATGATTTTAAAAATTTATGCCTGATCATCTGGGATTCAATATATATGCATATGTTAAAATTTTTAAACTTAAGGTAATTTATATTTTCTTAAAAGATAAAATAGAAAATACAAATGAGAGAAAGAAACAACCCTGAAAACAATTTATAATCTTGGTTTGGGAGTGTACTTCAGTAGAGTGCTTGTCTAGAATGCGCAAGGTCCTGTCAATCAATGCAAGCTATCTTCTCCATGTAAAGGTAATTACTGTTAACTTCAACACATATACATATCTTGCCTCTTGGTCCCTCACATTTTTACAACCACAATTTTTAAAAATACCGCATGATTATAACATGAATAGCATATAGTGCAGACATTTTTTGTTTGACAGTATACAGTGTAGACATGCTCTCATTTCACTCTATAAAAGTTTTGACATTTCCCATTTCTATTTCCTAGTTTCCATAGGACCTGGAAAGACCTAGTTGTGTCTTGTTTTATTTATTTGGCCACTCTCTGTCTTTTGATTGGGTAGTTTAATCCATTTATATGTAAATAATTATTGATAGAGAAGGATGCACTATTGCCATTTGGGTAATTGTCGTCTGTCAATCTTTACATTCTTTTATTTTTCTGGTATCAGGGATTAAACTCAGGACCTTGTGCCTGCAAGGCAGCCACGGTGCCACTGAGCTAAATCACCACCCCAGTCTTTTCATTTTTTTGTCTATCTTTTCTGAATTTGCTGTCTTCCTTTGTGTTCTGTTGATTTTTTTTTATTGATACATTTTGACTTCTTTCTTTTTCCTCTTGTGAAACTTCTATAGATATTTTTTTGTATGTGGCTAGCTTGGGGTTTATATAAAATATAGACATAGCAATTTTAAGAAAGGCAGAATAATTTAAATTCCATCCTATACAAAAAATCTACACTTTAACTTCTTCTCTCCCCATATTCTTTTTTTCTTTTTATTGAATTTATTGGTACATTCTAGGTATACAGTACAGTTACATTCATTACTGGGATCTTGTACCTTTACATGACAGGTCCTAATTCTCACTTTTCCCCTTGTCCCTGGCCTCTCTTCACCCCTCCTCCCCTCCCATTTACAAACACTTTATTTCCATTTTTTAATTTTCTCATATTTTTTATTTTCCCTTATTCCCTTTCCCCTGCCCTTCCCACTTTACCTATACATTTAGCCCTTTTCCTCCTATTTCACGTTGTTAATTATCCCATAAGGATCTTGTGTACTAATATAGTTTTTCACACCAGAGAAACTATTCAGTATTTAAACATGTGTGACATTTATTTTACTTAGGAGTATATCCTCAAAATGTATCCATTTTCTGATGAATATTCTAATTTCTCATTCTTTATGGCTGTGTAGTATTCCATTTTATAGAAAAATCACATCTTTATCCAGTTTCAAACTGATGGGCAAATGAGCTGTTACCATGTTTTAGCTATTGCAAACTGTGCTGCTATAAACATAGGCATGCATATGTCACTGTGATATGATTCTTTTAATTCTTTTGAGGAAAAGACTTTGTGAACAAATCCGCAGTAGCACCAGAACTAGCAGAAAGAATCAACAACTGGTATCTCATCTTATTAAAAAGCTTCTGCACTGCAAAAGAAACCATCAACAGAACTAAGAGACAACCTACAATGTGGGAAAACATTTTTACCAGCTGCTCCTCAGGCAAAGGACTACTATCTAGAATACATAAAGAACACCAAACAATCAGCTCACCCAAATATAAAGACCCGATTCAAAAATGGGCATGTGAAATGAACAGACATTTCTCAGAAAAGAAGTAAAAGCAGCAAGGAAATATATGAAAAAATGTTCCACATCACTGGTCATTCGAGAAATGCAGATGAAAACAACACTGAGATTCCAACTCACCCAACAAAGAATGGCTGCTATCAAGAAATCATACAATAAGAAATGTTGGTGGGGTTGTGGGGAGAAAGGAACCCTTCTCCATTGTTGGTAGGAGGGCAGACTGGTGCAACCACTATGGAAATCAATATGGTAGATACCTCAGAGAGCTTGGACTGGAGGTTCCATTTGACCCAGCCATAGCTCTGCTGGGTATCCTTCTAAAATCACTTCTTAAAAATGTCCAAATGATTGCTTTAATTATGGTATAAAACTTAGTAATTAAAAAACCTAATTATGAACTAAATTATTAGCATACTGCTTGTGTTCAGTATTGATGGATAATACTAGAAAATTCATATTCATATTTTATATATTTTATCTTTGTTTACATTATTTTAATTGATTTGCTAGTTTCCACCAAGAAAAAGTACTGAGCCATTTTCAAATACTAGACAATGTGTAAGTCACTATAGAAGACAAGTTTTTTTTTTCTTTATCCTCTATCCCAGTAGAGAAGTCAGGCATTAGAACTAACAATCATGATGTAATGTGATAAGTGCTCTTGAAGAGGCCTTTGCATATAAAGTACTTGTGTTGCTAGGACCAGGAAAGAAGAGAGTCAAAGTATCTGAAGCAGAAAATGAGTTTTTGGCTTCCTCAATCAGATGGACAAAGTAGTGCAGGCTAACATATGAAACCACATCCTTGGTGTGGGTAACCCAGAATTCAGGGTTTTGCTTGTTTGGTGTGACTAGGTCACGCTGTGTACTAGATATTTGAGTGACTAATAGGTAATCGTGCAATCAAATTATGAAGTGTCACCTTTGCCTTATTAATCTTGTTTTTTATTAAATTTATTGGGATATTTTAGGTATACAATACAGTTACATTCATGTACCTTTACATGAATGACTTATCTTGGTTCTTATTTTTCCCCATTCCCTATCCCGCTCTTTACCCTCCATCCTTCCCTGTTTGCAATTACATTGTTTCCATGTTCCTTTTCACATACTTTTTCTTCACTCTTTTACCTTTCCTTTACCACTCCCACTGCCTCTACTCTTTTAAACCTTTTCTTTCTATTACACAATTTCAAGTACACATTTTGATCCTTATTTACATTTTTAGTTTATTACACCAGAGAAACTATTTGGTAGTTACATATGTGTGACTTATTAATTTCACTTGAGTATGGTTTCAATGTGCATCCACTTAGCTATAAATATCTCTAGTTTCTTGTTGTGTATGGTGAACAGTACTCCATTTTATTTAAGAAATCATCTTTATCCAGTCTCTAGTTAATGTACAACTGGGCTGTTTCCAAATTTTAGCTATTACAAACTGTGCTGCTATAAACATGGGTGAGCATATATTGCTGTGGTATGACACTTTTAATTCTTTTGGGAAGATATCCAATAGAGGAACATCTGGGTAAAATGGAAATTACAATCCTAGTTTTTTGAGTTATTTCCACTGTGATTACCACAGTGGTTGCACCAGTATGCACTCCCACCAACAATGGAGAAGGTTTCCTATATCCCACAATCCCACCAACATTTGTTATTGGTTGATTTCTTGATAGCAGCCATTCTTTCTTAGATGCGATAGAATCTCAGTGTTGTTTTCATCTTCATTGACCAATGTAATTGAACATTTTTTCCTATGTTTATTTGCTTTTACTTTTTGTCTGAGAAATATCTGTTAACTTCAGATGCCCATTTTTGAATTGGTTCTTTATATTTGTAGGGACTGATTTTTTTTTAGTTCATTATATATTCTAGATAGTTACCTTTGTCTGAGGAACAGTTGGTAAAAATTTTTTCCCACATTGTAGGTTGTCTCTTATATCTGCTGGTGATTCCTCTGGCAATGCAGAAGCTTTAAAATAAATAAGATCCCAATTGTTGATTCTTTGTGCTAGTTCCCATGTTACTGAGGATAGGGTGTTCATGATGCAAGAGATGATGTCTTGATTGAAGTTCTCCAAAGAAAGAACTTGAGACAAAGATTTTGATGCAGGGAGCTTATTTGATAGGTTCACTGGTAAATAAGAGCAATAGATGCAGGAGACTTGTGTAAGGAACAAAGATGAGAGTTTTGCTGATTTAGGTAAAAGGGGAAGTCTATAAATGCCTCTGAGAAGCACACAGAATGCCTGCCAAAATACCTATTGAAAGGATAGTGGATTGGGAAACATCCACTGATACTTTATTTTGTTGGCTGAGGATTCCCTGGACTTGGATTATTCAGGCTCTCTGGGTCTTTGGCCTGAGGTAACTTCCCCAGTTCAAGAAGGCTTTGAAGAAAAAAAACTACAGACACATTAGACATCTTTCACATATTGCTATAGTATAGCTATAGCCATAATCTAAGAAGTGAAAAAAATCTGCTACAAATGAATAAAAAGAGGTAGGATGGGATCCTAGGTCTCAGAAAGACTATTCAATGCTATAGTGTCTGATCACAAAATCTATTTTGTTCATCAAATCTCCACTTGTTTGCCAGTTATAACAAAATTAATTATTGAAAATATTTTTATTTATTCATTGTGTTAGTTTGGGTTTTCTGAGAATCATATGCCAAAATAGGATTAAACATGGAAAAATTTTGTCTGTAAGATTAAAAAGGGGAGGGGGAGCTAGAGATTAGCAAAGCCCTAAGCCCATAATATAGGTCAATCTTTATATAGGAGATGGAGAAGGAAAGAAGAGTCAGTTCTAAGACACTTTTAGAAAGATACGAAGTGTCTTCAAGCCAATCAGCATAGTACCATATTTATCAGGAATGGTCTACCTCAGCACTCCTACCATGCTCAGTTATCAGTTGGAAACAGATCATCAGAAGTGGGATCTTGCTCCCCCCCGGATGAGTAAGAAGTTCAGTTAATTAGATCTTGTACTGGGACTGCTAAAAGGCACATTTCTATCCACACTTATGATTTTGACAAATGAAGAAAAACTCCTGTAGATCAGAAATATGAACCAGACCTCCAGATTTTCCTTTTTTTAGAGTTTGAAAATGGTTATTACAGAAGGGCATACTCAAATTCTATCTAAAACGGGGAGTGTTATATTCCTTCAGAGAAGGACATAGGATTCATGCTGTGTTATCATATACTACTACAACTACTGTACCAGTCTTTAAAAGTGACCCAGCTAAACTTTAATGTGTATGTGGGACAGTGTGAACCTCAGAATAGGAAGCACTAAAGGCAGAAAGTCTATGCAACAGGCATTCACATAATGTAAGCTTACCTGGCATTTGCCTTAGTGTTAATGTAATTTTTGCTTCCTCAAAAATATTCTTTCTATATTTTCTCCTGTATTCTCCTGGGAATATCCTTCACCTTCATAACCAAATTCTATTAGCTATTGCAAAACATATGATACCTTCTTAATTCTAGTCTTTTCCACTGTATTCCACCAATAGTTACTTCCTGAAGTTGTTTGGTTGGAGTTCCAGAGATGTGACAACTCTTATGGGTGTGTAAATTCTTTAGTGAAATAAAGCCACACTGAATTCATGCAAAAAATGAAGAGAAAGTTTCCCTCTGTCTTTAAAGATAAATACTTAAAAATCAATCACAGATATTGAAAACAAAAGGTAAAATATTACTCTGATGTTCTCCACAGTACTTTTATAGAGATGTCAGTAAAAAAAAAATCTTTTCTCAGCACTTTGATATGGGTCCTTTTTCTTTGTCTTTTGATAGAGAGATGAGTTCATGTGGAGTTGTACCAAAAGGCAAATCTCAGAAAATCATCATGCCATCTTCATCATTTCTTTTCTTTTTCAAGATGGTATCATACTGGGCAAACTTGCCTGATGGTTCCTTCCTGAAGATGACTTCTTCCTAGGAGACTTCTCACTTTCTTTTTCATGGCTGGCCCATCCTACCCACATGCTAGCCATGCCTGGACATGTTGTAATCCCAGTGCTGGACAGGCTGTATCACTAACCACTGATTTATCTGTTCCACTGAATGTTCAACCCCAGTTACTATTCCAGGCAATTGATCTTCCTTTAATACTGTGGTATTTCATTTGTTCTCTGAAGCAATCTTATTATTTTTTTTATCAGAGTTATGGGAGCATTGACTAACTGATTATATCCCTGAGCACAATGACAAAACTGTATTCTTAACTCAAAAGGAGATAACCCATGTCAAATTGATTCTACTTTAATACATTTGGCTCTTTCTTTTCATCCATGCCAGACTGCAGAAATCCAATTGAATTTTTGCATTCATTTTAAAAGTAATAGAACACAAAAATAGGAAAATAACACTTGGTCACTCATCAAAGAAAATTGAGCAAAATGTACTGCACATTTTCTCTTCAGATCATATAAATGTTTCACCTTTTACATTTTCAGCTCAGTGTATTTTACTTTTATGAAATGAAAGCCATTTGTAAGGAAATTAAAATAGCAGCTACTTCTTACTGAAACCTCTGTGCTGGACACTGGTAAATACTTTATGTAAACTATTTCTAAAATTTATAGCTACCTTCCAAATTAAGTAAGATTATTATCCAAATTTCCCATTTGAAAATTAAGGGCTACTTTTATCATCTTTGCAATTATGAAGTTTTTCATAATTTCATTGTTTCTAAACCCAGCACTTCATAATTTTTATTTAATAGAATATGTCAAACAAACTGAATGGATTAACCACAGCTGTGGCCTTCAGAACACTTGTCTTCACTTTACCCTTTTAAAGTTGATTTGTGAAAGAATCCTGGCTCAAAATAGGAAACAGGTGAATAGCTCTGAAAGGTCACTCTCACATCTAAGAGTCCAATTCCTAAAGTTCCAGTTTGTATTTTGCAGAACCCTAGGGCTCTTTTGCAGCTACAAGCAGAACAGGGAATAGATTTTGGGGCAGTATAGAAGAATTATGGAATTTTAAATTACTATTTCAAGCAGAGCATTTCCAGTTTCATTCTTTTGTAGAGTGCAGTTTCATACAGAATATAGTTTAAATATCCAGGATTCACTAATACATAATGTGTTATAGAGAAAACTGAACAATTCCTTCAAGTTTTCTGGTGAATTGGTACTTTTTTTGTTTTTTGTTTTGACAGCCCCATTAACAAACCAAGTCATATAAATTCAGGTTTCATCTGATTTGCTTTCAGGATTATAGAGTCAAATAGTGGTTATGATCATGAGTAATGATATCTCAAATTCTGCATTATAAACTTGAGACCACTATTTTTTAGAGTTAATGTGACTTTAAGAAATTTGCTCAAACTTTCTGAACATTAGACTTCTTAGGTATAAACTGAGGATAACAGTAGAACTTTGTCTCAGATTGATTCAAAGTCTAAATGAATATAACCTAATGTGTTTCACATTGGAAATGATTTAAAATTAGATAATTATTAAATACCTGCTTAATTATTTGTGTCACCTTCAATAATGCCTAATGACTCCTTAAGACATGACAATAAAAACATTTTTAGCAGACTTTTGGTATCTCTCTTTCTGATATTGCATTTAATTTTTTTTCTAGGCATATAGTGTATGGCTCTTAGTCAGTTTTCCTGTTGCTAGGATCTAATACCCAACTTCCATATTTTAAAGATGAAAATGGTTTATTTGTCTCGCGGTTTCAGAGCATTTAGTTCATGATCTTCCTGGCCTCTGTGAAGAAATATCATGATAGAAAAGTCATGAGGGAACAAAGCTGCTCAGTTGATGGCATCTGGGAAGTAAGTAGTGAAGGAGAAGAGCACCACTATAAAAGAAGACGTGGAACAGGTATAGCATCCCAAGGTCATGCATCTGTGACCTACACAGAAACACCCAGAAGTGTGCTTTACTAATGGCCGGCATGGTTCTTAATACAATTTTACATATTGTGATTAATGATCACAATCCACCCCTTCTGAACTTGATAACCAGATGTGTCTTCCTAAATGATACTTAATTTCCAAAAAATTAAATGCAATATCAGAAAGTGAGATACCAAAAGTCTATTAAAATGTTTTATTGTTATGTCTCAAGGAGTTATTAGGCATTATTGAAGGTGACACGAATAATTAAGCAGGTATTTAATAATTATAGCTTATATTTTAATTATTTCCCTTATGAAACACATCAGGTTATATTCATCTAGTACTTAAATCAGAGACAAAAAATAGAGAATTAATAACTTGACTTGACATGATGAATCTGTTTTCATAAAACTTGAAACATACTAATCCTCTCTCCAAAATCGCAACAGATCCAGCCTTTTTCAAAAGTTCAAATCAACATCTCTTCTGAGATCAAAGAGAAAGTCTTAGCTGTGAACACCTGTATAAGTAAAAAAACAAGTCATAAAATCACAAAGTAAAATAGTACAGGGTAAACATTCCTATTCAAAAGAGAAGAAGAGAGAGATAGAAAAATATCAGACAAAAAAAAGACCAAAATCCAGTAGAGCAAACAATTACTCTTGTAACTCCCTACCCTGAATTTGGGAAATATGGAGGTGCAATATGAGTTCCACAGAGCTTGGACAGTCACACTTATAGCCTAGCTAAATGCATTTCACATATCCTCTCTCATTGGCTGGTTCCACTCATGACCTGCATTTAACTCATCAGATGTTCCATGTTCCTGGCATCTTGGAATTCCTGGGGTATCTACTGTTCTTTTAGCTTTACCCTTGTACTTTCACACACTGCCCTCTTAAGTCCTGCAAACCTTTCTTTGAAATCTGAGTGGATGTCTTCATAACCCCACAACTCTTGCATTCTGCATGCCAGTAAAACCAGCATCACATGGGCAATCCCAAGATCTCCTGACAGTGGAAGCAATAGCCAGGCCCTCTTGGATCTTGGCTGCAGTGAACTCTATGTTCCTGAATGAGTAAGCACACTGAAATTAATCCTGGGGAACCAATTCTCTAAGAAGTTCTTAATTAGGGGTCTCAGAAATCTCTTGTCAAGTGAAAGTTTAATATTTTTGCATCTATGATCCTGTGATAGGTGGGAGTTTGATTACTAAACTGCCCTCAAATCACCTGTCTACTTGTACTTGCATGAAGCACTTGGTTTCTTTTTAATAGTGTTAATTAATCAGCAGCTATATTTCTTTTGGCTCCAACTTTATACATGGTTTCTTTTGGGCCAAAATTTAGTTTTTTTAAAAAAAATTGCTGTTTTTTGCTCCCAATTCTTACTGTACAGTTGCCTAAAAGCATTCAGCAGTACCCAGGTAGCCTGAACAATAGGATGCCTTAAAATTTTCTCTACCATATCAATTAGCCCATATACCTTACACTCAACCTTCTGTAAAGTCTTATGACATAGGCAAAATGTAGGTAAGTTCTTTGTCAGAATGTTACATGTATAATTTCTCATACATTTACAATTGAAATGCCTCCTGAGCTTGGCATTTGGTGTTTACATTCCTATCAGCATTCTAGTTTTCTGAGTTTTGACAAGAATTTTTCATCAGACTGCTTACAATTTTCTAGATTTTGTCCAGCTCAATTCTGAAGTGTCTTCCAAACCCCTCTTGTAAAGCAGTTAGAGGGCTTTTGAACCACATGATCAGATGTAATTACAGCAATGACCCAATTTCTCTGGTATCAATTTTCTCTGTTAGTCTGCATTCCCATCTCTGAGACCCAATACCAAATTCCCACAGCTGAAAAGAGTAGAAGTTTAATTTTGTTTATCCTTTCAGGGGATTCAGTTTATAGTTGGCTAGGTCCAAGGCAGAAATTTTATGGTGGAATGGCATAGTGGAAGAAAGAAATTTGTTTCACGGCACTGGTAAGTGGAGCTGACAACAGTGCCAGACATAAAGAGGCTAGAAACCATATATGGTACCCAAGATCACACCTTTTGATCCATTCAGTCACATCCAGAGTGTGCTTCCATAATCTCCTTGCATTTCTTAATCCAGTCAAGTTGACATATCCTGATTATGCAGCAACTTTCCTAAATATTACTTTTTTAATACATGTAACATATTGGATTCGTTTTCATACACATCTGTATAACTTGATGTTTGACATCAAAACATGTTTATAAATACATCAAAATATGTATAATAGTGGCTTCATGTTATATTCAAATTGAGGAGCAAAAGATACATCTTATATGCCTGTAGTCAATATTACAGTGGCCCTGACTTAAACAACTACACATATGATGTATTTTTCAGGCTTCACTCTTTAGTCACATTTTTCCATGCACTTGGCCCTGCAAAGAAATATGTTTTTTCAAACAGAGATTTATTAGAGATAAGCTACACCTGCTTCAAATTTATTGAATATTTTGTGGAATGTGCCCAGAGGAATAGCCTGTTGATTGTTTAGCATTAATCCAGTGTGTCTTCAATTGAGTATTTAATCCACAGAAAGAGTGATTATTCTATATTTTCTAATGTTGCAGCCATTTTTCTTTTTTTCTTTTTTTGGTACTGGGGATTGAACTCAGGTCCTTGTGCTTGCAAGGCAGGCCACCGTACTGCTGAGCTAAATCTCTGGCTTCAGCCATTTTTCTTAGTATTCACAAATATTTTGTTGGATAGTGTGTAGGACTGTCAGGTTTGTTATGTTGGACTGTGAATAAAAAAATAGGAACTTACAGAAATACTCCTACTTATTTCTTGATTGTAAATATTGCATCAATATGATGGAACCAAACTACTGTAGCAGTTTATGAAATTGTCAAAGTTAAAATCCAGGAGAGTTACTGAAATTAGAAAATAGGATATAATCACCTAACTGGAATCACTTGAATAGTATCAGTTGAAAGGTAGCTCATTACTCATTGCAGTAATTTCCCTTTTAATCAAGAACACACCAATTTGCTCATTTCAGTTTATATTGTATTAATCTTAAAAGTATTGTTTGATGTCTGAACAAGTGTTGTGCTTTCATACTCTCTAGGAGTTTTCTTCTACTTTTCCTTACTGTTGCTGTTAGTTAGCTTCAGTAATAAGAGCATTCTTCTTAATTGCTGTTATTCTTCCACCCTTCTTTACAATAGCCTTGACAGTATGGAGATATAATAATGGTAATACATATAAATAAAAGCTTGGTTCATCTTTCCTTATATTTAATTCCTCATTAAACAAGAGTATTTAGACAATTGTAATTTTAGATAAAATACAGAATTGAGAATTCTGTGTGACAGTTTTGAAAAATACCTAGAAGCACCTCCAGCCATCATATAAAGGTCTGTATTAAAAGTAAATTTCCAGTTAATAGTCCAGAAAATTGATACAGATTCTTGATCAGTTATTTCTGATAACTTTCTATGGAGCAGTAGGTGTAGATGCCAGTGGTAAATTTTGGAGAGGCTCTATTGGGGTCACATGTCAAAGTCAATTGTGGGTCAGCAAATATATTACATCCTATGATTATGTGAATAATTTCTAAATTTTCTCCATATCCTATGGATAACCATGGCTTATCCCTTAAAATACCTGTATTTTTTGTGAAAAGCAATTTTATGGTCAGATAACATACCAAATTTTATGTATAACCTGAAATTCTCAGACAATTTGTTTATTACTACCATTTCAATATCCCATTAGTGCATGATTTAAGTGTAAAATTAATTGTATGATTTAGTAAACAGCAACATTTTAGTGAGATTTGTAAAAAAAATGTCATTTGTAGAGACAGGAAGCTTTAGATATTTGAATCAGTTGTAAGTTGTTTCTGACTTGAATAAATACATAGAAGCTTTGTGTAAAAATTCATAGCTGATTCAATTAGTGTCATAGACTTTTTTAAAGAAAATATTTGTGATTGATACATATCAAGAGATGTTGCCTCAATGCAGAGATATTGAATCTAGGAATAACGGAAAATCATTGCTGTGTCTAACTTTTTGTATTTCACAAAAAACTCTGCTTGCCTAAGCAATATTAATTCATAAGGTTATTACATGCGTGCAAATTTTTAGGCATTGTGCTAGGTATTAGTAGCAAACACAAAATGGTTCCTACTCTTAAAGTTCTTGCAATTTAGAAATGATATCATCAAGAATATTAAAAATAAAGTGGTACTGGAATGGGTGTGTATTAGGTGTGACAAGTATCATTATCGTATTTAATCTGCCCTGGGATGGTGGTCTAGTCTGTTTTATGCTTCTAAAACAGAATACCCTAGAACACAGATTTGTTTCTTAGAATTCTTGACACTAGAAAGTCCAAGCTTGAGGGGCCCTCATGTGGTGAGGGCTTTCTTTCTGCTTCAGCCCATGGTTGAAGGATAAGAAAGTGAAAATAAGAGAGAAAACTTCATTCCAGAGAGGGATGGATTCACTTTTTAAAAATATAACAAACTCACTGTCATGATAATGAAGCCACCCACATGATAACAATATCAATTCACTCATAAGAGCAGTGCTCTCATGTACCAATCCCCTCCCAAAGTTTTCATAACTTACCACTAGTGCATTGGAGATTAAGTTATTAACACATGAAATTTTGTGTTTCCATTTAAGCCATAGTTGAAAGGATGGGATAAGAAATCCACTGAGATGAAAAAGAGATGTATAATCAAAGTCATGAAAAGTGAATGGAGTCATCTACAAAAAGGAAGACAAACATCCTACCTACAAAAGCAAAAATAAGGAGACAAGACACACTGGAAAAGCAAGTTGAGTGTCAAAGTAAATGTGATAATGTGAAAGTGTCAACAGGCAGTGGTTGAGGAAGTCAAAGTTCTATTATTTTATATGTATCCCTCTTTAACTTGGATTTTTACCTTGAGGCAAGTGAAAAGCCAAGGAAAGCTTTGAATACACAATTCAGTCCAAATTAACTTGTAGTTTAGAAAAATCACTAACAGCAGTTTGGAGAAAAAAAATGATGAACAGCAGCTGTAGGAGATTATTGAAATCATAGCGAGAAGCAGGGTGATACCTGTGAGAATGGAAAGAGGCAGACAATCCTGTATATGGACATAGTGCCCACAAGAATTGGAAACCAATTTTCAGCTTATACGTAAGTAATTGGGGAATCAAGGATGACATGGAAGAGTCTTATTTAGTTGGGCAGAAGTGTTGATATTCACCACAATAGTAAATATGGCAAAATAGTCAAATGTTGAGAAACTCAAAATTTTGGTGTGAGATATGCTGATGTTTAAAACACTCATGGTATCTTCAATAGAAAGTATTGTTTGAATCTTCAATTATTATTATTTTTGTCATATTTGTGGGTACTCACAAAGCAGAAGATATTAGTTATCAAGAGCAGTAGTTTATCATTAGTTTCATATGCTAGCATAGAGTAGGAAGTTCTAGGCTACTTTATATCTTGGAATTACATTCACAGAACACTTTTAAGAAATTAGGACTCTAACTTTCTTGATGGTGTATAGTGAGTGTGTGATGGTTTGAATGTCTTTTCATACGGATTAGGATGAATATAAATTATACTGAAGCAGTGACTTGAGAATACTAGAGATTCGCTTTAGAGAAAATGGGGTGAAACCTCAGAAACAAAAGGGTAACAGAAATTCTGAATAATGAATTTTAACTTAGAATTTAAAGGCTTTTTGGTTGCTTTATGAAAAACTGGGAAAGACCAACAGTTCATCAAGAATGTAAAGAAGGCAAAGAATGTGCATTGTCTTGGTCTCATGGATAAGTGTGCTTTTTTTAGTTTCTGCATACTTGGTGGCTTTAGAATTTCTCCTAAATATTAATGTTAGAGTTCACAGAGTTTTCTAATATGGTATAACTAATAACATTATATTTTTAGATGTACTCAGCAAGCATCAATTGAGCATTGTTTTTATGGAAAGTACCAAGAACAGGAATACAACAATGCACATTTTGTAGTTGAGTCTCATCAAAAAGAGTCAAAGCAACATATATAATAAGAATAATACAAAATATGCATGAATACATGGGAAATTGAGTAATGACTGTAAGAAACTTGCAAAGATTTAATTAAGGAGATAGTACCTGAATATATCCTTGAGGGATTTCAAAGGTAAATGTTGTAGCCAAAAACTATTTTCAGTGTATGAACAAATTCTAAGACTTATTTCCTATGAACCAGGCACAGAATCATATAAAACATTAATCCAATCATATTGTCCCTATTCTATAAAAGCAAAGCAAAAAAAATGACAGATGCAAGAACAGTTAATTGAATCACTAAATGGTCAAGTTTTCCACATTCCTCTGTGCATTTTAAGGCAAAAAGTCTATATCTAGTTTCAAGTGGATAAAGATAAACCTAGAATATGAGAGAATAATTTAGGATTATCTTTAAATTGATAATTTCCTGCATCCAGGACATTAAATAGTATGAAAGTCATTGACAAGGTTTAACTTTTGTCAAAAGTGTATGTTTACACCTTACTTCTGACATGTAATAGAGTTGATTATGAAACTCCAAAATTATAATCTTGCAACAAGTGGTTACATAGATCCCCCGACTCTGGTAAAAGACCAAGTGAAATAAAATGTATTAAATGTAATCACCAATTATCCTAAATGATGACCAAATGATGAGTCAATATTTCATGTTTTGACCCTTTGAAAATATGGAACTACAAAGAGATACTTTGCCTAAGTTCTTGTGAATATGGTTCCCTTACTAAGCACCATATTTTCTTGAAAAATTAAAATCACTACATTCTATGCTATGAAAACAGGTTTTACAACCTGTGGACTCTAGTCTGATGCATTGAAAAAACATACTCTTGCCTCAAGAGTCATGCTACTTATTGCAGAATTTACATTCTAAATCTAGAATTTATATTCTAAGTGTGTTCATGGATATGAACCTCCACATCTTAAGCATTTCTAAGTGAATCTGTAAGTACTCTTTTTCTTTTCAATTTTTGTTGCCACAAGCAACAATAGCAGTGGACATTTGCATTAGAATATATTCCTTTATCCAGTCACATGTGTGGATACAGTCTTTTTTGAGGTATTTTAAGTATTAAATTTGGTTAAGAGTTCAACACAACCGAGGAATTCCACAACTTATTGTTCAAATGTAGAAAAATATTACAAGATTTACCTCCAAGTTGTTTTGATTTAGTTTTTCACTTTGATGGGCTAGTTTTAAAGGGTAGTTTTATGTTTGCAGAAAAATTGAGTATAATTGTACAAAGATTTACCATATACTATGTCTCCTGCCACCAAATATGCTATAGCTTCTATTATCAACTCCAATGGAATGGCATATTTATTACAGAATATGAATGCACAAATTACATATATATATATATATATATATAGTGATATCATCAAATTTCATAGTTTACATTAAGGTTGCATCTTTTGTTGATTTGGACTAATACATGTTAACATATATCCACCATTACAGTAACACATAGAGTTGCTTCACTGCCCAAAATATCCACCATTGAGTCCCATGTTGTGCTTTGAATACACCTACAATGCTCTTTTCCTTGCATCTTTTCACTGACAAAATGCCTTAATCTGTGCTAATTACCCTCAGATCTCCAGTGGCCTCTTCTCATAAAGTCTTTTGTAAAAATGTAATTTCTCTGTATATTCTTCTTGTTCTTGTTTAAAATTGCTTCCAACCAAGATTCTAGATCTCATCTCTGTCTTCTCTCCCCTCTCTCTTCCTCCTCATCCTGCTTTCTCCTCGCTTCCTCTTTGTTTTGCCTATATTCTAGGGAATTTCCAAACAATTTTCACCAACATTCTTATATTTTTGCTTGTTTTGTAATCTTACCATCTGTAGTTTTAAATGCTATCTTCTTTTTCTCTCATTTGTCCATTTCTTAGCCTTTCAATGTTAATAGATTATAAATATTTCAGAATTGGGAATTCTAATTGGAATAGAATTTACAGTAAAACCAGCCTTTCAAATATTATGAAAATAACTTATATCTAGTAAAAGTTTGAAGTAAGATAAAAAACAGATTTTTCTCTGTATATTGGCTCTTACATGTTATCATTCGTATACCTTTTCTGAAAAAAGTACTTAAAAAAACAAATGTTACAAATGTAATTAAACAGTGTTGAATTAAAGATAAGCTTCAAAAGGAATGTCTTTAAAAGGGACATTTAACATAATTTTCACCCCTTTCCTTTACCCAATTAGAATTTTGAGAAAAACCAAAACAATGAGCCATGACCCATATACAACATTTCTCATTAAAGCTTGAAAATCATATTGATTTCTATGAATGAATCTGGCTAATAGTGAGATTGCACTAAATCAGTTTAGACTGCACTAGCATCCTATCGTGTTGAGACTTCTGAGTCATAAAAACAGTGCATCTCAAACGACATTATTGACACTTTGGATAAAATAACTAATTGTTGTTTGGGTGTGCCCTATTCATTACATTATGTTCAGCCAGTAGAACAAAACTCCTCTCACTCTGTTTCCAAAAGAACCCAGTTCTAACAAGACAAACTGTCCTCAGACATGTCATATGTCAGGAGCAATTCTACATAATTTTTGGGAAAAATCATTTGATTAGGCCTAGTTCTTCTTCCTACAAGCCAACTATTGTATGTTGAGACATAACTCCATTTTGGCATTCAGTCACAGCTAAAACTTCAATGGTCCAGTGATTCTGTGATGCTCCAGGACAAAAATTACATCAGCTGGAACAAAATCTTCACATGGATAGTTCCTTATTGTTCTAGGATTTTTCACCCCTTCTGCCTCCACTGCTCTCTGAATCAACATTTTATATTTTATATTTATATTTATAAGACTTTATGAACAAATCTTCAGTAGCGCAGGAATTAGTACAAATAATCAACAAGTTGGATCTCTCTTAATAAAAAGTTTCTGCAGTGCAAGAGAAACCACCAACAGAGCTAAGAGTTAACCTACAATGTGGGAAAAAATTTTACCTGCTGCTCCTCAAAGGACTAGTATCTAGAATAAATAAATAACAACAAAAAAATTAGAGACTCCAAATTTTAAGACCCAGTCCAAATGGGCATCTGAAATAAATAGGCATTTCTCAGAAAAAGAGGTAAAAGCAGCAAATAAACATATGAAAAAATGTTCCTTCCACATCACTGGTCATTTCAGAGATGCAGATGAAAACACTGAGATTCCACCTCACTCCAGAAAGAATGGCTGCTATCAAAAAATCAACCAGGGGCTGGAGACTTAGCTCAGTGGCTCCGGTGCCTGCTTTGCAAGTGAAAGGACCTGAGTTTGATCTCTGGTAACAACAACAACAAAAATCAACCAATATCAAACCTGGTGGGGCTGTGGGGGAAAAAGGAACATTTCTCCGCAGTTGGTGGGCATGCAGCTGGTGCAACCACTGTGGAAATAAATGTGGGGATTCCTCAAAAACTAGGATTAGAGGTCCTGTTTGGCTCAGCTATTCCTTTTATGGATATATTCCCCAAATAATTAAAAGCATATCACAGCAACACATGTGCACCCATGTTTATAGTGGCACAGTTTGGAATGGCTAAATCCTGGAAACAGCTTAAATGCCCATCAACTGGTAATTGGATAAAGAAGACATTTTTTCTTTTCTTTTTTTTTGTTTTTGTTTTGTTTTGTTTTGTTTTTTTCTTTTTTTGGTACTGGGGATTGAACTCGGGTCCTTGCTCTTGCAAGGCAGGCCACCGAACCGCTGAGCTAAATCCCCGGCTTCGGCATTTTTTCTTTTTTATGAAACGGGGTACTTCTCAGCCATAAAGAAAGAAATACTAGAGACATTTATAGCTAAATGAGTGCATCTTGTGGCCATACTCTTTTCTTTTTTATTGAGTTTATTGGTACTTTTAAAGTATACAGTACAGTTACATTTATCATTGGGATCTTGTACCTTACATGACAGGTGTTGGTTCTCATTTTACCCCATACCCCTTCCCTCCTTCACCTCCTCAACCCTCCCCTATTTACAAAGTGTTTGTTTCCATTTTTTCCTTGTCTCATACTCTTAAGGAAAATTAGTAGGACACACATTTGTAAATACACAATAGTTTCTCTGGTGTGAAAAACTATAAGTGTAAATAAGATCATAATTGTATAACTGATGATATGAAATAGGAAGTAAAAGCCTAAGTGTGTAGAAGACTTGGAAAGGTTAGGGGAAAGGAAAGAAGGGAAAAGAAAAAAATATTAGAAAAGGAAAAAAAAATGGAAACAAAGTCTTTGTCAATAGGAGAGGGTGGAGTGGGTGAAGGGAGGGCACGGGTATGGGGAAAAAATGAGAACCAAGACCTGTCATGTAAAGGTACAAGATCCCAATGAGGAATGTAAATGTATTTTATACCTGAAAAGTGCCAATAAACTCAATGAAGAAAAAAAAAAGAAAAAGGTGAGAAAATCCATTACTAACAGCTAGCGGTTAAAAAAATACAAATACTCTTTCACCTAAAGATCAGTTCGTATGGAACCTTGACTCTTCAGAGAAAAATTAATACTTCTGAGAGTTGTATGTGCATCTGTAAAGACTAATGGATGCCTCAAATATAACTCATAAAATGTTATAGTATAACTTATAGAATGAAATAAAATATAAACAAAAATAACACAAAAGACAGGGAAAGTGAATAGATGGAATTTTTATGATTATAAGGTCCTTATACTTTATGTGGCTAATTATTAGTTGAAAAAAATTGTCATACTAAGAATGCATTTGCAATTCAGTAGACAAAATAACTATTACACTATCAAAAACAAATAACTGAATTGTAAAGGAACATCTCTGTTAGCAATTATATTAAATAATGATATCAAAATAAACAGGATGTTTAAATTAAAATTATTACAGTAAAAACCACATTGCCACTAATTCTTTCCAAACTATTCCTTCACATTTATTCAAACATATTAATCCTGTTATTCTTGCCACTTTCTGGAGTAGTACTAGAAGTTCTCTTCTGTGAATGTCTTTGTGAGATACGATAAAAAAAAAAAAGTACATGGATGCTACTGCCGAGTGCCATCCAACCAAAAGTCAGGCCTGCAAAACATATTGCAGTGTATCCTTATCCACTGTATTCACCAGATTGGCATGCTGGTTATGTCTCTTCCTCAAAGTCAAATGATCAACAGGTGCATAAATTTTGAATCAGTAAAGAATGTGTACTTAGGGCTGGGGATTTAGCTCAGTGGTTCCTCTACCTGCCTGGCAATTGCAAGGACCCGAGTTCGATCCCCGGTACAAAAAAAAAAAAAAAAAAAAAAAAAAAAGAATGTGGACTTATTTCCTAGGCCATATGTTCCCAGTATAAAATTCTTGAGCATATCCAATGTTATTTAGACCAAAAAATTGGTTCTTACTGGGTATATAGTACCACTTTCATGATATTTGGAATATTCATCTACTGCTTAACTCATGTTCCTGCTAATTACAAGTATATGGGCTTGACACTATTGTTTTGAAAATCCGTTTAAAATATATATACTATGTTTTCATGATAATGTCTTTACACAGTCTTCAAATATTACCACAGAAAATAAATTGATGGATTTTTTACATATTATACCATTCACAGAAATGAGTATCCTAGTGAAAATAGCAAGACAGAAAGCCATGCAGGAGATGAGTGCAAAGACCAAGGTGATGTCCACAGACAAGTACTGTATGGATTCAAGATACATATTGGAGGCATGAGAAATTGGTAAATAATTTAATGTACAGATTAGGAAAAATATTATTTCTGGTTTGGGTACCGAGCAAAGTAACAAGCAAACAAAAAACTTTGTATGTTCCCTATTTATAAACTTTGAAGAAACACTTTGTTTTTAGATTACTTTTATTCCACCCAAAGGACTCGTACAGCTCTCCAGCAGGCTATGGGCCATTCATTTGAGAACGGTGTAGTTTTACTGTAGGAAAGAGCATCTTGGTATTGGAGACCTAGATTCAGCTGAATACCTTGGTAAAGCCAACTAACCATGCACAGCCTATGTTTCCTCATCTGTAAAACAGGTCAATGATAGCTTCTTTACAAAGTTCTTGTGAGGGTCAAAACAGAAAAAAACTTTAAAAATGCCTTTAGTGGAGATTGAACTTGTAAGAATTTCAACTATGCTTTTTAACTTTCCTTGTGTGTGGCTTAACTTGGTGTCATATATATATATAGTGTTTTTATAGTTAAATTGATTTTGATATAAATATATTATTGGTAATATATCACAAATAAAATGCATAATGCATAACTGTTCTTACTTATACTTATATATAAATTACATGACTATATGCATACATTAGTGAAATGAAGCAGAAAGCAAAAATGGAACCCCAAAATTCAACCAGAGCATTCTTTATATGCATAATGCTAGTGGAAAGTTAGTACCAGCTAAGGAATGTTGTAGCAAAGATAATAGCTCTTTGTCAACCTTATTTATTCTTCTCAATGCTAGAATGCTCAAAGAATGCCTAAGGCTTTCTAGTTGATGTCTTTGAAGCATACGATCAATTTTCTGATTTTCCTCACTCTGGATCTCATCTAAAGGGAAAGGCAAAGTACTTCTCTTGAAGAATAGTTTGCACACTGACCAGCTAATATACTTTAACAGTACCAATATTTTAACAAAAATAAGAAGAGAGTAAAAGCAACTTGAGATTTCTTTTTTTTCTCATTGAGTTTATTGGTACTTTTTAGGTATACAGTACAGTTACATTCATCATTGGGATCTTGTACCTTTACATGACAGGTCTTGGTTCTCATTTTTTCCCCTTGATTGATTCTTTCAGTTAGAAGGATTCTTTTCTGGTTGTTTTACTTCTTTTACCACCATAATAGTGTTTCTCCTTTCATATCCTCTACTGCCATTGTTTGACTCATGTGTGCATTATACCTTGTCACCATATTATATTGTAAAGTTCCAAAACTTTCTCAACACTAAAGTAAACGTTTAAAATGAATGAAAAACCTAATATTATATAGAGGGCTAGATAAATAGGTAGAATGTTTGGGCTAAAGTCTGGCCAGTTGGACAAAAGGAATGAATCCATTATTTAAGACTGGCAGATTTTTGTAAAACTTTTCTTTTTTAAAATAGATATTTAGAAAAAATATTTATCATTATTAAGTTTATGGGTACATTTTAGGTATATAATACAGTTATATTCATCACTGGAACCTTGTACCTTCATATGACTGATCTTGGTTCTTATTTTTCCCCATTCTCCAGCCTTCCCTTCACCTCCTCCACCTTTCCATTTACAAAGACATTTTTATACAGTCTCCAGTTGATATACAATTGGGTTGTTTCCAAATTTTAGCAATTACAAACTGTGCCACTATAAACATGCTTGAGCATATATTGCTGTGGTATGATTCTTTTAATTCCTTTGGGAAGACACCCAACAGAGGAATAGCATCTACTTTATCAATAATACTCTCATAAATATGGGGAACTCAGTAGGAAACATTAAAACAATCCTTTCTATAACTGTTATCCTCCAAGACAGTACTAGACTTACAAATATATGAATTAACATCTGGCTTTTAAACTAATATAATCAGATATAACCTTTACTTGGCTATTATTTAAAGAAATATCTGTCCCAATCTCCTACCCTTCCATTACTACTCCATAAATTTTGTCACCCTAGGTTGATATTTTCACAGTCAACTTGCAACTGACTCATGAGTGTGAAGGTTTTGCCAAAGCCATCTTCTCTGCAAGAACACAAAGAAAATGAATTGACTGTTGTCAAATTCTACAGACATTATTGAATTCTATACAAATCTGTAGCAGGTAAATAATTAGTATTTCATTACCTCCCATGCCATATATATGATTTCTGAAGAGTAGTATATTACAGATAATATACTGTATTGGGCATTTCAAAGACATATACTCCATATTTTCCCATGGAGGCAGTGAAGTCACAATGGCTTAATGAGGATTTAAAATGTGCACCCATGAGTAATTTCTTCAAAATTAATGTAAGCTATTTCAGATGACTGGAAGAAGTTTGAGAAGTAGAATATAACTGGATATATAATAAGCCAATTTATCTTAATCCTTTCTGGCCTAATGTGAATTTTCCTTAAGGATTAGAAAAAGTCTCTCTCTGTGTTTGTCTCTCTCTCTTTCTCATTCTCTGTGTGTTTCTCTGTCTCTGTCTCTTCCCTCTCCACCTCCCCTCCACCTCCACCTCCTACTCTACCTCTCTCTGGTGATTGAGCACAATGCTTCTGTATGTTAGCCAAACATTATACATTGAACTATACCCTCAGTTCTCTTGTTTATATAACACAGTATAAGACATGAAACATTTTGAAAAAAATTACATTACCCAAAGTTCAGGGCAAAGTCTAAAAAGGCTGTAAGAACTGAAATCTAGATATGCAGGAATGGTAAGGAAGTGGAAAAAATAATGACATGCTAATCTTGACATTTAAGATCAGAAAACTTGAATTTGTGTCCTGCCTTAACCATTTATTTGCCACTAAACTTTTGTTAGTTTACCTATTTGTGAAGGGAACAATCAGAGGTGACCATATTTGTGGAAATTTCACAGAACTAATCATTACACATACTTTTAAGAAGTTTGGCACCAATGAGAAAGTGAGAACTGGCACGGGAGTCTAAATGATAGCAAGAATTTATATGATGCATTTAGGGGTTAGAGTGTACTTTCCCTAAATTCTTGTCTTGCAGTTTTTAAGTGTAAGTTGTAGAGACCAAGAGGTCCCTGATATAAAAGAGTATACCAAACCAGTACAAAGTGTTGCCGGAAATGAAGGACCTGTCCTTGGTGAATTTCCGACAATGTTGGTAAATATCAGTTGGCAAAATATTCACTGGATTTTCAAAAGCAGAGCGTGTTCTAATGACCACTTGGATGGATGAATGAATAAGTTGCTTAAATTGACCCTGTATTGCTTATACACAAGGGTGGATGTAGAACATCCTTCAAAATCTTCATGTGTTCCAAGGTGGGTTCATGGAATGTGACTAAATTTCCTCCTTTATGTTGTAGCTGCTGAGTACTGTGTCCCAGCTATGGGAAAGTGACCAAGACAGCAGGAGGGTGAGATGATGCGAAGTCACAAAGTTTAGGGACAAGTGGGGAATCTATAAAATCAAAACTATAATTATACATAAGATCCATTGGAAAGTAATCAAATAGCTGTAAGAAACTGAAAACGGGACGTTTGTGAGAGGGTATGAATGTGTATTTTTGTGTGTGTGTGTGTGTGTGTGTGTGTGTGTGTGTGTTTATATAGAGGGAGGACAATGTGACATAATGTACTCTTAAGAGAGATAGAATGATTAAGAGTTACAGTGGAGGTTGGAGGATTTTTTTAAATCCAATATGAGAAAAGCTTCATTTTAAGAGAAAGTGGAAAAGGTGAAAAATTATTAATCATGAGTCAAAACTATAAAAATTTCTTGCCAGTATTCATTCATTTTATTCTGTCATCTCCAATAGATTATAAATCTTTTGAGGAGGGAGAATGTCTTCCAAGTTTTTAAATTTTCCTTATTGTTTTCTTAGAATTCTTGAATATATGGTATGATTATAGATAATGTGGACAGAATGCAATATTTTGAAGAGGACACAACAATGAAAGCAGTTCTATGTCAGTTTCTGTGTAAGAGGAGGTTAGCATGCTCTATCTATAAAAAAGCAAAGTGACAATAATTTAACACTAACTATAGAACATGAAAAATTAACAAAACCCTGGAACTTTTAAATTTTTCTGCCTGCTCATATATTTTATAGAAAAATAAAAAATATAAATATGAGATGTCTTCAAGATAAAATAAGTTCCTCTGTCCTACTGTTTACATTATACCTTGCTTTCCATCCTGCTTAGGATGTGGCAACTGTCCTTCACTTATTTACATTTACTCTACAATGGAAATAAACAATAGATGTGCGTATACCTGCCATTCCACCATCATTACTTTAAAAGGTGATAATCTCTCACAGAATCAGCATGACTAGTTAATAATTGTTGGTTCACTCAAATGAATATTCTATGAGTGAAAATAAAAATAGAATCATAAAGGATATCCCTTTTATTGTGAAAACAATCACATCACTGGTTATAGGCTCATCTCATCACTACAGACTGTTACTAGTAATGAAAAGTTCTGCCCCAGATATAAGTGGAAATTCCAAGCTAAAGAGTCTATTGGAAGATTCATTGCTTCCCATCAAGGCACCTGGCAGGGCACTATAGCATGTTAGTGTGTGTTATTCCCTCATACATCAAAATCTGCTTGCCAGTGTTATATTTATTGACCTGTCCAGCTCATTTTCCATGATTGATCACTTTTGCCACCAAAGGTTTCCCCATTGCCCTACCATAGCAAAGTTCTCACAATGCTTTGAAAAATTAAAAGACCCTTTAATGTTTCACTGGAAAAATCCTCAATTTTACAGCAACGAGGAACATCCCTTATTTTGGCAGCTCCTGCTTTTGCCACCCAAAATCCAATTCCTCTTTTTTACCAAAGGAAGACCCTATTTTATTGAAGCCAGAAATGTAACCACTTTCACATTTAATTTTCCAGGTTTAGTAGTTATGTTACCTAACTCTGACCAAAATAATATAAAGCAGTGTTCTAGTGACTGGAGCATACAGGAAACTATTATTTTCTTCAGAAGGGACATGCCATCCAGAATTTATCTTTGCTTTTCACTGGCCTTACTTCTTTTCTCTAGTACATGAATGTGAGACTATGTATGATAGTGGAATAACTACATTAACTTTATGAATATGAAGGTGAAAGTATTCTGTAAGTATGAGGATTTCCCTTACTGCATTTACAGTGTAAGACCTATTGCCAAAAATTCCCCCAAAATACTTCCACTTACTTTTCTTGCCATTTTGGGGGGAAGTTCTGGAAGTCCCCTTTCATGAGTGCCTTTATGAAGTATGATTAAAACATATATGATGAACGCTGCTGCTAAGTGCCACCCAGTAGAGAGAAAGGCAGACTTGCAATGCACTGCAATGAGTCCTCATCCACCTTATTAACCAGATCTCGCACTGTGTGACATCTAACTCTTTCCCAAATAAATGCTAAATAAATGTTTTTGAATTTATTGATGACATCTTAAGCTGTGCAACTAAAGACATTCATGAGAAGACTTCCAGAACAGCTTCAGAAAGCATAAGAGTGATGGGATAAGTGAACTTGAAAAGAAAGGAAGTATTTGGAGTTTTTTATTGTAATAACTTTTTGAATTTAAACATTTATTGTATTATCAGTCATACCTCATATACATACACATACAATGAGTAAAAAATATTTTCCTGATAATGTATATGTTGATAAGCACAGGTACTACTGTTAATTCTCTTATTAAATTACATCCCTGAAAGTAAAACTAATTAGAAAATACTCATAGTAAAGTATTAATTAGTAAAAACTAATGAGTAAAGTAAAACTAATAGCTGCTCAGAATTGCTTTTGCTACTTAAATTTCGGGCTCCAAATGATTTTAGGATTGTTTTCTCTATTTCTGTGAGGTATGCTGTTAGTATTTTGATTGGGATTGCATTAAATATGTATACTAAATTTGGAAGTATAGCCATTTGTACTATGTTGGTTCTTCCTACCCAAGAACGAGGGATGTTTTCAATTTTCTGATATCCTCTTTGATCTGTTTTTCCAGAATGCTGTGATTTTTGAAGTAAAGTTCATTTGCTTCCTTTGTCAGGAATGCTGGTTCCCAAGCATTTCATTTTTTTTTTTTTGATGCTGTTGCGAAGGTTAATTTCTCTCTTTGTGAATTTATTGTTTGTGTACAGGAATGCTATTGATTTTTGTGTTTACTTTGTATCCAGCTACACTGATTAAGGTTGGAATCAAATCTAAAAGTCTTTGGAGGTCTTCTATGTAAAGTGTCATGTGATCTCCAAATAATGATAATTTAACTTCTTCTTTTCCTATCCTTATTATTTTTATTTCTTTCTCTTATCTAATTGCTCTGGCTAGTGTTTCCAGAACTATATTGAATAAGAGTGGTGACACTGGACATCCTGGTCTTCTTCCTGATTTTATAGTGAGAGCTTCCCATTATTGTCCATTTAGTATTATGTTGAGTATTGGTTTGTCATAAATGGCTTTCTTCAGATTGCAACAAAGGCCATCTATTCCAATTTCCATGGCAAGAGGCATCACAATCTTAGACCTGAAATTGTACTAGAAAGCTACCATGATAAAAACAGTATGGTACTGACAAAAGCAAAGCAAAACAAAACAAAACAGACCTGAGGCTCAGTGGAACAAATTAGAAGATACAGAAACAACTCCAAACATACTCAGGGAACTTATCTTTGACAAAGGGGCCAAATTCCTTCACAGAAAGAAAGATAGTCTCTTTAATAAATGGTGCGGAGAAAATTGACTTTCCATGTGTTGAATATTAAATCTAGAACCATATTTATCACCATACACAAATTTAAAATTAAAATGGTTAGAAAATTGAACATTGAAATGGAAACTCTGTATTGATTGGAAAATAAAATAGGTAGAAGTCTTGAAGATATAGGTGTAGGTAAAGTCTTTATGAAAAAATTCCTGATTGCATATGAAATAAAGCAAATAATCAACAAATGGGATCTCATCTTATTAAAGAGCTTTTGCACAGCAAAAGAAACCATCAACAAAGTGAAGAGACAACACACAGAGTAGGCAAAACTTTTGTCAGCTGTTCCGTAGACAAAGGACAATATCTAGAATATGTAGAGAACTAAAAACATCAGACCTTTCAAATTTAGAGACCCAGTCCAAAGGAGAGCGTCTTCCATGAATAGACACTTCTCAAATGAAGACGTAGTAATGTTAAACAAATATATGAAAAAATATTTAAAAATCACTGATCACTTGAGAGATACAAATTAAAGTAACTTTGAGGTTTCATCTCACCCAAGAAAGAATCAGCTAATCAACTGATATCAAGTATTCAACTGATAACAAATGCTGACAGGGATGTGGGGCAAAAGGAACACTTTTCCACTACTGCTAAGTGTGTAGACCGGCACAACCACTGTGGAAATCAGTGTGGAGATTCCTCATACAACTAGGAGTAGAGGCTCCATTTGACCCAGCTATTCTTCTTCTAGGTATCTTCCTGAAAGCATATATGCACACCCATGTCTACAGCAGCACAATTTGTAATAGTTAAATCTTAGAAATAGCCCAAATACCCATCAATGGATGAAGAAAATGTGGTATTTTTATAAAATTGAGTACTACTCTGCTCTAAAAAAGGTTAAACTTGAGACATTTTTAGGTTAATGGATGTATCTTGAGACCACACTCAAGTGAAATAACTCAGACACACATGTTTAAATACTGGATTGTTTCTCTGTTGTGAGAAACTGAAAGTGTAAATAAGGACTAAAATATATAATAGATAATGAGAAATGGGAAGAAAATATTCAAATGGGGAGGGGAACAATGGAGTGGGCAGGGGGCAAAGAAGGAAGGAAGAAGAAACAGAGAATAGAAGGAAAAAACAGAAACAAAGCCTTTGTAAATAAGGAGAGGGAGAGAGTATGAAAAGAGGGATGGTGAATGGGAGAAAAGGAAGAATCAGGATGTTTATGTGCAGATAAAATTCCCTACGATAAATGCTATCACTGTTGTTACGTATTCCTAAAATGTACCAATAAAAAGAATAAAAATAAAAAGTGAAAGCAATAGTGGGGTCACTCATATATATTTATCATTAAATATATATGTGTAATTTAGACCTTTATCATCTTTGAAGATTTTCAAATAATTATGCCAAAATGAGTTTTATTGTTTTTGCAGAATAATGATTTAACCAGTGATTGGAAAATAATTCACATATTAATGATAACAAAGTACAACCCAACAAATAATTCAGCCCCTATGCGTGACCAACTCCTGGAACATAAACTCCTGGAAGGAGTGATCATATGCAAACTTCTGCATATTTTGCATCTTTTTTCTTGTTGATAAGTACAAATTTAGCTGTGTTACAACACACTCAGCTACTAAATTCTTCAATGGATGAGTCCATCGACGGCGTAGTGTAGCATATTCCAATCTTCTTCCAAACACAGGAGAATTTAGAGAAACATTTTAGATCTAAATCACAAGCGCAAGGTCCGAAGTTCAATCTCCAGTACAAACAAACAAACAAAAAAATTGTAACAGAGACTGACTGTGGATATAAATACAAACTAAGTGAAATTTGCATTTGATTGTTTCCTTTCCAATTCTGAGGGAAACTAAGAAGGATTTTACTCAATGTTCATAGTAAATATTTATCATCTGGTCTGCATATTTCTTCTTATATAATCAATTGTCTTCAAATAGATTTTAAAAATAATATCATTTTCAGAGTTCTGTGGTTGAAACCAAGGTGATTTGTCTTTGGGGACTTTCATATGGTTTTAGTCACGTGGACACTGTGCTGCTTGAAAAAAATGGGTCACTAATGTGGCTGCTGATTGCTCCTGGCCGTCCACTGGTAGCCCAGGGGAATTTGTTGACTGAAAACCCTATGTCCTCTCTAAGCGTTCCAGGTTCCCACAGAAGATGGCTTAACTGCAAATGGAAGATCTCAAGACTGGGGGATTCCAGGAAGTACAGGATGAAGTCACAAAGTTTCTTGCGACTTAGCCCCAGATGTCACTGACTTCTCCTCCTGCTGCATTCTATTGGTCCTGTAGCCCACACATAGGTTCTTAGAATTTGTCTTTTGATATGAAACTAATACGATGCCATTGAGAAGAGGATATGGGAGATGTAATTTTAGGCCATCCTAGGAAAATACAATCTTCTACAAATTCTATGACAAGAATGATCACTGTTTTTATCATATGTATTCTTTCATTCCTTTAAATAATATGCTCCCAAAGTTATTACTAATATTCTTAGAGTTGTTTACTAGACTCATAGATATTTCACTAGGCATTGCAATATTAACTTTTTCTCTTTATCTGTCTCTCTATCTCTCTCCTCACACACACACAGACATACACAGATACATCCTCACACACATACTCCCTCCTGTAACTGTATCCTTAACTTTATATGACTGTAGATATAAGACCATGTCCCGGCCAGGCCAGGTGAATGGGAATGATATGTTCATCTTCTAGACACCCTCCAAAGGTGAGACTACTGGGGTGTCATGGGTTTATTTTTACCTTATTTTCACTAGCTTGGCAATTATAAGGAGCAGAGCAAGCGAAGAAGTCCCATTTTGATGGCAGCAGTATTTCTCCCTATGGAACTTCAGAAAAAAAAAAGTGCATTCTCCTTTGTAGTTTGCCTAATGTACCTTAATTTGCCTGTTCCTAAACATAGATTGAACCGTTGGGTTTTTTTTCAGCTTTAATTGAGTTTATTGGTACATTTTAGGGATACAGTACAGTTACATTCATTGCTGGGAATTTGTACCTCTACATGACAGGTCTTGTTTCTCATTTATTCCCCTCGTCCCTGCCCTCCCTTCACCCCCTCCTCCCCTCCCCATCTACAAACACTTTATTTCCATCTTTTCATTATCTCACATTTTTTTCTTTTCCCTTTTTACCCTTCCCCTACCTGTCCCACCTTCCCTACACCTTTAGGTCCTTGCTTCCCATTTCTAATTGTCAGTAATCTTATTAGGATCTTCTGTATTATTGCAGTTTATTCACACCAGAGAGGCTATTCGGTATTTACACATGTGTGCCTTATTTATTTCACTTAGGAAATATATATCTTCAATATGTACCTATTTTCCTATGAATGAATCTATTCTCTCATTCTTTATGGCTGAGTAATATTCCATTTTATAGAAAAACCACATCTTCTTTATCCAGTTTCCAACGGATGGGCAAATGGGCTGTTTCCAACTTTTAGCTATTACAAACTGTGCTGCTATAAACATGGGTTTTTACTGGTCTCTTCATCATAGCAACTTATGCCACCTTTAGATATTGTATATTTATGTTCTATTTCAAAAGTTGATGGAATATACATTATCATATGGCTTCTTTTTGGATAACAGGTGGAATCCAACAAAGTAGATATGGTGATAGAATATTTTAGTAGGTTATAAATTAAATAACATATGCTTAGTCATAAAAGCTATATAATCAATACATTTTCATTTTTCACCAATCATTAATCACTTTAAAAGTCTATTGAATATAAATTTTCCTAAAAAATTGAAAAAAAGTCTCTGTAAGTAGGAGAGGTTGGGGGGTGAAGGGAGGGCTGGGATATGAGGGAAAAATGAGAACCTAAATCTGTTATGTAAAGGTACAAGATTCTAATGATGAATGTAACTGTACTGTATACCTAAAAAGTACCAATAAATTCAATAAAAAGAAAAAGTTTTCCTAGAGGATATATGTGGGTGTGTGTGATGCAGACAGAATGGAGAAAGTTTTTTTTTTCTCATTTCATAGTAAATCTACTTGAAGACAAGTTCAATTTAATAAATTCAAGGTAATTGTAAGCAATTAGTACTATTGTTTCTGATTACAAAAGAGTGTCATAGGAATCATCTTTAGAAATCTCTGTTCTTCCTTCTTCAGTGACATAGTAATTTTGTCCTATTGAAATTTGCAGGTTTACATCATTCTAGTAAGAAGCAATAGTCATTACTTGTTTCCATTTCCAGAAGTCTCATTTGAAGGTTATTCTTTCATTTGAAATCTATTAGCATGTGGTTCCAGGCTCAGAAATCTGTAAGCAACTGTAAAGGCCACCACATGTTCAGGGATTTAAGTGTTACCTCCTAAACTCAGCATGCTGTCCAAAATCTATTTGGAAAAGGAGGACTAACTGAGATTCATATTGAAATTTTAATTATTAAGTTCATTCTCCATTCAAATGCTATTCTTTCTATTTTTTTAAATGAAAAAGGTGTGTTTGCTCCCAATTTTTTCCTACTCTAGTTATCCATATTGAAAATATTTTCATTTCCCTGTTTTCTGCAAGAAAACTGAATCAGAATTGGAAAAGTTTCTACTGGTAATGCTGAACACAGCGTCTACCATCTCATAGTCCCTATTATCTTCTAGAGGACTAAAAGAACAATGTTGATTCAGGATGAATTGATTCCTGCATTCAGTCAAGATTTTAGAAGTTCAGTATATTTTATCAGCCTGAACAAGTTAAAAAGCTCACTATAACTACTGGATATGTCTACTTTAGGAAATCACTAATTCAGACTTGTTTTATTAAAGTTTTCCCAATTCTATGTTTAAAAACTTAATTGGTTTTTAAAAAATATATAGTTAGCTTATCCTAATGAAAAACCAAATTCAAAGTATCAGAAGAATACATTTTTAGAAGCAAATAAAATTGGAAGACAGCTGGAACTAGTGACCTAAGTAGATATCTGCTCACATTTAATGGTATCTGTTTCTGATTACATGGATAGTATTACTAATCCTATGTTACTGAAAGCAAATATCATTTCAGCAAAACTATTACACTGCATTTCAGTTACAAATAACAATATAATTGTACTTGTCTAATGGGTTCCTGTAATGATAAGGGTTAGTTTTTTTGGTAACTCAGGACTCGGGAATCAAACTCAGGACCTTGATCTTGCTAGGCAGGTGCGCTGCCATTGAGCTAAATCCCCAGCCCCCCTCATATACTTCTTTAGACCTAAGTTTGCACAGCTCACACCTGGATTTATGTATCAGTAAAAATACACTCTCATTTGTGTGCTGACATTCAAGAGATTGTGTAACCACTTCCTAACTGAAAGCTGGCTGGTTGTTAAAAAGTCACATGAGAGCTTAGCCATTTCTGAACAAATGAAAACTGATATGAGGCAGACAACTTATTCTAAAACCATAATTATATTTGGCAGAGTAGTTATGAAGCACTTTATAGACTTAGTATCTAATTTGAAACAGAAAGCCTTTGGAGAGATTCTCCTTGTGGTAATTTCTGGAAGCTAAAGACATAACAACTATTCCCAAGAGATGAGTGGATTTGATTACACATTTGGCTCCTCTTCTTTCATCTTACATAATTATTGAACTATGACTACCTGAGTTCCAGGAGAGGAAACATGGTTTTAGGAACAACTTGCTTTGTAGATCCACGGATATTGGTTTTAATGTGTTGACAGAAAAGTCAGGTTGTTTTTCCTTGGCACCTTTCATTTCTTAGGATTTTGCCCTATTCATGATGTTTTTATAAATTTGTCATTTTCTTGCTTGTAAAAACGAAAACTTTGGAGGACTCAACATTATCACCACATTAAGTTATTAAGCAGGTACAGCATAGCCCTTCAATTGAAATAAACTATTTATGTTAATTTGGAAGAACTTCCTGATATTGATCCACTATTATTGTGAAAATAATTGATTTACCACTCAAGAAAGGAGTCTTCTTCTATTATCACTTGCTTCTCATCAAGTTTTGAGGAAAGACCAATTTTCTTGTGAGGATAAAATCACCTGCTAAACCCACAGTTAATGCATGCATTCTTATGCCCTAAGACCAACAAGATAACAGACCAAATGTTTATTATCAGAATTTGTTAAAATTAAGATTTATACATTTCAGTAGTCCAAATGCCTTGGAAAAATAAGGGAACAACAATAGGAGTTCAGAATAATACAACTTCACACTGTTTTCTGGTGGGGCTATCATTTCCAACCTGTATATTTGTGTTTTGCCAAGATAAATCTCCCATTGGTGTGTGGGTATTTCTTTCTTTCTTTTTTTTTTTTCATTGAGTTTATTGGTATTTTTCAGGTATACAATACAGTCACATTCCTCATTTGGATCTTGTTCCCTTTACATGACAAATCTTGGCTCTCATTTTTACCGCATATCCCTTTCCTCCCTTCACCCCCGCACCTCTCACTATTTACAAAGATTCTGTTTCCATTTTTTTCTTTTCTCATATATTTTCTTTTCCTTTATTTCCTTCCCCATCCTTCCCATTTCCCCTACACCTTTAGCCCTTTTCTTCCTACTTCTAAACTCAATTTTTGAATGCATTTCCCTTTTTTTTGGTGGAGGGGGTACCAGGGATTGAACTTTGTGCCTTTCGCCTGTGAGGTAGGCGGCAGAACCACTGAGCTAAATTCCTGGCCTTTAAATGCATTTTCAAAAAGTAGCTATAAACATTAGGTGTTGTATTTGTAGGTGAGCTTAAATTTTAAGGCTTCTACATATACCACATCATACCTTGAATGCAATGCTGAGTATATAAAACCAAAAAATTTCTTGGGCTGGGGTTGTAGGTCAGTAGCAGACCACTTGCCTACCTTGAGGAAGGTCCTGGATTCCGTCTTCAGGACTGCAAGAAAAAAAGAAGTAAAAATTTACTGCTAGAGAAATATTGTGGAGTAATTTCAGTTACATTAAAATATTTACAGTAATGAGTGAATACGATATGTGATTAATGTTTTTCAGATCAGTCAGATAGGAACATTTATAAAATGAATATTCATTTTCGCTGTTTCCTTCCTCATTATTTCCAATTTTACCCATAAATGGAACCAGTTTCTAATAAATTCTCTCCCCTGAAATGTCAGAGTTTCAAGCTAGGTTGGGAAAAGATGCTCCAAAGAATGATATGCAGACAAAGACAATTAGGGCAAAGACTAATAGGATGTTATGTTTTTGTACTGTGTCTCCTTCCAGCAGCACATAGGAAAGAGGAAGATGAAAAATAATAGTAGAAATGCTTCATTCTTAAAAGGCTTATATTAGTTCATGGCTTCAGTGTGCATCTAAGTATAAATTCTGACTGGCAAAACTGTACTTAATATTAAAATCTAATGTATAAGTGTAGGAATCACTATGAAAATTTGGATGGATTTGCTTAGATGCTAGCAGGTATATTTATAATACAGTCAAGGAAAGAATACTGGTTAGAGTATAAAGATGAAGTTAATCTTTCTGACTGAGCTTGAGGATGTAGGCTACTTATTAGTCTGATTGGGAGTGAATCAGATAATGGTGGTGTAATGAGCTAATTTTTGCTCCATCTTGTCAGAGTAGTAGGTGGAGTGTGGAAGTTGTTGCACAGAAGCACATTTTTGTTTTAGTGCCACTCATTCTATGTTTTGACACTAACTTTAAGGGAATCATTTGTGCAAAGTTCAAAGGAGAGTGAGAGTGCTATATTAAATATGTCTTTTAATACCTTGTTCGTACATAACACTAAAAAGATGCTATAGGAAGTAAGATGTAAGTCAGCACTCTGGATTTACAAACAAATGTTGATGCATTCAGAGTGAAACTTTATCCATTAGCATTAGAGCAAAAACAATTTTTTTTTCAACAATGCTGTATTAGTAATGCTGAAGGTAGAATTTTGCATGAGCCTGGATCAAATTTTAGTAATAACTAGGCAAATTTTTTTTTTTGTAGAACATAGTACAGTGCTGATCAAAAAACATTCCCCTAATGTTCATTTATTACTTCCAAGTATTTATTAACATTCAGTACCAGGATAGATAAACTTTTTCTTGTGTTAAAATGGCATTGTAATGGTGTCATCTGGTGGGATGTAGCAGATACACTGCCTGGCTTTGGTGTCAGAACTGAACAGGCTGCCTTCAATTTAACTTGGAACATTACCTAGCCTCCTGAACTCTACCTACTACATCTAAATCACAATTTCTCTGCCCTGAGGGATGTTTACTGAGCTGCTAATAGGCTAAATAATCTGCTATGGTTTGTTTGCTTTGGCTTTCTTCTTAAGGAAAGCAGAACATAGGGGAAACAAAAGAATTCATCAGAATATTACCCAATCACTGAATAATTCTGCATTCATGTACGTAAAATCATTTAAAATATGATGTATATGAAGTGTTATAAGATATATAAATATATTTATTTTTGCTTTGGGTTGTGCCATCCTTTCTGTCCTGGGTTGGAAGTCTCTATCTCTCTCTTTTCTTTCTCCTTTACTAGATCTTAACTGAATAAATGCTTCCATGTTTTTTCAACTCCTCAGCACCCAATTTGCCCAGTAGGGAGATTCAATTGCTAGACTTGGAAGAAAGTATATGGTCTCTCAATGAACTTCTAATTTATCCTTATAAGCAGCAATGTTGATATTTTAATCTCCAGATGTCTGTTACAAATGCCCACTTCTCCTTTAGCCCCACATCAGCTTGTGGGGTGAAGAAAATGAGTGATGAGTTATCGTCATCAAATGTCATTATCTATTTGTGATGGTACTGAGTTCAGAGGAGTACTGCTGAGGGTAGTTAACAATAAACTTTTCTAATATATTAGTTTCTGTTATCAAGACTTATTAGACTATAAACATTATTCTTCCTCTCTCCAACCTCTTCCTTCATCTCCCTATCATCCAGATGGGAACATCATTTAGTTTTGGAGCAAGGAGGATTGTGAGCCATCTGACCAATGTGTAACAGAGAATTTGTTTAATAAGTTAATAAGATAAACGTTTTTTATTTAAAACTTTGTTACTTATTTAATATGGAGGCAACACTTCTTTATAAGTAAATTGCCATATTTTTTTTCAAAATTTGAAAGATGTTTGCCTATTGCCTCAACTCTCAGCTGTTATTTATTGTCTCATTGTATCAACTAATCAAGTGAACAAACTTTCTAGAAAGAGTGTATTCACTTTTTTGTGATTACCAAATTTCCTTTCATATAAGCTACCATTTCACATATTAGCCTGGTAGTAGTAGACAGTTTTCCTGTTGTTTAGACACAATATCCAACACTAGCAAATTAAAAGAGGAGAACTAAATGCTTTTCTTTTTTTGGTACCAGTGATCAAACTCAGGACCTTGTGCTTTTGAGGCAGGCAGAGGCACCACTGAGCTAAATCCCTGGCCCCCCAAATACTATTTTTTTGTAACAGTCCCCAAGTATTTGATGTTTCAGCTTAAAAGCTAATCAAATTCATATATTTGTGTTTCAACGGCTGTCCCTTCTGTAGCCTGTTTGGGGAGTGTCTAATACTATACCCATTTTAAATTGTCCATACCCCAGACTCCAGAGCCTTGCCATTTGTCCACCAGAGGGCACTCCATTGTCGCCTATGTTCAATCGGGGCCAGAGGATTGTTGGTAACAGTAAATCTCTAAAAGGTAGCTGGGGATCTGAGACAAGCAGGACAAATATTCCTCATTTAAAATTTCACCAGGCAAAAGCAAATTAAATTATATAATACCAAGTAAAAATCTTTTATTTCCAGTTTTGATGTTTTCCCTGTGGTTCTAACATATATTTAATCATCTACTTGACATTTGCATTTAAAAGTTTAACATATCCAAAGTTAACCTTCAGACATAGAATATGTGTTACTTTACTCCTAAACTTGCTTCTCTTTCAACCCTCATTTCAGGAATACATCTACCAAGTACACATTTATTAAGTCAAACTCCCGGAAATCTGTGATTCATCTCTCTGCCTCAAATACCCTTCTCTTTCCCAATTAGAACTATCTATTAGTTTCGCTGGCTGCTCTCCAAAGTACATATTTAATCTGCTTTCCATCAAGGTTGAGACACATGGTCTCTCAACAGGACTACCAAAGCGACTTCCTGACTAGTTACTTCATTTGTTTTCTAGTCCACCTCTTCAGACTGAGTCTATACAATATTAGCTAGGTCACACTTTTGATGGTCTAAATCACAGCCTATAAAGTTTTATGCAATTTACTGCCTACCTCTCCTGTACAGTTTTCTATTTTTTAAAAAATTGTAGTTCAATTCCAATATCTTTTTTATAGGTACAAGAGTTTTACAAAAGCAACAATCTCACTTTTATCTGAAAGTTTTTTGGGTTGCTATTCCTTTTTAATGGACACTCTCTCCTTACTATTTGAGCTCATCCCTTATATTTTAATTCATGGCTACATATCATTCTAGGTAAATATCACCTTGTCACAGAGTCTTCTGCTTACTATTTAAGACAAAGTGACATCTCCCTATCCCAATGCCACTTCTAACCTCATGTATTCTTTTATAAGTTTGTTGCATGTATTGATGTATTACCATATTTATGAGTTTATAATATAACTGCTATCTATACAGTGTAAGTTCTATAGATACAATATAATTTCCATGAGATCAGAGATGTGCTAGGTCTGCCAATTTATATATTATTCAAATGTAGAACATAGTTGAGGACATAATCCTCTATCATTAAAATTTTGTTAACTCTATAGTGGATGAATATTTTAATAGGATATCTGAATTTTACAAAAAACCATTAAAGCCTAAAATAAATTATTCCAGGGCTTAGTTTAAAAATTAACCGCATATAAACATTATGATTAAATAATATGCTAAATAACAACTTACTGGAATTTCGAATTCCAGCCAGGGTAGATAGAGTAGCAGAACATAAAGTTGTCCTATCTTAAATAATTAAATAAAGAAACATATTAACATGATGATTTTTCAGATACTGAGATACTCAGTATAGGATGGTGATACTTTGCAGAAGAAAGCCTACATAAGATGAATTGTAAGATTGTGGTACTTACTGCTTGGAGAGTGTTCATGCCACAGAGTAGGCTAGTTGCAAACACTTTCCCAGTTGGGAAGACAAAGTTAAGCCTTTTGAGAAGCCTGAGTTGCTAGAATTTTCAGAACAGATTACTGAAGTGGAGAGAGATGAACAGAGAGGTCTAAATGTCTGCAGATTGTTTCTCTAAAGTTTTCATTTTAATGCCAATCAGCATATTAGGGTGAGGAGATTGCCGAAAATTATGTTAAAATATATTGTACAAGATATTAAAAATATCTAGTTGAAGTGAAAATAAATCTTGTGATATACAGGATATAAAAATATGACATATTATATACATGCAACAACCTTACATAAAGAATCTAAACATTATGTAAGGTAAACATGTACTAATAAAAAATAGTACTCACAAGTACATTTCCTTAGAAAAAATTAGTCCTGAACTAATGGCTACTCTGGTTCCAAGAAACAAAGCAAAAAGGAAATCCTTGAAGTAATCAAACTTTTAAAAAATAATTTGTTTGGTTTCCTAGAATAAACTCTAACTGTCACTGATAAAAATAGGAACTAAAAAGTAAACAGCATATTTGTTATCCAATACACCTTTTTATTTTATTGGAAAAACAGGAAAGTAAACCTCTTAAAGAAGAGAGGAAAATAGAGAAATGACAAAAATGACAGAATTTGTAAGAAAAGAAAAGGCAAAAAATAGTTTTTATATACGCTATTCTTAAGATACAGAAAAACATGAGCACATTAAGGATAGTCATGGAAGATTATTGAAATTGCTGAAATTAAAAATATAGTATATGATATAAAAAAGACACGGAGTGAGAAGGCACAAGAGTAGACACAGAAGAATAGATGAGCAAACTTGAAAAATCAGTTAAGCTATCCAAGGTGAACCAAACGGCATTTAAAACAATGAACAGTATCACTGAAAAACAGTTTAAAATGTATTCCAATTATGGAATCCCCAAAGTAAAGGAGGAATGATGATGAATATTTTAAAACATAATGACTAAATTTTCTTCAAATGATAAAAACTATAAATCACAAATTCAACAGGCCCACGTAGTTGCTGCCACCCAAAAATTAAAATATTTCAAGAAGACACGTCTTAATCAAATTATCTAAAATGCAGTGATGAAGGTGATTTTAAAAAATAGCCAAGTAAAATCTGCATTTTATATGGGAAAATGAAGAAAAGAATGCAAATCATGTCACTGATACCATACTCTTAAAGTAAAGACAAAAACTAGAATTCCATATCACACAAGAATGTCTTTCAAGAAGATTAAAGAATAGAAAGGCAGTTTTTTTATATACAAAGGATAAAATAGTGTCACTAATACTGCAAAAAATATTAAAGAAAACTCTTTGGGAAGATGAAAACTCGGTTTATGCAAGGAATGAAGATAATAAAAATATTTGTAATTTTAAAAATATATGATTTTCTTATTTTAAAATTTATTTAAAACATAATTAAAATTTAAATACCAAAATGAACTGGAACTTATAAGTAGAAGCAAAATAGTTTGTAAAATTAATATAAAGACTAAAGAGAAATAAGAAGTATAATGTGATAAGATTTTACATTATTGTGAAGTGAGACAAAATTAGTTGAAGCTGGGTAATGATAAATTAAATACATACATTTTTCAGATGAAAAGAAAATACTAAAACACAATCAAATTAATTAAAGTTAATTAGCCAAGGCTCAGATTTTAGCTCAGCGGTGTAGCAGCCTCCCTTGTAAGCCCAAGGACCCGAGTTCAATCCCCTGTACGAAAATAAATAAATAAATAAATGAATAGCCAGTCATGGGATTAGAATAAAGACAAAAACATTCAATTTTAAGGATGGTTCAAAAAGAGGGAAAAGAAATAAATACAATATGAAAATAGAAAACAAATAACCAATGATTTATTTCAATATAAACATTGAATAATATTCAATATAATTTTCAACATTCCCAAATTAAAAGTCAAAGTTTGTCAATTGGATATAAAATACACTGTTATGTGAAATATTCAATAAATCATTGTCAAATATATAAATGCAAACAGATTAATATTAATGAATAGAAACAGATGCACTAAGCTAACAGTCAAAGGAGGGTAGGATTAATTATTTTATATCAAAGTGCATTATTTTTTTGTACTGGGGATAGAACTCAGGTCCTTGCGCTTGTGAAGTAGGCCACCGAATCGCTGAGCTAAATCCCCGGCCCCTCAAAGTACATTTTATAGCAAAGAATATTACTAAGGATAAAGAAAGAATTTTATAATGATAAAGATACTTTTCATCAGGATGGAATAATTTTTTAACATTTATTCTGTCTCACCCAGTGTTTCAAAGTACATGAAGTAAAATGTGTAGGGCTACAGATGTAAACAGACAATTTCCTAATTATTCATACAGATTTCAATGTCTTCTGTAAATAACCAGTAGGACAAGTGGACAGAAAACGAACAACACAGTACATCTGAATAACACTATCAACCAAAATGACCTAAAACATTTAGCAAAATAACAGCAAAATACATATTTTTTCAAGAGTACACAGAGGCTTTGGCAAGACAGACTGTACTCTGGCATAATTCTGCATACTTATAAAAAGATCCAAATACAATAAAGCATATTCTCTCATCACAATGGAAATAAATTAGAAATCACTAACAAAAATTTGGAAAACGCTAAAGTTTTTTAAAATGGAAGATAAGGACTCATAGTAACTGAGGAATAAAAAAGAAATTAAAAGGGAAATGAAATATTTTGGACTAAAAATTCCCACAAGAATGTCAGAATTTATGTTATACAGCTAAAGGAATGGTTAAAGGGAAATGTTAAATTCTTTTATTTAAAAAGTAAAACACTTAGAAGACATGGCCTTATTCTTCTAATAACCAAGAAGAGAAACACAGATTAAATATAAAGCATGTAGGCGTATTCAGTGAAAGAGCAGCAAATTACATTCAAAAAGTAGAAAATAGAGCATCAGAATAAAGAAAAACTACAGAGAACATCAATGAAGTGAAAAGCTACTTCTTTGGAAGAATCCATATGCTAACTGATGAGGAAAATAAAGGAAAAATATCAATTTTAGAAATGAAGAAAAGATTATTGTGGATTCTGCAGCTATTAAATTTGAGAATGAAGGGATTTCACAAGTAAATCTGGCCAATAAAATCTAACAATTTAAATATAATGGAAAATATTCCTGGAAAGACACAAACTGTTAACACTAAATAGCTTTATAATGATTAAAAAATAGTGTGTTGGAAAATAGTCAACTGAAAGCAACTCCACTCACAGAAAACTCTACTAATGAATTCAATGAAATATGTCAAGAAGGCAAAAAGACATAGTTTAACATAAATCCTTAAATCCTTTCAGAAAATAGAAGAGATGGGAATATTTCCCAACTTATTTTCTGAAGACAACATTACCCTAATTTTGAAAATGCAGAAAACAGTTACAGGAAAACTATAGAACTATATGTGCTCATGATCTACAATGCAAAAAACCTTAAGAAAATTTTGGCAAATTTAGTCCAGCAATGTATAAAAATAATAATATATATTGGTCAAGTAGATTCATTCCCAAAGGTTAAATTTAACACAAAATTCAACATGTTTCAGAATATTCACAGGCTATAAAAGAAAAAATGTCTGACTATCTTGATAGATATTTAAAAAGCTTAGTAACCTAGTAATCTATGTAGCAAATCTTTGATAATCTAAGAAATGCTAGAAAATTAAGGAAAGAACTTAAAATGATTATAAGATTAAAAATTAGTATATGAAAATCAATTTTATTTCCATATGCCAGCAAGAGAGCTTTTTTTAAAAAAATTGAAATAAAAACCAATGATCCATAACTGCGACAAATTTAAAATAAGGGAAAGTTGAATTAAAAAAATTTAAGACCTAAATGCTGAAAACTACAAAACATTTGTAAGTGTGATTAAAGAAGAAATAGAGATACACTATGTTTATGAATGGGAAGATTCAATATTGCCATGTTTTAAATTCCCCCAAATTGATTTCTAGATTCCAAACCAGCTCAATAAAATGACAGAATACTCTTTCTGTATACCATGAACATGAAAATATAGAAGACTCACAATATTTAAAAGTAGATACAGGCATATATGGCATATTTATTTTCTACAAAGCTTCCATGAAAATTCAAAGAAAAAGAGTATCACATTTTCATAAATGCTGATGGGACAAAATAGGAAAACAAAGTAAAATAAAATCCTTAAACAATACCTCATACTGTTTACACAAATGTTTGGTACTCAAAAGTAATCATGTACCCAAATCAACCATTAAACATCCAGAAGTAAATCTAAGAGAAATTCTAGGTGACTATGGTTTTTTAAAATATATTTCCTAATTACGGCAGCAAAACCATAAAGTTTATAGCAACATGCTTTTCATTTTGTCAAAATTAGAAACATTTCTCTTCAAACAATACTTGCTTTAGCAAAAGAAAAGTCAAGGTAAGAACTGGAGAAAATATTTGCAATACATCTATGTAACAAATGACATATCATATTAAGGACTCTCAAAACAATGTGACTCTCAATAAATGATATCAGATATTTGTTACAATATACTGTTACATGTCCCCTATAAGGGCTAGAGTTTAAAAGCCTGACTATACCAAGTATGATGAAGAAATTAGCTCTCACATACTTTTTATAGAAATAGAGTAATGTGTAACTTTGGAAAATTGTCACTTTTTTAAAAAATTAAATATACACCTATTACAGTAATCTTAAGTATTTCTTTAACCAAAAGAAATGAAAACATATATCTACAAAGAGAAATCTGAATGAAAGTAAAAAGATAAACAATATGAATAAATTCCATAAAATATAGAAAATGCAAACTAATCTATGTGAATGTAAGCAAATCTTTGGTTGCTGGAGACTGAGGACAGGTGGTAGAAGGGATTAATAATTGCATTACAAAGTAGCATCAAAAAACTTTTTGGAGTGTTGGAGCAGCTTATTTCCTTAATTGTAGTGACGGTTTTACAAATGTGTACATGTTAAATTTATGAAATTCTACACTAAACTACATGCACTGTGTTGCATGTCATTTATACCACAGTAAAAGTACTAAAAGTAGAAACTCTTGCTGGATACTTGAGATGAGTGACACTGCTCTTAAACTTTCTTTCTTTGGCTGACTAAATTCAGAGAATTTTATATACTATAGCATCCATGAAATCATTGCAAATCTCAGCAACTATTCACACTACTTGTTATTCAAATCCTTTGCTTCTTTGCCTTTTTCATCTTTATATTGCTAAGTTTAAGAATTGCAATGTTTCTTCTTTTGGAGTAATTCACATGTAGTATATTTCACAGTGGCTCTCAGAGAGTGATCCAAAGGCCACTTGTGTTTCCTGAATTTCAAGAGGTATATGGATTAAAAGCTACTTTTACTCTCTGAAGTGTACAGTGAGTAGTACATATTTGTGATACCATAACAGACTAAATGACGAGCCAGATATAAGAATCTATTCGAATTCTGTTTTTGCCAGACCTTAAGGAGATTTGAAAAAATGTAAACCAATGCTACTTTTCTTACTAGTAAGGAAAATATTGCCAGGTATGGTGGCACACATCTGTAATCCCAGCACTTGAGAGACTGAGGCAGGAGGATCACTGAGAGCTTGAAGCCAGACTGGGCTACATAGTGAGTTCAAGGTCAGCTTGAACTACATAGAGACCCTATCTCAGGGAAAAAAAGGGAAATGAAATTATTATTTGTTTTGAAAAATATTGTTTTTATTAAAATATGGGTAATAGGTTGGTTGTTGAAATTGTTGCTGTTGAAATTTATTAAGAATTGTCATTTTATTTTAATTTATAATTCAATACATCTTAATTGCTATGAAATGTACATAAGCAAAAAATCCTTTGGATCTTTGCCCCTAAATAACTATCAGAAATAAAAAGGGACCTGAGACTAAAGAGTGTAGAACAACAGATATACATGATCCTGGACACATAGGATACACTTAATAAAAGCCAATTTTTCTTCATATCTCCATTGAGTATTGGAAAAAGATTTTTTTCATGTGTTCCATGTATCTGCAGAGTCAGAGGAAAGGTATAGAAGAGACAAAGAATTCTAGATATGGGATGTGAGAATTTAAAGGAGAACATGGTACTTTTCCATCTTGTTTGTGTTTCTATCTCTGCTGATATATAGGTGGCTTACATAAGCTTTTCTCCCTAAATCTGTCATTCCTAGAACCTTGAGTTTCCCATGTGCTACCACCAATTGTATAGAACCTATGCCCCTAAATATTTCTAATTGGGCAGTAATTATGAATAAGGGTGCTGGAATAAACATATATGAGTAGTTAATTTCAATCATGTCCTCTTAATTGCTATATAAACTGAAGCTGGTTAACTCAACACTTCTGAGAGTTCATGTGTATATCTAGGTGGTAATAGTGGTTAAAGTCTGGCTTCTGAAGTCACGTTGCCTGGTTTAAATCTGAGATCTGCCACTCGTGATATAACTTTAGTAGATGCTACTTAACCTATTTGTTCCTTGGATTCTTCATCTCTAAAAGATGAGGATAACATCAGTCTACTATTTTTTAAAAATTGAGTTTATTGGTACATTTTAGGTATACAGTACAGTTACATTCATTATTGGGATGTTGTACCTTTACATGACAGGTCTTGGTTCTCATTATTTCCCCTCTTAGCCTTCCTGTATTGTTGTGAGATTTAAATATATATAGTTCTAAGAATAAAGTCTTAGAATCTTAGGATGTTAGAACAAAACCTGACAGAAAGTATTTTGAATGTTTTCTATATTACCATTACTCCATCTCAAGTTTTTGACCCACTGATGAAGATAATAATAATCCCTACTTCATCTGGAGATTGTTATAAGCATTTCACACAAAAACATTTAACACGCTTACCAGAGTATCAGGCACAAAATAAACTAGCATGTTAGCTTGATAACATGTTAGGTATTACTGTCACTGATTGGTGGCTAGTTAAAAGACTATAAGATAATTGATCTCTGATGTTAATCTAATGGAAGAAGTCCTCTTGGTTAAATCATTAAATTGATAATTGTCATGCTAGAAAGTGCCCAAAATTCATTCCATCTAGTTCAGAAATTCCCAATTTGGCATTAAATTTGAATTGTCCTGGCTCAGCTCAAAGTTCTCTTGTATCATACTTTCTGTGGTTGACATTTTTGTATCTGTATGTCCAAAAATCCCTATGAATTCCGATTCATATATTTTTTCATGGTATTGGGGATTCAACCTAGGGCTTTCATCCTAATCTACAATCTAGATCTTTTTTATTTTTACTTTTTGAGATAGAGTCTTGTTGTGTCGATAAGTTTCCCAAACTGGGCTACAAATTGTGATCCTCCTGCCTCAGCCTCACAGAGTGCTGGTGTGGTGCTATGCCTATTCCTGCTGGTATTTCTTCTGTGCAGCTGAGTCTTGGAATAACTGAGACAGCTAATACCTTTATGTTATATCTGGGGAAAGAGAAATTTACAGGGTAAAGAAGTTGGTGAATTATCTCAGAGAAGAGTCAAACTTTCAACCAAACTTAACTTGTCAAATATTTAAGCAGAAGTATGAAAAAGGTTCATGCTAGGGTTTTCTACAAATGAATAAGGGCTAAGAAAGCTATAAAGAGAAAAAAGCTAAAAGAGGGTTAACTTTATATAAACCTCCAGATATTTTTGCTACTGTAGAGATCATCATTGCAGATAAGATTAAGAAGCAAAAGTTCTTTGTCCTAATGTAATTTCTTTTTTTTTGGTACCAGGGTTTGAACTTGGGTCCCTGCTCTTGCAAGGCAGGCCACCGAACTGCTGAGCTAAATCCCCAGCCCTGTCCTAATGTAATTTCTGAGTCCCCATTTACTAAAACAATTTTTCTTCCATGTTTTGGTGATCAAGGCAAAACTTTCCAACAAAGTCATAATACTGCAAAATATTAGCACCTTAGTTAGACAGATCTATAAGAAGAAAGAAATAGCCAGGTAATACTTCTCTACAGAGAAGATATCAACCAGAACCTTCAAATTAAGTCCTCACTATTAGACACATTAGGCTCAGAAAAAAAATAAGTATTTTAGGGTAGCTATATCTTTTCCTATCTATTCTTTAAAATAAGAGTAATAATTTCATAATTTATAAATAATTGTATAAATATTACCTCATTTGATTATGTAGTTACCTTGCTTCATAGGGGAGGATATTAAGGCTTGAGGGCAAAGTGATTTATCATTAACTACATGTGCTATTCGGTAGAGTCAAAACATTAATTGGGATAATGTAACAGAAAGCTAAAATTTGACTCCAAATCTTGTGCTCTTTCCAGAACACTAAAGCTGTGATACTATTTGAATTCTACAGTATTACTTTTTGAGACTGTTTTACAGGTCATTTCTAGTAAGTTTGGTAAACAGAAATGTGTGAATCTATCAATGCCTCAATAACTACAATAGTCATAGGATTTAGACACTTGTTTCTAGTGAGTGGGTGATATTTTGGGGCCATGTCCTTTTGGAATCATCCAAAATGGTGCATATAGTTTTTTCCACCTACAGCTCTCCTCTTTGGGCTTCTGTATATGTCCTGCTCTGAGAGGTTTCTTGGTTTGTAGCTTTATTTTCTCAGATCCTAGTTCCTTAACTTCATAACATTGTAATTTGGCAGAATCCTTTTTGCTCTTTTTTACCTGTTTGTTTACTCAGATGCTATTTCTTTCCTCCACTAGAGTCCGCGAAAATAGGCTTTGTACCTATCTTGCTCACCGTTGTATCTTCAAAGCCTAGTCTACAGTTGCTACTCCTCAAAAACTCGAATGATCACATAGGTGTATGAATTCTGTTATTCAAAGATAATGGCCACCTTCTATTTTGGCAGTGCCAGCAGAGGGATGGTCTAGGCTGAGAAGTATTCTTCATGCATTCGGTAAATGACTAATATTTGCACCAGCGTGTGCTCGTGCGAGTGTGCACACACACACACACACACAGTATCTGTTTTTGGTGTGGGTTTTCTGTCACATGCCAACAGTTATACTGATCCCTCAGGCACACTGACTCATCAGTGTTTGAAATGTAATATCCTGACTAGTATCGATGAGTATTTTTTATTAACTTGTACTGCAAAAAATTGCCAAATTCAGAATTTTGCTGAGCTGTTTTACTTTCCCCTTTGCAGAAAGGGATTCACAAAGAGTTCCTTGTTGTTAATAATTCAGGATTTGTGCTTAGGAAAATCACCACATATTTTCAGAGAGCATATTTCTTTCTGAAATACAGTTTGATAACATATAATATACAGTGAAGAGCTCAAGGTATAAAAGTTTTCCAGTTTCATGATAGTTTTTTGAGTTTGCATCTATCTGTTCTTTGAGCTTCTTCCCTAAAATATTATCTAATAGGGATAGAAATGTGACATCATTAAAATCTAAAAAATATTTCATCTTTTCACTGTGCACCTCTGCTAATACCATCTAGTAGGTTAGATCTTTATCATCTAGGTTAGGGTTTTCTGATAGTGGTTACTTCCATTAAAATACATAAATATCTAAGACAGAGTAAGAGTTAAAAAAAAGTGATTGATGGAAATGATTACAGAGGTGTACGGTGAATTTGATTTAATTCACTAATTGACTCAGGGATTCATTAATAGAAGCTCAAAAGCAATAAATAAAAGTTCAAATGTATGCTTTTCAAATGGTGGCCAGAGGAGTGTCCTTCTGTACACAATTTCAAAGTCTGGGTAGTAGTAGCACTGGGAGAGTGCTTTGCATTTGAAAAATGAACATTTCAAGGAACGAGAGCATCTAACAGAGCAAAACTGAACTTGGCTTGTTCCAGGGATCTAACACAGGGCTAAAGGAGATAAGATGATAGAATATGAGACCAATTAAAAAAAAAACAGTTGAGTGTTCAAGAAAACTGGGAAGCAGTGAGATGACCAGCCACCCTAAAAGACTCAACTTAGATTATCAATCTTGGTAACAAAAAGACAACTGCTAGTAAACAAAGGGCAGGGTAAACATGTAGCATTAATGCACACAATTAGAGATAAAATACTGAGATTAAATCAGAGAGAAATTTTAGATATTAAGAAAGGAGGAATCAAGAACTTAGTAGTGGAATTTCAGTTCTTTGGTGGATGAGAGAAAGGAAAAATACTGACTACAAAATAATTCATGCATGGCAAGTTTTCTCATTAATTTTATTAGTACATTTTAGGTATACAATATAATTACATTCATTATTGGAGATTTGTACCTTTACATAATGTATCTTAGTTATTTTATTTGTTTGTTTGTTTGTTTTGTATATAGGGATCAAACTCGGCTCCTTGCACTTGCAAGGCAGGCAACAGCACCAGTGAGCTATATCCCTGGCCCTCTTAGTTCTTTTTTTTTTTTTTTTTTCTGCATTCCCCTGCCCTCCTTATTTACACAGACTTTGTTTCTACTTTTTCATTTTCTCATGTTTATTCCTTTCCCTTCTTTCCTTTACCCTACCCCTCCCACTTCCATTTCTCCTTTGCCACTTTTCTTCCTTTTTCACGTTATCTATTATATGTTTTGATCCTTATTTACACTTTCAATTTCTCACACCAGAGAGAGAATTCACTATTTACACTTCTGTTCTATTTATTTCACTTAAGAGTATGGCCTCTGTGTGCATCCATTTAGCTATAAATGTCTCTAGTTTATCCTTCTTTATGGCTGAGTAGTTCTCCCTTTTATTTAAAAAACACATTTTCTTTTTCCAGTTTCCAGTTGATGGTAATTGGGCTGTCTCCAAGTTTTAGCTATTAAAAACAGTGCTGCTATAAACATGGGTGCACATATATAGCAGTGAAATGATTCCTTTAATTCTTTGAGGAAAATACCCAGAAAGGGAATAGCTGGGTCAAATGAGACCTCTCATCCTAGATTTTGAGGTCTCTCCATAATGATTTCCACAGTAGTTGCAACAGTCTATACTCCCAATAACAGTGGAGAAGGGGTTCTTTTTCTTCTTAGACAAGGCAGCATTTTGTTATTGGTTCATTTTTTTCATACCAACCATTCATTCTGGGGTGAAGTGGAATCTTAGTGTTGTTTTCTTTGCATCTCTCAAATGACCAGTGATGTTGAACATTTTTTCATATGTTTATTGCTGTTTCTACTTCTTTGAGAAATGTCTGTTCATTTCAGATGTACATTTTGGATTGGGTCTTTAAATTGGGAGGGTGGGTCTGATTTTTTAAGTTCTTTACATGTTCTAAATAGAAGACCTTGTCTGAGGAATAGCTGCTGAAAATAACTTCCCACCTTGTGGGTTTGTCTCATAACACTGTTAGTGGTTTATCTTGTCGTGCAGAGGTATTTTAATTAGAGATCCCATTTGTTGGTTCTTTGTGCTAGTTCATGTGCAACTGAGGTTTTGTTTATGAAATCTTTTCCTACACCAATGTCTTTAAGATTTCTACCTAACCTCTCTTCCAGCCAGTTTAATATTTGTTTTAATATTTAGATTTAATCTACTTCAATTTAGTTTGTTTTAATATTTAGATCTTTAATCTATTTCAATTTAGTTTAGTGCATGGTGAGAGATATAGATCCAGATTTAATCTTTGCCAAGTTGAAACCCAGTTTTACAGAACCATTTGTTACAGAGGCTACCTTTCCACCAGTGATGATGTTTGGCTCTTTTGGCAAAAATGAGGTAGCTGAGCATGTCTCCAGTTGTTTCTGCATCTTTGAATCTGTTCCACTGATTGTCAGCTCTGTTTCTTTGCTAGTACCATGCTGTTGTAATCACAGCAGCTGTGTAGTGTGTTTTCATTGGGGATTGTGACATCCCCTACCTTGTCTTTATTGCCTAGAATTGCTTTTGCTATTCTAGGTCTCTCCTCTTATTTCAAATGATATTTTGGATTTTTTCTTCAAGGTCTGTGAAGTGTGCTGCTAGAGCTAAAGTTGGATTTGCATTGAATCTTTATAGCAGATTTGAAAGTATGGTATTTTCACTATATGGATTCTTCCAATCCAGGAGCAACGATGTCTTTCCATTTTCTGATATCTTCTTCAATCTCTTTTTTCAGCATGATATAATTTTAAAAGTAGAGGTATTTAATTTCTTTCATTAGGTTGATTCCTAGGTATTTCTTTTTTTTGGATGTTATCTTCAAAGTTGCTTCTCCAGTTCCTATCTCAGTGAATCTATTGTTTGAATACAGGAAAGCTATCAAATTTTGTGTATTTTAAATACTTTGCTGAATTTGGTTATTAAGTCTAAAAGACTTTTATTTCAATTCTTTTGGTCTCTTTATAAAGTATCATGTCATCTGCAAATAACGACAATTTAACTTCTTCATTTTCTATATTTATTCCTTTTATTTCTTTCTCTTGTCTAATTGCTGTGGCTAAAGTTTCCAAAATTATATCGAACAGAAATGGTAGTAATGGACAATCTTGTCTTGTTCCTGATTTTAGTGTAAAGGATTTCTGTTTTTGACTCTTGAGAATGATGTTGGCTGTTGTTTTTTTATAGATAGATTTATCAGATTGAGGTAGAGACTGTCTATTACAATTTTCTGTAGGGCTTTTATCATGGGTAGGTGTTGGAGTTTTTCAAATGATTTTTCTGCATCTATTGACTTCATCATATAGTTTTTGTCCTTGGCTCTATTAATATAGTGTATTACATTTATTGATTTGCATACGTTGAATCATCCCTGCATCCCTGGGATGACTCCCACTTGGTCAGGGTGTGTGATCTTCTTGATGATCTTCTAAATTCCATTTGCTAGTATCTTATTGAGGATTTTTTTCATCTATGTTCATTAGAGAAATTGGCATTTATTTCTTTTTTTAGGTTGGGTCCTTCTTTACTTTTGGAATCCAGGTGATGCTGGCTTACAGGAATGTATTTGGGAGTTTGGCTTCCCTTTCAATTTCATTGAAGAGTTTCAGTAATAGTACAAATAGTTTTTCTCTAAATGTCTTGTAGAATTCAGTAATGAAGACATAGGACCTGGGATTTTCTTCATTGGTAAGATTTTAATTATTTTTTTTCAATTTTGTTGATTGACATTGGGCTGTTTAGAATTTTTATATCTTCTTTTTTCAACTTTGGTAATTTATATGTATCTGGAAATCTATCTTTTCTGTGTTTTCCATATTATCAACATATAGGTTCTTAAAATAGGTATTGATGATCCTCTGAATTTCCGATGGGTCCAGTTTAACTTCACCCTTTTCATTCCTATTTGCATGGATTTGGGTCTTTTCTTTATTTTTTAGAATAAATTGGCTAAGGGTTTGTCAATTTTGTTTATTCTTTTTTCTTTTATTGAGTTTATTGGTACATTTTAGGTATACAGTACAATTATTTGAAAAAAATAACTTTGATTCATTGATTTTTTTCTATTTTCTCTTAATCTCCATTGCATTAATTTCTGCCCTGATCTTTATAATTTCCTCCCTTGTATGAGCTTTGGGTTTGTCCTGCTCTTCTTTTTCTAGAAGCTTGAATTTCATCATCTAGTTGTTTAATTGAGTTCACTCTGTTTTCCTAAGTGTCAACTGCTGTGAATATCCCTTTTAAGACTGCTTTCATTGTGTCCCACACATTCTTTTTTTTTCTCTTTTTGACTTTATTGATACATTTTAGGTATACAGTACAGTTACATTCATCATTGGGATCTTGTACCTTTACATGACAGGTGTTGGTTCTCATTTTTTCCCTTTGTTCCTGTCCTCCCTTAACCCCCTCATCCCCTCCATATTTACAAATACTTTATTTCCATTTTCTCATACTTTTTCCCTTATTACCTTTCCCCTACTCTACCCACTTCCCCTACACCTTTAGCCCTTTTCTTCCTATTTCACATTCTGATTTGTTGTACTGGCATTTTAATTTAATTGTAGAAAATGGCTGATTTCTTCTTTAATTTCCTATGTGACCCATTGGTTATTCAGAAGTCTGTTGTTCACTTTCCATGTATTTATGAAATTCTTGTGTTTTTTTTTTTTTTGCTATCGATCTCCAATTTTATCACACTATGGTTTGATGATATATAGGACATAATTAATTCCTGTGTACCTCCTTAAACATGTTCTAAGAGTAAGTATGTGGTCTATTTTGAAGAACAAACTATACGCAGCTGAAAACAATGTGTATTCTAATTTCATGGGGTGGAATATTCTATAAACATCTGTTAAGTCCATTTGTTCAAGAGTTTGATTGAGTTCTGTATATCATTGTTTATGTTTTGTCTGGTTGATCTATTTGTGAAAGTGGTGTATTGAGTTTCCCCACTACTATTGTATTAGTGCTTATTTGATTTATTATGTGCACTAGTATTTGTTTTATATAGATGGGTGCACTGGTATGTGGTGCATATATATTTATGATTGTCATGTCTTCCTCTTTTATTGTTCCATTTACAAGGATGTGGTGGTCTTCTTTGTCTTTCTTAATTAGTTGTGGGGTGAAATCCATTTGATCTGCCCATAGAATAGCCACTCCTGCTTTTTTTCAGATTCCTTTCTCATGGAGTATTGTTTTCTACCCTTTAGTTGAAGTATATGAGTTTCTTTGTGAATGAAGTGTGTTTCTTGTATGCAACATATTGTTGGATCTTCTCAACTGATTCTGACAGTCTAATTCTTTTGATTGGTAGATTGAGACCATTACCATTGATGGTTATAACTGATAGGTACTGACTTATCCTTGTCATGTGTGCCTTTTCTTGTTCTTGGATTCTCCCCCCTTGCATTTAATTTCTTGTCTTGCCTGATAGATTCATTTTGCTGAGCTTCCAGGGTTGTGATCCTCATTTTCTTTACCTAAGATATTGTTTACATTTTTTTTTTTTGGAGTGCTGGTTTACTATTCATGAAGTTCCTCAGGTGCTCATTGTCATGAAAGTATCTCCTTTCTCCATCAATATTGAAAGATAATTTTGCAGGGTACATCAATCTGAACTGAAGGTTATTTTCTTTTGGAGCTTGAAATAATTTACTCTAGGCTTTTCTTTTTTTTTTTTTATTGAGTTTATTGGTACATTTAGGGATACAGTACAGTTACATTCATTGTTGGGATCATGTACCTTTACATGGCAAG
>NW_022900913.1:48081715-48094574 GCF_012274545.1 Fukomys damarensis
AACACTTTATTTTCATCTTTTCATTCTCTCACATTTTTTTCTTTTCCCTTTTTGTTCTTCCCCTACGTATCACACCTTCCCTACACCTTTAGCTCCTTTCCTCCCATTTCTAAATGTCAGTAATCTTATTAGAATCTTATGCATTGTTGCAGAATATTCACACCAGGGAAACTATTTGGTATTTACACATGTGGGACTTATTTTAGGCTTTTCTTGATGTGAGGGTTTGCATTGAAAAGTCTGTTGTGATTATGATGAGTTTTTCCTTGTGTGTGATTTGTTTCTTTTCTCTAATTGCCTGTTGGATTTTATTCTTCTGTTTCTGAAATCTTAATTATAACATGCCTAGGTATAGATAATTTTTATCATGACTAGTTGAAGTCCTACATGGCTCACTTATTTGTATGTCAAGTTCTTTTCCCCTGCTTGGGAAGTTTTTTGCCATTACTTCTGTGAACAGTATTTTTATATCATTTGCACTCTCTGCAGTGTCTTCATTGACTCTGATCAGTCTATGCTATTCTTCTTTGCATCACGTAGTAGCTGCTGGATTGATTTCTTATGGTCCTTTGCTATATTTTACTTCTTACTAATTGCAACCCTATCTTCTATATCTAAGATTCTGTCCTCACATTGCTCATTATGCTGTGTAAACTTTCAATGAAGTTTTTAATCTCCCGGCCATCTGTTTTATGTATTCCATTTGTTTCTTGTGCTGGGATTCCATCATGTTCCTCAGGTCCTCTACTTTTTTTAAATCTGTTTCTGCTCTAAAGTTATTATTCATGTCTTTCACTATGGATACAATCTCTGTTGTTATCTGAGAAATTATTTCTGTTTTCATTTTTTTCCATATCCTTTTTCATGGCCAGTTCAGGGAGTCCAGGTGGTTGAATATCAGATTGTTCTATCTCATTGCCCATTGAGATTGCCTTAGGTGTTCTGAAAGTTTGTTTTTGATTTTTGTTTATGTGTCTTCTCATTTCAACAGATGCAGCCTCCTTTGCTTTTGTTGAGGCAACATTTTGCTTAGCCAGTGGTCTTCAATTCTCGTAAGCCTCAGAGAGGCCTTCTTTCTGCCGCTCACCACTGTATAAATTTTTGTGTTCAGAATGGTGGCCTTCTGGATATCTCTGTTGTCCTGTTGTTACATGCATTTCTGGCTGGGGCCTGTACACACTTGCATAGAATTTACGTGTGTCTCTAGTTTGGTCCTGCCCACCTGTTTAGCTGTTGTCTAGTAGGGGCTTTGGCTGAGGGCTATGTAATGGAGTCACTGGTTTCTGAACAGGCTCCTGGCTGGGGTCTGCATGCACTTACTGATGGCATCTGGCTGAGCCTCTGGTTTTTACCTGCATACCTGTCCAGCTAATTTCCAGGTGGGCCTTTGGCTGGGGCCTGTGGGCCCAAAATGTTGGTGTCAGTGTGGGGCTCTGGCTGGGACCTGAACACCCACACCATTCTGGTCCACATGGGTTTCTCCCTGGGATCCTTGTGCACTTACAGATGGTATCTGGCTGAGCCTCTGGCTGTTTGCCTACCAACCTGTGTTTTCTAGGCAGCCCCAAGCCTGGCTGGAACCAGTGCATCCACTCTGCTTTGGTTATTGCTAGCTTCTCTCATACTTAAAATATTTTGCAGATGTCATTAGTAAACTATGGTAAGAACCAGATAATAGTAGCTGGCAAAGATGTTCTCCCACTCTGTAAGTTGTATTTTTCGTCACAGTTGTTTCCTTTCCTCTGAAGAAACTTTGATCACATGTAGCCCCACTTATTGATTGCCACTATTATTTCCTCTGCTATTAGAACACCATTCAGGTAGCAGAAACTTTTTCAACTCATGTAGCCCATTTTGTTAATTGTCACTCTTCTTTCCTGTGCTATTGGAATCCCATTTGGGAAGCCAGCATTTCTCCTATTTTCTCTTCCAGAAATTTCAACAATTTCCAATATTATACATAGGCTTTTAATCCATTTTAATTGACTTCAGTGTAGGGTGAGAGATAGGGATTTAGTTTCAATCTTCTGCATTAATTTATCCCAGCACCATCTGTAAAAGACTCTGTCTTTTATACTTTTGGCCACTTTGTCAAGAATCTGATAGTTATCTTTGTGTGGGATTATTTCTGTGTATTCTGTTCTGTTACACTGTATTTATATGTGTTTATATGCCAGTACCATATTGTTTTTGGTACTATACCTTTGTTGTATAATTTGAAATTAAATACTGGGGTGCCTGCAGAAATTGATGTTTTTGCTCAAGATTGCTTTAGCTATTTTGCATCTTTCCTGTTTTCATATGAATATTAGAATTATTTTTTCTATTTCTGTAAAGAAGTCATTGATATTTTAAGAGGGTTGCATTGAATCTATAGATGTCTTTTACTAATATGGCCACAAAAACAATACTTGTTATGCTTATCTATGAGCAAGGAGGTCTTTCCACCTCCTAATGTTTTCTTTAATTTATTTCTTCAATATTCTGAAATTTTAACTGTAGAAGTCTTTCATTTCATTTCCTTGGTTAGATTGATCCATAAGTGTCATTTTAAAAGCTATTGTGAATGGAATTGTGTTCTTGATTTCTTTCTGAACAAGTTCATTATTATTTAATGGAAAAAAATGATATTTGCATGCTGATTTTGTATTCTGTCACTTTATTGAATTTATCAGGCTTAAAAATCTTTCGGTGGAGATTTTAGCATCTTCTAAGTAAAGAGCATATCACTTCTAACTAGGGATAATTAGTTTTCTTCCTTTTCTGTTTATATTCCTTGTTTCTTTCTCTTGCCCAATGATTTGGCCAAAAATTTAAATACTATACTAAACAGAAATGATAAAAGTGAGCATCTTTTCTTCATTCTTGATTTAGAGGAAATGCTTTCAGTTTTTCCTCGTTTAGTATGATGTTTGTTATAGGTTTGTTGTACAAAATTTTATTATATTTTATATATCAAAGCTTTTGTTATATCAAAGAAAGCTCTTCTGCACCTAGTTTCTTCAGGGCTGCATCATGAAAGGATGTTGAATTATCAGCAAGTAATGTAAGCAAGAGTAATTTAAAAAATAGATGAGCTGGATGAAACAAGTAAAGACAAACTAGGTCACAAAGGCATAAATTACAAAGACACAAATTTAGAAATCTAAAGCTGGAATACATCTGTAAAAAAATGAAAGGATTGAATTAGTAATCAAAAAGCTTCTTTCAAAGAAAACCTCAAGCTGAATGGCTTACTTTCAATAAAGAATTAACATAAACCATTTAAAAGATTTAAAAATATAGTAAAGAGGATTCTCTTCTACTTATCCTAGGAAGTACAGGGAGTTATTATAATAAATCTATAGACCAATATACCATATGAGTGTAGAAAAAAATCCACAATGCAATACTAGCGTAACAAATTCAGCAAAACATTCTTTGATCAAGTTGGATTCATCCCAGAAATACAAGACAAGAAAATTAGTTCAACACAGGAAAATATTCAATGTAATATTCTGTATTAATTGGTAAAAAAACAAAACCTATGATTACCTGAATGAATTCAGGAAAAGAACTTGGCAAAGCTCAATTTACTTTCATGATAAAAACACTCAACATGTAGGAATATTGCAACTTTTTCAGCCTAACAAATGACATCTGTCACAAATATATCAACTAGACCCAAAAATAAAAAATATGAAATATCAGAACTGAATCAAAGCTTTCAATAACTGGAATCAGTAGATGTCTACCAGCTGTTCCACCCAACAACATCTGAATAAGCCTTCTCAGATGCAAATGGAACTTTCTCCAAAATACACCACATACTAGCTCACAGAACTGTAAGTAAACATGAAAAAACTGAAATTATCACCTGCATATTATCAGCGACAGTGCAAAGAAATTGGTAATCAATGGCAAAATAAACCACAAGAACTGCATTAACACATGGATATTAAATAACACCCACCTTAACAATCAGTGGGTCACAGATGAAATTAAGGAAGAAATTAGACAGTTTCTATTATTAAATGAAAATGCAAATACAATATTCTGGAACTTATGGGATGCAACGAAAGCAGTTCTATGAGGGAAATTTATACTGGTGAATCTGGCCATCAGAAAAACAGAGCAAGCTCAAATAGGTAACCTAATGTTGAACCTTGAGCTTCTAGAAAAAGAACAAATCAAGCCCAAAGCTAATTAAAAGAAGTAAATTATGAAGATGAAAACAGAAATTAATGCATTTGAAAATAAGAAAGTAATACTAAGAAAGAATCAATGACTTGGTTCTTTGGAATTGGTAAACCCTTAGCCAACCTTATCAAAAAAAAAAAATCCATGCAATCAGGAATTAAAAGGGTGAAATCACAAAAGATCCTGCAGAAATACTGAGGGTCATAAATACCTACTTTGAGAACTTCTAGTAATATGGAAAACACATAAGAAATGGATAGATTCCTAGATATATATGAATTATCAAAGTTGAATCAAGAAGATATAAAAATTCTGAAAACAAAAACAACAATATCAGTCAATGAAATTGAAGATGTAATGAAAAACCAACAAAGAAAAGATCAGGCCCTGACAGATTCACTGATTAATTCTTCAGGAAATTTAGAGAAACCTAATGTTGCTGCTTTTCAATCTCTTTAATGAAATTGAAAGGAAGTAATACTTCCAAATTCATTCCTGGAAGCAAGCATTACTGACACTAAACCAGAGAAGGATCCAACCAAAAAGGGAACTATAGGGTAATCTCTCTAATCAACATAGATACAAAAATCTTCAATAAGATACTGACAGAATACAGCATGTCATCAAGAAGATTATACATTATGACTAAGAAAGATTCATCCAAAGGATGCAAAGATGGTTCAACATATGCAAATCAATAAATGTACTACACCATATGAACAGAACCAAGGACAAAATCCATGTGATGATCTATATTGAAAAAAGCATTTGATGAAGTCAAGCACACACATATGATAAAATCTCTAAAAAATTGGAATAGATGGTTTTTATCTCAATCTAATAAAAGTCATCTATGACAAACAAACACCTAATATATACTAAATGAATGAAATCTGAAAGCTTTTACTATAAAATCAGCAAAAAGGCATTGCTACTGATCCTTAAAGAATGAGAAACTAGGTCTGCAGATTTAGCTCAGTGGTTCTGATGCCTGCTTTGCAAGCACAAGGACCCGAGTTCAATCCCTGGTTTAAAAAAAAAAAAAAGAATGAGAAACTAGAGTCATTTATAGCTAAATGGATGCATATTGAGGCCATATTCTTAAGTGAAATAAATAGGACATGTGTGTAAATACCGAATAGTTTCTCTGGTGTGAAAAACTAAAAGTGTAAATAAGATTCAATTTGTACAATTGATATTGTGAAATAGGAAGAAAAGGGCTAAAGGAGTAGGGGAAGTGGAAGGGTAGGGGAAGGGAAAGAAGGGGAAAATATGAGAAGAGGAGAAAATGGAAACAAAGCCTTTGTAAATAGGGAAGGGTAGAGGGGGCGAAAGGAGGACCGGTGTATGGGAAAAAATGAGAACCAAGATGCATCATGTAAAGGTACAAGATCCCAATGAAGAAAGTAACTTTACTGTATACCTAAAAAGTACCAATAAACTTAATGAAAAACAATCAGCAATAAGACCAAGATGTCCAGTGTTGCAACTCTAATTCAGTATAGTTCTGGAAACATTAGCCTGAGCAATTAGAGAAAGAAATAAAAGGAATAGGATAGGAAAGGAAGAAGTTAAATTATCATTCTTTGTAGATGACATGATATTCTACATAAAAGATGCCAGAAAGTCCACCAAAAACTTCTAGATTTAATAGTAAAATTCAGTAGCAAAGCTGATACAAAGTCAACATTGAAAAATAAAAAGCATTTCTGTACACAAATAAACTCATTGAGAGAGAAATAGTGAAATCACATCTTTCACAATAGCACTGAAAAAAATGAAACACTTAGGAATCAATCTAAGGAAGCAAAAGACTTTTACATTGAAAACTACAGTACTAAGAAAAAGATGAATAAAGAGCATGTCAGAAAAGGGAAAGATACCCCTTGCTTTTGGGCAGCAACAGTCAATATAGGAAAAATGGCCAAAATTCCAAAATTACTATTCAACTTTAATGCAATTGTGGTCAAAATACCAATATCATACTTCACCAAATTAGAGAAAACAATCCTAAAAGTCATTTGGAATCAGAAAAGATGCAGAAGATCAAAAGGAATTCTAGGCAACAAAGGCAAGGCAGAGGTCATCACAATGGCTGACCTGAAATTATACTACAAAGCTACTCTCATAAAACAGCATGACACTGACAAAGGAAAACAAAGAAAGACAAACTTGAAGATTAATGGAACAGATTAGAAAATTCAGAAAGAATTCCAAACATACCCAGCCACGTTAAAGAAGCCAAAAACCTTCAGAGGATGAGAGACTTAAAAAGATGGTGCTGGAAAAACTGGCTTTCCACATACTGAAGATTAAAACTAGACCCAATATCTTTCAGCATGCACTAAACTAGAATAAAAATAAACTAAAGATCTAAATATTAAAAGAGAAACATTAAATCAGCTGGAATATACAATTGGTACGACTCTTGAAGACATTGGTGTAACAAAGACTTTATGAAGAAAACCCTGATCATATAGAAAATAACACAAAGAATCAACAGCTGGGATCTCATCTTACTAAAATTTTTTTGCACAGCAAAAGAAACCACCAACAGAATGAAGAGATAACCCACAGCATGGAAAAAGAAAATTTGTCAGCTGTTCCACAAAAAACTAATACCTAGAATAAATAAAGAAAACAACAAAGTTAGAACCCCCAATTTAAAGACCCAATCCAAAAATGGGCATCTGAAATGAATATATATTTCTCTGATGACAACCCACCTATTCCCCTTCTTGGTATATTTCTGCAAGAATTAATAGCATCATAGGGGCCGGGGATTTAGCTTAGTGGTTCCTCTGCCTACTTTGCAAACAGAAGGATCCAAGTTTGATCCCCAGTACAAAAAAAAAGAAAAAAATGAATTAATAGCATCACACTACAGCAATATATGCTCACCCCTGTTTATAGTGGCACAATTTGTAATAATTAAATACTTGAAATAGTCCAAATGCCTATCAACTGATGAATGAAGATAGGAGACTTGGCATATTTTTATACATGTAGTACTACTCTGCCTTAAAGAAAGTTAGGCTTGAGAAGTTTCTAGCTAAATGGATGCAACTTGAGACCATAATCTTAAGTGAAATAAATCACTCACACACATGTAAATGTCACATGGTTTCTTTGGTATGAGAACCCAAAAGTGTAAGGGCCAAAATATATAATGGATATTGGGAAATGGAAAGCAAATAGAAATTTAGGAAAGATTTAAAGAAATCATACCTTAAATATTTGGAACATAGTTAATTTTAATGTTTTTTTTTCCTGGTTTATCTTTGCAAATTTTCCACTATTTTCTTCCTTCCTACCTTCCTCCTTTCCTTTCTTTCTTCCTCAATTTCTTCCCTCCTTCTTGTCTCCCCTCCCTCCATTGCTTTTCCCTTCTTTCCTTGATTTATTCCTTGCTTTCTTTCCCTTTTATTTTATGTATATGCAGGTTTCACCCTGTTGCCCAAGCTGGCCTTGAACTTGTGATCCTCCTACTTCAGCCTTTTGAGTAGACAGGATGATAGACATGCACTGTTGTATATCCACTTACTACTTTCTATTTATATTTCTCGTATACTTGTCAACTACTGCAATCTGACTTCTGATCACTTATTCCCCTATATGTTGTATAAGTATTATAAATGATTGGTCAACCTCCAAATCAATTTTAAACATATGTCTTTGTCTTGTTACCCTGCTTGATACAATTTTCTGCTGGAAGGTCACTTTCTTGGAAGGATATTCTCAGCTCATGCTATCTAAAATAATCCTTACCAAAACCAGAATTATCTAATAATCAACTTTTATAGCATTAATAACTAAAATGATTTTGAATTTATGTGTGGTGTCCTTGTCTCTCCCACTAGCATGCAAGCTTTGTTAGGACAGAAACTTTGTCTTTTATTATCATATTAATATACCTAAAATGAATATTGATGCATAGAAGTTGCTCAATCTTATATTTTAAGTGAGTAATTGCTACTTTTTCATTGTGGGGGCATATCTATTGCTCATTATTTGCTAAAACTCATCTTTGTTTCTCAAACTCCATTTTTTCTTTACTCTGCCTACTCTTTTTAACCCTATTACTCAAACTCTATGTTTTTCAATTTCATGTAAATGGAGAAGTTAGCACACAAATTGTGTTCATAATGAAGGAGAAGAAGCATGGCCAATTGTAAAGTTAAAACTAAAAATAATGCAAAGTCATTGACACCAGGCAAAATATTATAAATCTGATATGTTGTTTTTGATGTTAGAGGTTGCAAATTCCACATGAAGCTATTACAGCTCACAATTAAAAACAATTCTAGGCTGGGGATTTAGCTCAGTTCCACCAACCGTCTCATAGCAAAAACTAACTAACCAAACTAAATTAATTAAATAATTCTAGCCATAATAATTAATCTTTAACTGTTGAATGTGGCCTTCTACTTTCCAGTTTTGTGACAAGATATTTAAAATATGTAAATAATAGCAGGCTCATTTTACAGAGCAAATGAAGTATCATGGTGTCCAATTACCCTATGATTCTGTGAAGGAATGTTGGCTTTTCAGCATAGGATGAGTTTAGGTAGTAATAAAACCATTCTATGCATATTGAACTATTGGAAAATGGGCAGCTTGAACCTGTTTTGAACAATCCAAACCCAATAGAAATGGATTATGACTCACCTGTCACTTTCCACCATGTCATGTGTTAAATGATTTTACTATGCATATTAATTCATTCATTCATCTGCAGTTATCTATGAAATAAGAAAGTTATATATTTGGAACACAGAAAGACGTGTATCCAGAAGTAAACTGAATAAAACACATCTAATGAATGATATATTTCTAAAATAAAACCAATGTCAAAGGTCATTGAAAATTGCAGAAATTTTTATTTTATTAATCAATTTATCATTTAAAGTGCAACAGTTTTACCCTTAGGTAGAAGCAAAGGAAAAATTGCCAGTTTTTCTTTTATTTTTCTCTTCATGCAAAGAGTAGCCAGATTATGAAGACCAGTAACAACTGTGACAAGATAGCAGCAGTAAGAAAAAATGTACAGAACATTATAAACCCGAGGCAGGGGTGAGAACCAAAATTCCTGCTGATCTTTCTATGTGAACTTCAGTTTCCTTAGTACTTCATGGAATATCAAACCTGTATATGTAGGTCTTTCTGCAAAGGTACTTTTTTGATATAAAATGTATATGTTTTCTAAAAATCCAGGATATCCTAGCTTATTTGTCAGCTTATCAGCTCTTCTAAAATGTGAAAAAGAATGCATAATTCATTCTTCTTGTAAAAGTAAATGATCTTTGGAGAACAAAGACAATTAGAGATGAATCACTAGAGGGAAGAGGAGAATGTGGGCCACAAAAGAGTCAGACAAAACATGTAAATTAGGAATATCATACTACACATCATCAGCTTACACTATCAAAGCAGTGCTCTCTCTGGTGAGTTGCCTTCAAGATAGCTGTTTTTAGAGATTAGAATGCCTACAAGAAAGAAGATGAGCATTCAATTCCTGATGACTGTTCATGAGTGGCAGGAGTTTGTATTCCCGCATCATGTTACTAGAGAATATTTGGAAGAAATTAACATAGCCAAAGGCAAATATTTGGGTTTGAGTGGATTCAGCACCTCAGAGTCTTATACTTGCTTCTCACCAAGAAAACTAAGAGGAAAGGAGATTTGCTGGAACAATCAGAAACTGTAGATTTATGAAAAAATTAAATTTGGGCAGATTGCATGCTTATCAGAGTTCTTTACAGATCTAATGAATACAATAAACTGGGACAAAATTTGTAAGTAAGATCAATGAAAGGGACCATCTCCTAGGTTGAAGAAAACCTAGCAATAAAAGGCTATTCAAAGTGGGGAATGGTGGCACATGCCTGTAATCCCAGCACTCAGGAGACTGAGGCAGGAGGATCGCAGAAAGTTTGAGACCAGCCTGGGCTACGTAGTGAGTTCCAGGTCAGTCTCAACTACATAGTGAGACCCTGTCTCAAAAAAAATAAAAACAACAGAAAAAGGCTATTCATTTCAGCAATGCTGAGGGATGAGAGTAGTTGTGATCACACACTACATAGACTTTTTGGGTTGATGCTATTCACTTCATAATGTTCATTTACACTCCCTCCGTTCTTTATAAGGTTTAATAACTCAATTCTATTCAGCTCTGAAAAGTATTCTACTGCCTGGATCTGCCACAGTTTATTTATCCATTAGCCTATTAAAGGATGTCTTTTATTTCTCTCATTGAGTTTACTGGTACTTTTTAGGTGTACAGTACAGTTACATTCATCATTGGGATCTTGTACCTTTACATGACAGGTCTTGGTTCTCATATTTTCCCCAATACCCCTGCATTCCCTTCACACCCTCTAAGGATGTCTTTGTTACTTCTAAGTTTTAGCAATCATGAATAAAGCTTCCATAAACACCCATACATAGATTTTTGTGTTTTCAACACCTTGATAAATACCTAGAAGCATGATTTCTGGATCATGTGGTAACAGTATGATTAATTTTGTAACAAATGGCCAGATTACCTTCTTTAGAAGTGGCTATATCATTTTTCTTCCTCTAATGATATTTCCTTTTATCTTTCCATTTTCATACTTTGAGTGGGAATATCTATAAATATTGCCTTTTGCCAACCCAATTTTGTGCTTTAGAAGAGCTGTGCTTTTTTTAATTTTTCAGGCCCACAGAGAACTTTGCCCCATGATTAATTATATTCAGAAACTAATACATACTTAAATTAAACTATTTAGTTTATAACATTTGGAGATTTGGGGTTGGTGAAACTAGGAAAACATTTGGTGCTGTAATGGGTTGAGGTTTGGGTGACCTTAGAATGTGATGAATGCATTTTGCACATTAGATAGTCATGAACACCTGGCTGCAAGACAGTGGACAGAGGAAGTAGAAAGAATAATAATTATTGAATATTGATTATAATCTATTTACTGGAATCTGTAAATATATTACCTGACATGGAAAAATAGAGCTGGTAAAATAAGGTAATTAAAATAGAAGAGTATCTTGGATTATCCAAGTTGAACCAGTGTAATTGTAGGAGTCCTTCTAAGAGAGAGAGATTCTTGGTCATATCCTCCAGAAAGAATACACCCTTGCTGTACCTGGATTTTTGGACTTCTGGCCTCTAAATTTATGACATTTTCTTTTGACTTAATATACTGAATTTATGATAATTTGTTATAGTAACTGAATATAAAGTAGTTTAATATTTTAGTGTCAGTGCTATTTTTTTAATTTAAAACTGAGGGACTCAAACTTTGAGAAAGGAAGTTTAAGATAGCAGTTTATAGGACAGTCACATAGACAGCTTTACAAAATTGATTCAGGAAATTAAAAAATAAGTATTTGTAGAAAACAAATATGTCCTGAGCTAAATTTTCTGATTTTACAATTATTTTGTTCATAATGAAAAAGAAGCAATTTGCCACTGGGGCAATCAGAAGGCCAAAGGGCATTTTTAAGGCATCTAATTTTGAATTATATGAAGCAAAACCACTTCTGGAAACTGAGGTATAGAGATGATCAATAGTAAAAGATCATTTCAGGCTATAAACTATAACTATAAGATTGACTATCAGTAATCTTGTATTAAAATTGATGTTTTCTATTACCACAAGTGGTATAGAGGCTGTCTACAGTTTGAACTAAACATATCTATCAAAAACATACTCATTCACAAGAGAATGCACTAGACAATAGGCCAACAAGAAAGTTTACATATTTATTACTGGGCTAAGAAAGGAAAATCTGGAGAAGTTTCTAAAAGAGACACACAATTGCTTCCTAAGGAGAACAGATATTTCATAAGTATGACAGTACATGCTATTTATGTTTTTGTATTTGTGTGTTCATTACTAACACTTTATACTTCTGATAGGGAACATATATGTGAAAGATTAATTCAAAAAATCACAAAAACTTTTGAATCCCCCCCAACACAATTAAACATTTAAAAAGCCTTGGAATTTTTACAGATTTATCATCTTCACTGAAACATGTCAGTTTTCATTTTGTGTCAAGAACATCTGACTCAGCAGGATAGCCATCTCTACAATCTTCATCCAAAAGGACTGTCAAAGTTTCCAAACCCACTCCTTGCTTCCAGATAGCTAGAGATGTTCTATATAAAATAAATTTCCCCAAACACTGTCTTTTCTTAGAAATTTGAATTGTTGAGGCCTGAGACTTCAGTTATATCAGTGGAAAATAGAAACTCATTTCTGTCATGTGAAATTCTTATAACTGTGGGCCATGTGGTTATTTTCCTTCATTCTTTTCTCGCATCTTTCATAAAAGTTCAGCTTAATTATCCAATCTTAGCCTGTTCTCTAGGTTGTTTCCCATCTTTCGCAGTGACATGTAGGGCATACATTCTTGAAGGATCGTGCTATCTACATCATGTTCCCTTATTGTTTGGATCCAGACATTAATATCCTTAAGAAATTTGTTGAGATTCTGTTGTGTTTTACACCCAATAATGAGCATCGTGTATTCAACAATTTTCCATGGATTACTTTTCTGAGCCATGACCCCTTCATTAGCAAAGATTCCTCTTAGTGTTCTGCTTATTTGGAGTTACTGTAGTTTTCTTTTTTTTTTTTTTTTTTTTTTTTTTTTTTTGTTTTTTTTTTATTTTACTCTT
>NW_022900913.1:48094647-48155126 GCF_012274545.1 Fukomys damarensis
TTTTTTTTGGTGGTTTTTTTAGTTTTTTTTTTTTTTTTTTTTTTTTTTTTAGCTTGCCATCTTTGTTTCAGTTAAAGTCTTTTGGTCCTGAGTCACAATTCTTGAGCAAAGTAAAAGTACAATATTCCTCACTTTTCTGGTATAATACTGTGAGTACTAAGATGTGTATAGATGAGTGTGATATCCCCTTTTATATCTAACTGTGGGTCCTCTAAGACTGTTGGGTTCTTTCAGTTTGAATCCCTGTTATTTTCCAGCTTTGCTTATGTGTCTTTCTTTAATTTCTTTTCCTTATATTATACTACTGTTTGCTCCAGATTATTAACATAAACCTACTTTTCAAAATTTTCCTAAAGCTTAAATGTCTTTTCTAAATATATTCTGTTTCTCCTGTAGTTTATTAATAAGTCTTATTTTAGTGATAGGATGTTCCAGACACAAGCTTGGTTGTAATTTTCTTCTTTGCTTTTGGACATTATTAGAAAATAATTTAATTAAGATTTTAACGTACTCAAATAGGTAAGGTATCTATATTCCAGGTGCAGTGAAATATAATATCCTCCTGTACATCTTGCCTTTTCTTTGGTGAAATAGATCATTTCAACATGATTGGAACCCACAGTCAAGGTCACTAAGCTCAGCAAATATAATCAGAGGAATGAACAACAAAGTTTAGGACTGGAAATCTGAAAACATAGACTCATATATTAGTTACACTTATATAACTAACACTTAATACAATGAACATCCTCTAATAACTAATAAGCACATTCTTATTCATTATCACTTCATGTCTCTCCCTGTCTCTTCTTTCTCCTTAATCTTTTCTCAAATTTATCTATCTTTGGAAGAGCTCTAATCAGCTTTGGATGACTCCATTCACCCTCTATTCCAACGCCATTCTCTTTTCTAAATGATAACTGAAGTTATTCCCATGACGTTTTCCTACAAGTGTCAACTTTAAGGGCTGTGTTAAATTCTTTGGCCTCTGTTTGGTAATTATCTCTGAATATGCCTATCTTTAAGATTATTTTTACACTTTGTGGTCCAGATAAATATCTGGGTAAGTCTGGAGTATCAATAATTCATTTTCTCCCCCTTCATTGATTCTAAGAAACAACAGCAACAACAACAGTAACAACACCAGTAACAACACACACACAAACAGCTGAAATTCAAATAGAAACAAACTAGCTTCATATATAAACAATACGGTGACCAACAAACCTTAAAATTCAGGGATTTCTGATGCAATGATATTTGTATTTACTAATCCCAAAAACAACTTGAAAACAGCCAGGTTTACAGGTAAAACTTGTCTGATTTGACTATTCAGTGTTAACTTGAAAAATTAGACATGAGGAAACAAAATCTCGGTGATCCTGCAGAAGACCTCCTTGCACAGAGCCTAGAAATCCTTCAAATTCTTGAAACAGATGGTGAATGAATAAAAAGGGAAATAGGGAGCTATTGCCTTCACTTGATCAATGAATAAAAGGCTATGAATCATGTTTGCTAGGGAGTGGTAAAAGGACAAGGTTGGAAACATAGCTGTTTCCTATCTTTGTGACATTTGACAATTTAGTAGGGAGGCTTAATGATTTTTATGTCCAGAATTTTGATATCCATGCTGTTCCTGCTTTAACTAGATACGAGTTTCTGGAGGTGGGAGCCTATTTTCAGTGTTTGTTAAATCCAAGATACTCTCTCTATTCTATGGGGAATTATCAATTTAAAGGAAATAGAAAAAGCAATGTAGTTGATAAAGATATCATACCAATTAGATTTTTAAAATATTTTATTTCAGGTATGTTAATTTCATTCTATAATTTAAATAGAATTTTAAAAAATGCATCCCATAAAAAAGTAATTAAGGTGTGTTGTGTACATGTGCCACCTTTACACAGGAAATGTAAAAATTATGTACTATAAACCTATACTACTACTAGAAAAAAAGGCATCCCAAGTTTTAGATGAAAAGACATAACATTCTTGCTAGAAATTCATGTTGTGAGACTATTCAGTTTGACTGGTTGGTTTGACTTGATGGCTACATTTGGAAAGTGCTTTGGAGAAATGAAATTTTTTAAATTTAGATTTATTTTTCCTTTGCATTCCCCAGCTCCAGATAAAATGGAATTGTACTGTGATTTATGAACAATCTGACAAAACTATTGCAAATTCTTTAGAAATTTTCATTGCCAAAATTAATAAAGAAACTGCACCTGTGCAGTTCCAGTTATGATTCATAATAGCCACTTTAATTTTTTTTTTTTAGTACCAGGGATTGAACTCAGGACCTTGTGCTTGCGAGGCAGGCAGCAGAACCATTGAGCTAAATCCCCAGCTCAGAATAACCACTTAAAAGTAAAGATTTTAATATATAAGGCATAATTGAACAATACTTCACTACAATTTTCCAGTAAAATATGTTAAGGATTGTAATTATATCAATTTACCATAATAGTACTTACATAGCTGTACCTCCATATTATATAAATTGACTTTTTCATTCAAAATTTTAAAATATAAATATGCAACAAAAAGCATCAACCCTTGCTATTTCTATATCTAATAAATCTTGCAATGTTGGCATTCTGGGGCCAAAATAATTGAGACCTAAGCTAGTTTTACTCATCATTTGGTTACTGTATGACAACCCTAGAAAAAAAGTAAATGCCTGATTCAAAAAAGAGCATCTGAAAAGAACAGACATTTCTCAAAGAATTTAAAGTAGCAAATAAACATATGAAAAAGCATTCAATATTACTGATTATTTGAGAGATGCAGATGAAAACAACCCTGAGATTCCACCTCACCCCAGAAAGAATGGCTGCTATCAAGAAAACAACCAAAAACAAATGTTGGTGGGGTTGTGGGGAGAAAGGAACCCTTCTCCATTGTTGGTGGGAGTGCAGACTAGTGCAACCACTGTGCAAATCAATATGGAGATACTTCAAAGAACTAGGACTATAGGTTCCATTTGACTCAGCCAATTGGTGGGGTTGGGGAGAAAGGAACCCTTCTCCATTGTTGGTGGGAGTGCAGACTAGTGCAACCACTGTGCAAATCAATATGGAGATACTTCAAAGAACTAGGACTATAGGTTCCATTTGACTCAGCCATCCCTCTGCTGGGTATCTTTCCTAAAGAATTAAAAGAATCATACCACAGTGATACATGTGCACCCATGTTTATAGTGGTATATTTTGTAATAGCTAAAACTTGGAAACATCCCAATTGCCCATCAGTTTGAGTCTGGATAAAGAAGATGTGGTTTTTCTATAAAATGGAATACTAGTCAGCCATTAAGAATGAGAAATTAGAGTCATTCATAGGAAAATGAGTGCATATTGAGGCAATACATTTAAGTGAAATAAGTAAGAAACCTGTAAGTACTGAATAGTTTCTCTAGTGTGAAAAACTAAAAGTGTAAATAAGATCAAAATTGTATAAGTGACAATGTGAAATAGGAAGAAAAGAGCTAAAGATGTAGGGGATTTGGGAAGAGTAGGGGAAAATAAATAAGGGAAAAGAAAAAAAATGAGAAAAGGAAAAAATAGAAACAAAGTCTTTGTAAATAGGGGAGATTGGATGGGGTGAAGGGCAGGTAGGGGTATGGGGAAAAAATGAGAACCAAGATCTGTCATGTGAAGGTACAAGAACCCAATGATAAATTTAACTATACTGTATACTTAAAAAGTACCAATAAACTCAGTGAAAAAAAAAAAGTAAATGCAACTTGCTTTCTATTTTTCTTTCTTCATGAGTCTTATTTTGAAAGCTACATGGCTTTCCGTGGCTGAGGCATAATCCATGGTCATCATAAGGTTGTCGCCTCCCAGGTTTTTAACCACAGACACCTCCCCAATGAGACTCTGCCATTATTCCAGGCCACTGTTATCATTAGTAAGAAATTGGTATGCAGATAAAACCCATGCATCACCCTGCAAAGAAACTTCTCAGCAACACAGGAATTTATAATTGCTAATCACATACGGTGTTCTCTCTTAATTCCCACACAAGTCCAAGACATTCATCCATGAATTCATGTTTTCGGAAGTATTTCTTTTGCCACAAACTGCTGAGTGCTGGGATTATGATCATAAATAAGAAAGTTCCCATGCTTAAGGGATTTGTAATCAATTTTTGTAGGGAAATGTAGGAGACATCCCTGCCCAGTACTAGCAGGCTGTGAATGGCACATACTTCTTGCCTTCCATAATTGCCTCTACTGTTTTATATCGGGAGTCAGATCGAAGCCCCTTATGATGCAAGTGGGCATGTCAGCTAGCAGAGTTGGACTAGTATTTCTCCTTTGCTAATGGCTGTCACCGAGGCCTACGTCCTGGTCTGTGAAGTATCAGGGCTCTGCTGAATTATGTGCACTTGAGGTCAGGATGACCCCAGTTAAAATCCTTTCCCCTAAATTATCACTTCTCGTTGACCTTGTGGGTCACTTGCTAATTGCGTCTGGTGCCAGTACTGGTGTCTTCTATCCTAGCAAGATAAGCAGTGCCGATGACTTCTCGACAACCCTTCCTGGTGCCATCATGCCAGGTGTTTGGCGATGATTCACTAGATGCCTTCAAAGCCCCCTAACTCCCCATTCCATCTCATGATTGTATTAAGTAGACACAGAACGTGCTTGGGGACCTTTGTCTTTGTTGACTCAGCAGCAGTAACCAGGTCCCAAGATCCAGCCTCTTCACTCTGAGTCTAGTTCCTGTCTGTTCTTTAATTCACCTTGTGCTGTGGTGGCTCACAGGCCAGGACTCACAGTAGAGGTCCTGATAATATCCCCTTCCCTGCTCCCTACAGGGAACATGTATCACTTTACTCATACAGTTAGCTGTTTGAAACAACACCCGTTTGTCAGCTCACAGACTTGTAGGTTAGAAATCAGGGCAAGATTTCATTGGGATCTCTCTTTAGGGTATCACAAGGTAAAAATCATGTTGTTGGGCAAGGCAGCTTTTTATCTGAAAGGTGTTGTGAAGAATATGCCTAGAAACTTGTCTCAGGGTATCAGCAGAATTCCATTTCTTGCAGCTATAGGATTAAGACCCTTGTTTCATTACTCTTTGTCAGTTTATCATCTCTTCTCCCCTACGCTCCCGAAATTTCTTGTCACATGGTCACCTCTATCTTTAAAGCCAGCCAGGAAAGTTTAATCCTTCTTATTGAGGAAAACTCTCTGACTCCCGCTTCTGTTACCAGAAAGAGGAGACTGTAAAGTACAAATGTTTGACTTATTTGGATAATCTGCATTTTGCTATGTGATGTAACATAATCACAAGAGTGATATCTAATCATATTCACGAATTACATATATACTTAAGTGTAAATTATAAAAGACTGAGAGATACTGGCTAGTCATTGTAGAATTATGTCTCCCAAAATTGGAGATAAAAATTTAACAAAGAATTCAAATACAATTTAAAAATGCTATGATAGGGTTAAATATCAGGTACTGTAGGGGCTGGGGATTTAGCTCAGTGGTGCCTCCACCTGCCTTGCAAGCACAAGGCCTTAAATTCAATTTCTGGTACTCACCACCACCAAAAAAAAACAAAACAAAACAGACACTGTAGAAATGTAAAGGAAGACCCAAACAAGTTTCAGAGCTTGGGGAGTAGGTTAATCATATCCTATTTATTAGCTTTTCCCTTGGTAACACTCAATACCCAACACCCACAACTTAAAGGAGGAGAGAGATTTAATTGTCCTATAGCTTCATTCCATGATCTGCTGGCCCAAAGACAAAGACATCATGGCAGAAAGGTATGATGGAGTGAAAGCCACTTACTTTGTGGCTGCCAGGAAGCAGAGCTGATAAAGTGTCCAAGAGGAAGGTGCCAGGATTTAGACATAGACCCAAAACTACATCTCCATAACCCACCTGGACAAACCTGCAAGTACGCTCCACCAATCTCTCTGGCGGATCCCAAATCAAGTGGAAACTCCACTTTGACCACCACAATTATTAAGGGAAAAAAAACATAGTATATAGCAATATGGGTATCAACTATGGTAAAATTAATATGATTAAATTTGTGGTTTACCTGTATTTTCTAATTTATTCAGATTCATATGTGCACCTAGTGTATGGAACAAGCATGACTTGTGGAATGTGGTCATTCCACAATTTTTGTCTACCATTGTTCATTTAAATTTGCTCAGCTGGGCCTAATCTCTTCATTGGCCAGATCCTATGGTCTTTTTGTTTACTCTGATAGTAGAATGTTGTGTCAATATAGAAATGGGAATGCCCAAATTCTGAGATATTTCAAAGTATTTTCTTTCTCTTCCCTTACCTAAGCACTGCTCTTCACTAGGAATCCTACAATAGGGAAGAGAAGATATTCTAGGCAACTTTTTTCTTTCATTGCTAGTGTTTCTATAACTCCAATCCTCTTGGCTTGCAGAGATGTCTGACCTTTTTTGGATGTCTGTCCTTTCAGGAAAGCAAAAGAGAAACAATGGCAAGAGAAGTCATTTTTGAATAATGATTTTCCATGAACAACAATTGAGACTTTGGTTTTGGAAGATACTAAAGCTGAGTCTGTTTTAAGAACACTTTCATAAGACCTTCGAATTCTTTTCATTGGGTGTTTTACATTTATAGTTTTGGTCACAGCTTCAAACAATTAGGAATTCTTTCTTTCACCATTTTTCTGCTGAGTTCTGTTCTCCCATTATATCAAACTGGACAGGTATCTGTCTTTGAAATCTTTTCTCAAGTACTTCTCTAATATCCAGCAAACAGATTTCCAATTTAATAGCATGTGGATTATTATGGTGGTAAGACTGTTTTGGATGACAAAAGAGACAAAGCAGTCCATAGCAGAATCAAGAGCTACAGAAACATCAAAGAAGGTAAAAAGAAATCAGTGATCATATCTTAGACTTGAAGAATGTTTTTAATAAAGCAGTGGAAATGAAAGCTTGGTTGGGAATAGAAGGTAAGAAAATGAATGTAGATGGTTTTCTTTCTATGGTGGCTGGAGGAGTCCTAATTTCACATAGAGTTAAACACAATAGACCCTGCCAGGAGGTTCTGGAGAAGTTCCTGGGCTCACTGGTTCTGCTCCAACTCTTGTATTTCTATTCAGTTTCACAGCCCATCATACTGGGATTTGCAAATGGATATTCTCACTTTAGTTTGATGTGTGTAGGCTGGTGTTATTTACAAAATGAATAATTATTTCTCTTGTTTCTAAGCCCATACCACTTCATTAAACATAAGCTGAAAGAGATCAACCAAATCAGAGAGCCAGCCATTCCTTCTCAGAAATCTTTGTAAAACATTTACAAATTGGCAGGGAGAGGGGGTTACTAATGTAAAACTAGGGAGGCTTACCATATTTCTAAGTAACAGAAAAATAGACTACAAGAGATTCTGGGGGAAAATTATGGCCCTGATAACCAGCACACAAGTGATATAAAATCCTGATGAACAGAACTTCAAAAATGGTAGAAGAAGAAGAGGACAGGCACACTTAAAAAGTAACTGAGTAGTAAAGAGAATGGATGTAGGATTAGGCTCTCTAGGGAGCATAATAGAACATCTGTGTCCCAAGAATCATAATATATCTCAGCATGATTTTAACATGAAATAAACATGCACACTATGGAATTAAATGGGTCTGATCAATGACTAATGTTCCAGTTTTCTCTAACTTTAACAGTATCTTGCCAATGAAGCAAGGCATGTCTCCCAATGACTTCCTGACATAAACTGTAAAACAATGATGTTGGGGACTTTCAGTTTAGTGCTGTCACATATTTCTGTTCATCATTTTGATATCAGGTATACTCTGAGACCATTCCAAATAAAAAAAAATGTCAGCAGAAATATTTATAGGACTTAACAGCCAACTCCTTACAGGGTACCTTGGGTTTTGCTCTTTTCTTCCCTTCCTTCCCACTCTGCAACCCCTTAGTGAGCTCTCTATGACTCTGTGTGTTTTAAAAGCTCTGTTTTCTCTCACCAAAATTCATTAAAGTAGTCTTCTTTATACAGGAACACTATTGAAAAATTATAGATAAATTTCTTATTTCCAACTGGCAAAAAAATACAGACTACAAAAGGCTGTCAGGTTGATAACATAACCAACTACCAGGGGATGTCGAGTCACCTGAATGAAGATACAGCAGGGGATGAAAGAATAATGTACAAAGATCAAAGAATAATGAATGATAGTTTATTTTCTGAGGGTTCTGGAATTGATCTTAGCTGTCTCCTAGTTAAAAACCTGATCTTAGCTCTCCAAGCTAAGACCAGAGGCTCTGGATTAGTCAGTATTTATGATTGTACAACATAGCAAGGGGGTGTGAAGGCAGACGTAAGGAATAGCAGAACTAAAGCACTAATGAACCAGGTTGTAAAATGGGAGTAACTATATATTCCTGAGAAGGACAAGTCACAGTTAACAAGCCACATGTGCTGTCTCGCAGGTCATAGCTAACATGCCACTTGCATTATCTTTAGCTAACATTTGAATTTTCAAAATAACTGCAGAGTTATAATTCTTCATTTACAGCTTTTCCTTGTTATTACAAATGTCACAACCTCATCAGTCATTAATGTCTCAGTTGTGACTATTTACAGAGGGAAGTTTCTCTGTATACAACCAAAGGGTCAATTAGCAATTCACGCTTAGGCCTCAGACTCATAATTTTAATTAATAGCTGAATTCATAATTCAAGTCAATAATATCTAACACCTGCTCAGTGGAGTTTCAAGGTGGTGTCCTGCAGGGGGTGAGTATCTGGTTTGGTTGGAGGCTCAAATTTTAATATCCCATCAGAAGTAAAGAAGTTCAATGTGTTATTTCTAGATTACAAGATTTAAATTATTGATTTGATTCAAACCATTACTGATTTTGTGTTTTTTAAGTTTTTGCCAAATACACACACCTTAAGATCATTAACTTTTTATTGTGCTTTTTAGTACTCATTGGTATCTGCATCAAAACTGTTTCTAGTTGTTTGACATGTTAGGAACAGATAATCCCATTCAGTAGGTTTTTGCAATATACCAACATGTGAAGGAATTAATTAACTTATTGCAGGAAATTCCAAACCCATTGGAAGGTAGAGAAATTAAACCAAGTATACTCTCTTTTACCTCTGTCTTATCACAAGCCAACGCGTCCCAGGCTTCAGATTGCATTATTCAAAATTTTATAAATATGGTTCCAGAAATTTGAATAATGCTGTCTGAAGCTGTTTTATGATACTACTTGGAACTGTTTTGTGAATACAGAGATATCATTTTTAGAAGTTCCCTTCCTGAAAGGAATTTATATTAAAATTATATAAACATGCTTATATATTTCTTTAGTATATATAAAGGGTGATTGAAAATATGGTTAATATTTAAAATTTAAAATATCATTACACTAAACAACATAATGACATCCATCCCCCTCAAAATACTTCCACTTGTTTAAAACACACTTATCCCATTTTTTTTTGCTACTTTCTGAAGCAGTTGTGGAAATCTTCTTTCACAAGGGTCTTTATGAGGCATGCAAAAATATTGTGAATGTTGCTGTTAAGTGCCATCTAACAGAAGAGCAACCTCAAAAAATAGCATAGCATGTTCTCATCTGCCTTATCCACTGGGTATGGCACTGTGTGACTTCTGGCTTTCCCTAAAGTCAACAAGACCATGAAAGGTACACATTTTGAATTAATTCAGGACACTGAGGCATCCACAACAGCATAAGTAAAGACATTCTTGAAAGAAGACTACTAGAACTATTTTAAAAAGTAGAAAGAATGTTGGGATAATTTTATTTTATGTGAAGGGGAGTATTTCAAGGGAGATTAATGGCAATGTGTCTTTTACTATAATATAATTTTTACAAATTTACACATGTTTGACATTTATTTCACTTAGTAGTATATCCTCAATATGTATCCATTTACCTATGAATAAATCTAATTTCTCATTCTTTATGGCTGAGTAGTATTTCATTTTATAGAAAAACCATATCTTCTTTATCCAGTTTCCAACTGATGGGCAAATAGACTGTTTCCAAGTTTTAGCTATTACAAACCGTGCCGCTATAAACGTATGTGCACATATATCACTGTGCTGTGATTCTTTTAGTTCTTTTGGAAAGGTACCCAGCAGAGGGATAGCTAGGTCAAATGGAACCTCTAGTCCTAGCTCTTTGAGGTATCTTCATATTGCTTCCCATAGTGGTTGCACCAATCTGCACTCCCACCAACAATGGAGAAGGGTTCCTTTCTCCCTACAACCCCACCAACATTTGTTATTGTGTGATTTCTTAGTAGCAGCCATTCTTTGTGGGGTGAGTTGGAATCTCAGTGTTGTTTTCATCTGCATCTTTCGAATGACCAGTGATGTGGAACATTTTTTCATATATTTACTTGCTGCTTTTACTTCTTTGTCTGAAAAATTCTGTTCATTTCAGATGCGCATTTTTGAATTGGGTCTTTATATTTGGGGGGCTGATTGTTTTGAGTTCTTTATATATTCTAGATAATAGTCCTTTGTCTGAGGAGCAGCTGGTAAAAATTTTTTTCCCACATTGTATGTTGTCTCTTAGTTCTGTTGATGGTTTCTTTTGCAGTGCAGCTTTCTAATAAGATGAGATCCCAGTTGTTGATTCTTTCTGCTAGTTCCTGTGCTACTAAGGATTTGTTCATAAAGTCTTTTCCTATGCCAATGTCTTCAAGAGTTCTGCCTAACTTATCTTCCAGCAAGTTTAGTGTTTCTTGTTTAATATTTAGATTTTTAATCCACTTGGATTTTAATTTAGTGCATGGTGAAAGATAAGGTTCTAGCTTTAATCTTTGGCAGGTTGATATCCAGTTTTTCCAACATCACTTATTATTGAAGAGGCCATCCTTCCTCCAGGGGGACGGTCAGCTCCTTTCTCAAAGATGAGGTAGCTGAGTACCTCTGGAGTTGTTTTTATGTCTTCCAATTTGTTCCACTGATCCTCAGGTCTGTTTCTGTGCAAGTACCATGCTGTTTTTTATCACAGTGGTTTTGTAGGGGAAAGGTAATAAGGGAAAAGAAAAAAATAAGAGAAAATGAAAAAAATGGAAATAAAGTGTTTGTAAATGGGGAGGGGAGGTGGAGGTGAAGGGAGGGCAGGGACAAGGGGAAAAAATGAGAACCAAGACCTGTCATGTAAAGGTACAAGATCCCAATAATGAATGTAACTGTACTATATACGTAAAATGTACCAATAAACTCAATTAAAAAATTTAAGTGCACTCTGTTTTTTCATCACAACCTATATGTTTTATGTTATAAGATGTTCTAAGGTTCTGGCTACTGTATTTTTCTTCCTTTAATAAAAGAATTGGTGACTTTTAGATATGCAATTGGCCATTAACAATAAAGTGTGCACGTTGCAGCCTTCCAAGTTAGATGTGTTTTTGTGACTGGAATAAACTTGATGAACACTTTATTTGGGTGACTACAGTGTATGAATACTTTCTTAAAATAATATAAAAAAACAACTTTTTGAAGAAATAAATGATAATATAGGAGGATGAAATTGTCATTATGACAAATGACAATCTGTAAAAATAATTAATCAATCATAGGATAAACAAACAAATCAGCTTTTTTCTTATATAATGGCCAATAACTCATCATATAAGTGAATAGAAAGTTCTCAAGAAAGGAAATGGCAATGACTTAAATTAATGAAAAAAGTACAATCTGCCTTATCACAATAGAAACACAAATTTTAAAAAGTTTGACAAGAGTGAAAAAAAGAAAACTTGGACATTTTTTGAAAAGGTTATGAGAATTTTTTCTGTCAAAATTGCTAGTAGAAAATATACTAGCATAGAGGAACTCCTGTTACAGATTGTGTCTAGATGTTCCCCAAAAGCCTCCTATGGTCATAAGTGGGGCTTTTCAGACTTCTGTGATGCAGGGACTAAGCATATGTGATAATTAAATTAGTCCACATATTGCTCTGGCATTAGTCTGTGTGTGCATAATGGGAAGGCCCACCTTGGGTATCAGTGGCCCAATCAAAAAGCAGGTGCCTGTGGTATATAAAGGGGCAGAAAGAAGGTAGGTCTCCTTTGCTTCTTCACTAATCTACTGCCTTCTGTCTGGCATGAATTGTTTCTCATCTTTGATGCCTCCTCTGCTATGCTTCCTGCCTTGGAACCAGTGTACTACGAATTGAGACCTCTGCAAATTATGAACTAATTAAACGTTTTCTCCTCTAACTTTTGGTGTTGGATATTTGTCTCAGCAATAAGCAAAAGTAACCAAGACAACTTCTAAGGGTGTAACTTTTAATATCTATTGAGAGAATCATTGTTTACTTGTTTTTACCCAGAAATTTTATTTTATTCCACTGTAATTTTACTGCTGTGTAAAAATGAGTTCATAGAAAGAAACCCATTCCAGAATATTTTGTAAAAGAAAGTATAGAATTTATCTAAATGGCTGTCATGAAATGATTAACAGATACTGATAAATTATTAGAATGCAACACTACATAATGATTGAAAGAAATATAGGTATCTCAAAAGTACCTTGTTAAGTGAATAAGATCAATCTATAGAATAGTATGTATGATGTTCTATCAACTTATAAATAAATGCAAAATTATCTCTATAGTAAATAATATATTTTATTTCTGGGAATATTAGTAGAGCTGAGGCAAAGTGATAGGTCAGAAAATTGCTCTATCTTCTTTCATTTCTTTAAAAAATTTTGCTTTGAACACATACTAATTTAACCATTTTTTTTTAATTCATTAAGTTTATTGGTACATTTTGGGTACACAATATGATGACATTTATCATTGGGAATTTGGACCTTTATATTATATATCCTGGTTCTTATTTTTTCCCCATTCCCTTGGGGAATTTGTTCCTTTTCTCATATTTTTCCTTTCCCTTCTTTCCTTTTTGCTATCCCTCTTATTCACCAAGTTTTCATTCAATATTTTCTTTAATTAGTGCTATTCTGTTGACTCTCTTTAGTCAGTTCAATTTAAACTGGGAATATAAATAAATGAACTGACCTTTCTTAAGCACAACGTTATGTATTAAGAGAAATGATTTGCGTACTGTGAATGTGTCACTTAATCTTCATAACAGATAAGAAAACACATGGTGGGGGTGAAGAGCTAGAAAGGAGCTGCTATTCCTCAAGTTCCTGCCATGTCCTGCGCACTTTCCATATATTCTGTTATTCAGCTCTCTCAGAGCTATGCACAATGGTCTTCTTCATCCATGCTATAAATCCCGATTGATATATGAGATTATGTAAAAGGTTATCTAACTGAAAATATAAAAATTATGGTTTCAACTCTGTTTTACTTAGAAGTATCCAATAAGACCTGCTACTGTGCTACACAAGGAAGACCCATCACTGTGTGCTGTAGAGGAGGACCTACTGTTGCCTATGATAAATCCCCAGATTCTTGCTGGCTTTGCACCACCTTGGACCCCCTCAGCACAGGGTGACTACTAAATGACCAAGCTGATTTAATGATTTCATCTTAATGCCCTCTTCCACAATCAAAAGTCTCAGATGAAATTAAACCAAGAAATCAGAAAGTTTCTACAATTAAACCATAATGCAAATGTGACATACTGAAATTATAGAACACAATCAATGCAGTCCTATGAAGGATGTTTATAGCAGTGAATTCTCACATTAAAAAAAATGGAGTGAACATAAGAAGCTAAAGTTGAACCTCAAACTTCTAGCAAAAGAACAAGTTGAATCCAAACCTCATATGTAGAAGGAAATTATATCAGAATAGAAATCAGAAATTAAGACTAAGAAAGCAATACAAGAATCAATGAAATCAAAGACTTGGTTCTTTGAAAGAATTGATAAAATAGAAAAACCCTTAGCCAAATTTATGAAAAAAGGAAAGAAAAGACCTAAATTATGTAATTAAGAATGAAAAGAGAAAAATCACAACAGATTTTGTAGAAATTTAGAAAATCATCAATTCCTACTTAGAAAACCTGTACTCAAAAAACATGGAAAATTTGAAAAATTCAGAAAAAAATGGATAGATTCCTAGATACATACAAATTACCAAAGATAAATTAAGATGATTAGAAAATTCTAAACAAACCAATAACAGTCAATAAAATTTAAGAAATAATTTAAAAATTATCAACAAATAAGAGTCAAGGGCCTGATGTTTCCAGTGCTAAATTTTGCAAAAAATACTTAGAGAAGATGTAATATCTCTACTCCTCAAACTCTTTAATGAAGTCAAAAGGAAAGCAATATTCCAAAAGTCATTTCTAAAAGCAAACATCACCCTGATAACAAAACCAGACAAGGACTCAATCAAAAGAGAGCTACAGACAAATCTCTTTAATGAACATTGATACAAACATCTTTATAAGATACTGGCAAACAGAATCCAGCAAATCATGAAGATTATATAACATGACCAAGTAAGATTCATCAGAGGGATGCAGGGATGATTTAACATACATAAGTTTATAAATATAATACTGCACACTAACAGAATCAAGGAAAAAAGCACAATATCATCTCAATAGACACAGAAAATGCATTTGGCACAGTTCAACATGCATTCATGATAAAATCCTAAAGAAAATTGGAATAGAATTTCTTCATTTCAATACAAAAAAAGCCATCTATGACAAACCAACAACCAATATAATATTAAGTGGTCAAAAACCAAAGCTTTCATGCCAAATCAAGAACAAGTCAAGGATGCACAACATCACCATTCCTATTCAATATAGTTCTGGAAACATTAGCCACAGCAACTAAACAAGAGAAAGAAATAGAATGCATAAAGACAAGAAAACAAGAAGTTATCATTATTTACAGATGACCTGTATTCTACATAGCAGACCCCACTAAAATACCCTGAAAGACTCTTGATTTAATGACCAAATTTGGTGGTGTAGAAGGATATAAATTCAACACCCTTAAATCAATAGCATGCCTGTGCACAAATAAACTCATTGAGAGAGGAATTAGCAAAACCACATCTGTTGCAATAGTATCAAGAAAAATGAAGTATTTAGGAATCAACTTGACAAAGAGAGTATATCAGTCAGTATTTACAAAAGAAATAGACATAATACAAGATATATAAATGAATAAGAATTTCCAAGACTGGATCTCAGTGGTCATCTACAGAGTGGATGAGCGAGAGTCCAGCGGGTCTGTCAGCACACTGGATGCTAAAGGATTTAGTCAAAGGTCTGGAGCTCATTGCAGTGTCCCTTGTGAGTTCAGATGGGAGGCCAATGGGTCTGCAAAGGAAGGCTGGAGTCTATGCCAGAAGGAAGGCTGAAGAATCCACTCCAGAAGCTGAAGAATCTGCACTTCAAGGCAAGAGATGACATCCAAGGGAAGACAAGACCTCCTCCAAAGGAAGAGAGGCAGCTGCATCCTTCTTCATTTCCCTTTTATAACATCCAGTCAACAAGCCACCCTAGGGTGGATTTTCCACACACTAGGGTGTGGAATTGCGGAGCCAATTTACCTAAAACCTCTCTTAACCAGACTTCTCAAATTGACTGTATCACTCATCCATCACAATCCACCTGTCAATTTGGCAACCAGAAACATTACTTTGAACCAAACTCCGGATATAAAGATGCCTCATAATTATAACCAACATGGTACAATTATCCTGCATACAAACAGAAACATACTAGTTCTCTCCCCAGAATAGAAGGCAAGTTTTGTTTGGATAATATTTTGGGTGATACTTATTCTTAACATTTCATGACTATTATAACATATACTTAACAATCCTCAAGAACCTGTATTAGGAGAGAAATGGTACCATTACAATTCTCATTTCTATAGCTAATCCCAGGTCACAGCTGGTATTTAGAGCTACCTTCTATTACCACGTGTGTATTCCTTGGGCCTTCAGCAAGCACCTCATCATGTCTTGGTCCTGATGGAGTGACCCATATCTTTATTCCTAAAGGGTGTGGGCCATTTGTCATTCTTCTTGGATTATGTTGTTGTAGGTTCTCACTGACTTTAATAACAGCATGGTAATACTATGAAGTGGCCTAAAGGATCTCCTACCCTCCAAGTATATTCTTCTTTTCCTCCATTATGGAGTAGTAGTCTGATTTTCTCTTGATAGTCTGGGTCAATCACCCCTGACAACACTCTGAATTCCTTTATAGCTTGTTTCCTCGGGGGCATTAGGAGCCCAAATTGAACAGAGGGAAGTCTTAGCTTCCAGTTCAGTGGTATTTTTGTGCTTCTTGGTACAAGACTTCCCTCTTCTGGAACTAGGAGCTATAAAAACCAACAGAAAATAAGGCCATGGAAGAAGAAGCAAAACGATTTGCTAGTGGATCACTGGGGACAATGGTGAGTGGTACCATTCCACTTCCACCTCTTGAATCCTGGCTATGGGAGACAGTACCATATAGTGGATGCTGCTTCACAGGATATACATGTTGGGAGGAATTCTACATAATCTGGGGGGAAAAATCATTTGATTAGGCCTAGTTCTCCTGCCTACAGACCAGCTATGGCATGTTGAGACATAACTTCATTTTGGCACCCAGTCACAGCTAGGGCCTCAATGGTCCAGTGATGCTGTGATGCTCCAGGACAAGATTTCACCAGCTAAAGACATCCCGGGAGGGACAAAATCTTCATTTGTATAGTTCCTCATTGTTCTAGGATCGTCACCACTGCTCTTGCTGCTGCTGCCTTCTGAGTGACCTTTTACATTTGTTACTTTCTGGAGGTACTGAACTCTGGGCCCTGAGTGACCTTTTACATTTGCTATTCTGATATACTGAACTCTTTGCCCTGAGTCATCTGTTACATTTGTTTTCTCCCGATGTACTGAATAAAGGTGTGACAAGCCCTGGGGCTTTGATCTTTGCTTCCCAGAGCAGCACCAATCAGGTTTAAAGCTCAGCTTCTTCTCAAAGTCTCATTTTATTCTATCTTTCCTGTATAATAAGTTAATGTGTCTTGTGCTGTCATGGCTCACAGGAGACTAGGACTTACTGCAGAGTTTCTAATAAGGTCCCCTTTCCCTGTTCCCCACATATACAGCCTTTTGAATAATGTCCCCAACCCTGCAAGCTATTGCCTCCCAGATGGTGTTGTAAATGTGTTTTCAAAAGACCGTTCCACCTTTCTATCAGTTCACCTGCTTCTGGATGGTGAAGAACATGGTAAGACCAATGAATTGTATCAGCATAAGACCAATGCCCACTTCTTTAGCCCTCATGTGTTCCTTGTTCAGGGGTAATTCTATGTGGAATTCCATGATGGTGGATAAGGCATTCTGTGAGTAGTTTTGGAAGAAGCATTACATGCAGGGAAGACAAATCCATGTCCAGAATAAGTGTCTGTGCCAGCGAGGACAAAGAACAGTTCTTTCCCTGATGGAAGTGGTCCAATATATTCAACCTGCCACCAGGTCACAGGTAAGACCCCCCAGGAAATGATGTCACATCAGGGACTCAGTGTGGGTCTCCCCTACTGTCACATTGGGAATCCAGTGGTGGCTATAGCAAGATCAGCCTTGGTGAGTGGTTGTCCCTGTTGCTGAGCCCATGTAACCTCCATTCCTACTGCTATGGCCACTCTGTTCATGGGCTCATTGGGCAATGATGGCCATAGCTGAAGGAGGAGGCTGGCCACTATCTACAGAAAACGTCATCTTGTTCACTTGATTGTTAAAGTCCTCTTCTGCTGAGGTCACTTTCGGTGAACATTCACATGAGAAACAAATATTTTTATACCCTTTTCCCATATGGAGATATCTATCCACCTGGCTCTTCCCCAAATATCTCTGTCATCCATTTTCCAGTTATGTTCCTTCCAAATTCCTGACCATCTAGCCAGATCATTGGCTATAGTCCATGAATCAGTATATAGTCTCACATCTGGCCTTCCTTCTTCCAGGCAAAATATACTAGGAGTGCGCTGCCTCAAGTTCTACCCACTATGATGATTTTCCTTCACCACTTCCTTCATGAACATCCCGGGGAAGGGCTGTAGTGCTAGAGATGTCCACTTTAGGGTAGTGACTGCATATCATATGCAGAGCCATCTATAAACCAGGCCCTAGCCATCTTTCCTTCTAACAGGTAGTCATATGATATACTCCATGAGGCCGTAAGTACATGCCGAGACACAAAATGCACTAGCGGGTGTGGGAGCCATAGGCATTTGAGCAACTACTTCATATAATTACTTGATTTTATAATTACATTTAATAAAAAATTTCTATCTAGAATTTATAAAGAATTCTCAAATATCAATATGAAGGAAAACAGAATTGATAGTAGACAATTTACTGTAGAATTTTACCAAAAAATATATGGTAATTTTGCACAATAAAAAGTCTCCTCATAAATTGACTGTTGAAGACAAAAACAATAACCTGACTTTAACAAAGTTTGGCTTTTTTTTTTTTTTTGCAGAAGATGATACTTGCAATTGAACCCAGCACTTTTGCACTGAGATACATTCTCAGCCCTTTGAAAAAATTTTTGTGACATGATATTGCTACATTTCTAAACTGCCCAGGCTGAGCTCAAATTTGTGATCCCATCTCAACTGCCCAGAGGGCAGATTATGGGAATGTGCCACCACACCAGTCTTTCATTTTCTTAAAATAATAAATACCCCTATCCTTCTACTTTAGCCATTTTATATTTTTAATTTTTTTCACTGAGTTTATCGGTACTTTTTAAGTATAAGTACAGTTACATTTATCATTGGAGAAAGGAAATAAAAGAAAATAAAAAATATGAGAAAGGGAAAAAATGGAAACAAAGTCTTTGTAAATAGGAGAGGAGGGAGGAAGGGAGTGAAAGGAGGACAGGGTTACTTTAGTCATTTTAAAAGAATTAAGAACAAATTTTCATACAAATCCACTCATATGAATGCTCATATCAGCTTTATTTGTAATAGCTCAAACCTGTAAATGAGCCAAATACTTAACATACAAATGGAAAGACAAACTGTGGTATATCTATACAGATACCACTCCACATTTGAAAGATAATAAAGAAAATAACCTAGCCCCATTTTGTTTCTGTCAGCTTCTGCTGCTTACATGACAGTTAACCATATCCTGGTGCCTCACCCTGAAGCCGCAAATGGATAATACTCCTACTTCTTAGTGTTCTCTCTGCCTCTGTAGATAAGCATACAATCCCCTGACCTCAAAAGAGGAAGACAGATGTTAAACTTAAATATTAAATAAAACAGTAAAGGCTGTACCTAATGCTTTCTGACACCTTCCCCTAAATCTTTACCCTCCCTGTGACAGCTGAGTTTTTGCTATGACAACTGTGTTCTTAAAGATAACCACTTTACTACGTCCTGTTACTGTGAGAACCTGTTTCTCCTTACTGGACCAACAACACCCAGATGTGTTAACTCACAGGGTATCACTACTTGAGTACTGCTTTTGTTCTGCTTCTACCGTTTCTGCATAAAAGGAGTAACATAACTTTTTCTTGAGGCGCAGAATCTGGAGTGCTTGACTCCTCTGGGCCAGCCAGTTTAATAAAACTTGGCTCTCTCCACTTCTCTCTGAAGTGCCACTCCTGTTTCTTGTGCCAGCTGTAATTCTAAAATGGTTACATTTGTTTCCAAGACCAGGATATCCAGCCATGCTGGCTGTTTGCTGGCTGTTTCAGTCACCAGCTTGGAGTCATAGCTGCCAGGAGCCCTTTCCTGGTAGCAAGGTGGTGAGCCCAGAAAATATTTAGCCAAAACTAATATAGAGAGATTCACCTTTGATCCAGGTCTATATCTTTTTAGCATCTATCCTATGGAAACTCCTATGTGCATGCCACACCCAAGGTGTTTTGATTCTGTTTGTTTTTATCCTAATTGTTTAAAAACCAAGTTTGGAAACAGTAGAACAATATACTGTTTTCAGTAGGAGAACACATTAAAATGGATTCATTTATAAAACAGAATATTATATTAAAAAGTGTATAAACTTGAATTGTATATAACTTTATGGTTCTGCTCTCAATTGGGTAAAGGGAAGTTGAAAGACTAAGGTATGCAGTTTTAATTGTGTATCAATTAATACAGAAAAGAGGATTGATAAAAATATGTCAGTATCTTTATTCTCTATGATGGGCACGGAGATTTTCTATATTATTCTCTCCTTTTCTGTGTGTTTGATGTATTTCATAGCTAAAATTGTAAATTCAAATAAAAGTGTTGTGATAAAAATTTAAATCATCAGAAAACAACTTATGTATATCAACTTACTGAATATGCATGTAGATGGTGCTTTAATGTGAAGAATGTATGTAGCAAAATTAATTTTATTCACATGAGAAATATTTTGAATATTTTATTTCCAAATTATCTACCATCTAGGAAAAATATTAGACAAAGTCAGAAGGTTGGGATAAAGTACTAACACCATCATTTATCAAGAATAGGGTTTAGAGAAGTTTCAATTCACTTCTATGAGCTTAACTCCATTTTTTACCAGACAAAGTGTAATTTAGAATAAATTATAATTTATTCTAAATAAAGTGAGGGAATAAAGTATAATTTAGAAGATCCTTCTAAGTTTCACAGTAGATGGAATAATTATCTACCTTGTGCTATTATGCATATTTTCCATAGTAATAAAATATATAGCTAAAGGCAAATAACATTTATATTCAATATAAACTGATTTCATATCTCTTCAGATTTGTTTAGGTTTCTGATTAAACAAGAGCATACATAAGAATATAAGCTAAAGTAAACAGAATCTGAAAACAGGAATATTTGGACTAACATCCTATTTGAACACTTGTAACCTGTTTTCTTGTGGCTAAGCATTTTTTCTTTAATGTAGTATATGGAAATAATATTATATTAGTTAGGATCATAGTAATAATTTGAGATAATGCATATAATATATATACACATTATATATGTAATATATAATGCATATAATATATGCACACACATATATATGTATAAGTTTTAATTGTTTAATGATTGTCAAATAGGCTGATGCTGTAGAAAAAGATATTTATCATTAAGTGACTGTATTTTCACCAAGTTTCCTAATCTTTCTGGGTGGTCTATATCTTATAGCTCAAAAACTAATCAAAATTTCAGTAACTTTAATTCATTTATTCAAATGTTTCTTTTAGGCCTCCATAGTGGTTGAACTTAGTAGGACTGTTTAGATATTTAGAAGACACATTGTAGTATATTTTAAATAAATATATACAAATATATATACAACTTTGAGAGAGCCTACCTTAGTCTTCTACCTTTTAAAAATTAAATCAGTCAGATATCAGATAACCTTAGTATGTGCCAGTTAAAAAAAGTTAATATCATAATTGGGAAAATCTGCCATTAAAATTAAAATAATTACATTAGAATATTACATTAAAATTCAAGGTCTTTTCAACCTACATAAGTAGGTCCCAAAGGATCTGGCTTAGTGTGTGGGTAAGCCTTCAGCTATTTTAACAGCCTAGTGTACCATTTAATGAACAGTAGGAAATCTCCCTATAAAAGAATTATTAGTGTCTTATGGAAGCTGTTTTTGTTTAAGACATGATTTTAAAAATCCAAGTTCTGGTGTGAACCCAATCCAATTTAATTATCATGAATTAGTGACATATTGTTAATGAGAGTGTCATAAAATACAAGAGTTGCCTTTTACAGTAAGTGAGCTACAAGTGATTTTTCTCTACAGTTTTAATGAGACTACAGGATATCTGTGCTGCCTAATTACTGAGTTTCAACAATTCTAATTGCAACTTCCTTTTCCTTATCTTTGGATATTAATGAGAACAGATAATAAGTTAAGGCTGTTCAAATAATGGTAAGGAAGCTGCAATAGTAAAATAATTTTCCTTTTACTGAATGAATATCACAGTTAGGTTTTGTTATCGTTTATATCTAGATGTTCTCCCCAAAGCCTCATGTGCTCATAGTGGGACTTTTCGGAGTTGGCTGGATCTACAGTGCATGATACAGGAATTAAGACTGTGTGGTACCAAATTAGTCCACTGATTGGTTTAGCATAGTTCTTGGTGTGGATAATAGAAAGGCCCATCCTGGGTGTGAGCGGCACCACGCAAAAGGCTTATAGCCTGGATGGGATAAAAAGGAAAGGGAGGCTTGCTTTACTGCTTCTGTTTGTTGATTGCTTCTTATACAGCCTTTTGCCTGCCATGCCATGAAATATTTCTCTTCTGTGACGTTCCCCTGGCATGCCGCCCTGCCTGGGAGCCTACTACTATGAACTGAAACATCTACAAACTTATGAGCTGAGTAAACGTTTTGTACTTTAATTTGTGTGTTTGGGTGTTTTGTCTTAGAAATGAGTATATGTTCTTTGAATATATTATCTTTAATATTCACATTAGTCATGCAAAAAAACTTATTATAGATAAAATGGTGACTTAGACATTGTTATTTACTGTAACCAGTAAAAAAACTGGGACACAACTGGAAACTCATTCTGTACAACTGTTTTTATTTAAATTTCATACTCCTTCTATGGTCCTGTTTAACCTTAACTATAATATGCCACATTAGAAACAAAAGGTAGAACTTTCCAGAGTTTGTGGTATTAAAAACACTAGAGAAGGTGGGTTAAAACATTACCCATGGTTTTGAGGCTAATTAACAGTTTTTCAAATATTAATACAATATATTGATTGGTACCTTAATATAAATGAAACATTCTAAATAGAGTTGCATATTTAGGAAGAAATCAGAACTGTTGAGGCAAGGGTACATAGAACTCAAATTACAATGCACTCTGTTGAATTATGTCCCTCAGCAACAAACAGAAGTCAATGTTCCCGTTAAGAAAAATTTATTCCATCCTCAGGATTGTTTTCAACCTATTCCTCACAACAGTGCACACCAGGACACATGGTCTATTTCCTTTCCATCTATCACTAAATTTCTCCAAGCTTTTTCACTCTGAAATCATTCAGAGCTGAAAGAGGTAAGCTTTCTTTTTACCTACCATCATTATGCAGAACATTTCTTACATAAAATGATTTCATTCTGGCATCAATGTATTAAATGAAAATGTAAGAAGGTAAAATGTCCTTTCTCTGAAAGTTTCTTCATGTGTCAAGTCAGTTGGTCTACAGCAAAGCGTTATTTTGAATGACAAATTCTTTCTTACTCTTTGCCTTCTTCTGTAATTTTCCAAATCTACTTCCATTTCCTGCAAAGGTATAAGGATGTCTTAGGTTAAGAAAGTTGTATGAATGTACAAAATAGTAAAGTACATACATGTCATTTTTGAAAATAGTATCTTTGTTAAAACTGAGATAGTTACCCATGTATTTCATTATATCAATCAAAAGATTCTTAAATAATATACAATTTCATGTTCTTGATGCCATGTTATCTGCTTTTCTACCCTCCACCTACATACTGTTCTACTTTTCATCAAGTCTCAAATGCAATATAATATAAAGATCACCATGAGTCACCCAAACATGTAATGGTTGACATTCAAACCAGCATTGCTCTGGCTTTATGAACCCACCTCTGCCCCATAATTCTTCTATATCATTGCCTCATTTTCAGCTGGTAAATCTTTTTGGTTATTTATCTCTTAGGACTCACAGGACCTTTAAGTAGACAAAAATTTGAGAAACAGAAAAAATCAAGAATTACTACTGACTTAAAGGTAGACTTGTTTATTAAAGACGTCTGAGTTGAAAAGTCATGTTTTAGCTTGGGTTGCTTTTTTACCGTGTCCTTTGTTTCCCATCTGCCAAACTTAAGGCAGTAAAAGAAACATCTTTTACCAAATTCAGCTTAAAAGTTTTTTTGCTAAAATTCCTTCAAATGTAATCTTAGATCTTGATATTATGATGTCAAAGTATTGAGGACAGGTGTCCTTGGCTCCTCATAAGTTTTTTGAGTTTTCTGAGGAGAAGCATCTGGTTTACTTCATAGGCATTTATAGATACATACATTTGTTACATGGGAGAATGAGACAGGTGTGTACCTGAAGCTCTGAGCACATTCTTGGGTGATAGCTTTAATTTCTTACTATCAATAATACCACTCCTGTATGAAAAAGTGACGATATAAATAGCACACTTCTTAGAGGATCCAGTTTGAAGGGGAAAATGATGTTTATCCCCAGGATGGATGCACTGAGCTACTGAAGTGCTTCAGCCTTTCTGAAAAATGTTAATTCTACTTTAGCATCTGGGTTTCTTTCCTATTTTGATTACACATAGTTACAATTTAGTCAATGGTTCTTAAACTATTTTGCTCATCAGAATCTTGCTAAAAATGGCAGGAACAGGTTTATGTGTAAAGATATTATGATATCATATCAAGGTGGGATACACACACCAAAATTTTAACCAGGCCTGAAAGTGAGCCTATTGATCTTAGAACAACAATCTGAGAACCTCAGTACATAAAACTGTTTGATTACAATGCTTAATATAAAAATATTATATTAAAATAATGGAAGAATGTAAAGATTAAGTTCTAAACTAGTGCTTATGGAAATAGAAACAACACTAAAAACCTGAAGGAATTTGACTTATAGGAAAATAGGAACTAGGGATCGGTTCAGGGACTATCTCACCTGTAAAGCATCATATAAATGATTTTCTTTTCTTTTTTATGTTGAAGACCTGATCCTCAGAGTGACTCTTTGTAGAAAAGTAGATGAGCAATTTGTAAATAGGGAAGAGAGGAGCGGGTGAAGGGAGGGCAGGGACAAGGGGAAAGATGAGAACCAAGACCTGTCATGTAGAGGTACAAGATCCCAATAATGAATGTAACTGTACTGTATACCTAAAATGTACCAAGAAACTCAATGAGAAAAATAAAAGACAAGAAAAGTAGATGAGGAGAATTAAATGAAGCCATAGGGTGAGTACTTTGTATGGCCACAGGGAGATGGCAGGTGTCTATAAGCTAGAAACAAGGCCTTCATCAGGAACAGACAGTGTTAGCAACCTGACCTTAAACTTCTAGTGTCCAGATCTGTGAAAAAACATATATTATTTAAACCACCAAATCTGTTTTATTTTGTTATGGCAGCCTGAGAAGACTAAGATTGGGAGGAAGGAAATTTTTGTTTATTCCATCTTAAGAAAGTTTAGTAGAATGTGATTGACAAATAATAAATTCTTAATATATGGTCACTATTTGTTAAATAAAATAAAAATATGAGTGAGTAAATTCTAAAATTTCAACATTGATGGACATTTGATTTCTGTAGCATATCATTACTTTAGTTCATTCAGCTAAAAATTTTTATTGGGTATAAACTTCTCATAAGGACTGAGAACTTTTGAAATATTTCTGAAGTCTTCACCTCCAGAACACAGAAACAGAGTCACTTTGTATATGACTTTAGAATTTAACAAATGCCTTCTGAGGAGTTTTTATTCAAGAAAATTATATCTGGATCTTGATGAAAATACTGAGTTTTGTGTAATTTCAATAGGCCTTGTTCCTATTCTTTCTCAGTAGCTCTATTGTAGACCATCACAAATGTAGTAGCTGTTAAAATTTACAGTTGTTTGTTTTTTTTTTTTTCTTTTGTACCTGGGATGAACTCGGGTCCTTGCACTTGCAAGGCAGGCAGAGGAACTACTGAGCTAAATCCCCAGCCCTACAGCAATTCAACAATGCCTGCAGCAAGATGAGTTTGGAGCTCCCCAAACAGGCACATTTCTGAGGATTTTCATTCTTATAATTTTCCATTCTTATCTGGAAGTTTTATTGAAAATCCCATTCATAAAACTTGTCTTTATTTAATCTGTGTTTTCATAGTGTGAAGAAGCCTATGCCCAATGCATTTGTTAAACCGAGTCAGAAAGAAAAGTGTGATATCTTATCTGCAGCAGGTGCTGATACCAGTTGTAGCAAACAAGCTGATGATTAAAAATCTAGAAATACTAAATGTTAAGAAAAATATAGGGATTCAAATATCCAAAGATTTAAAAACCTTGGGCATTCTTGAATTTTTACAATTTCTCTCCCTTTCTCTTCTTCTCTCACCTTATCTCTCCCCTTCTACTCCTCTCCTCTCTTCCCCCTCTACTGCACGCCTGCATGCTTGTTCGTGGGTGTGCCAGTACTCGCACACAGACACACACGTGCACACACACACACACAAAAAAACATGCTCCTCTAAAGGATTGTGCACATTCTCAGAAAAGATTTAAGAAGTTCTTGCTTCCCAGATTAAAAAAAAAATCAATCAATAAAAAGATACATATAAAGACAGCAGACAATGAGTTTTGTTTCTTTTTTCTTCTTTTGGTATCAGGGATTAAACTCAGGACTTTGCACTTGCGAGGCAGGCGGTGGAACCACTGAGCCAAAACCCCAGCCCAAACATTGAGTTTTGTAGCCACAGTCTTCTTACTCTTACAATGACCTGGATTTAACATCCAAACACATTGAAGAATATAAATTTTTCAGAATTACTTCATAAAAATCATTTAAAAAACAAAAATAAAAATAGTAGCTTCCCCTAATAATCTTAGGTGATGGAATTACAAAACAAGGACTTTAGTCAGCATTCACAGATTATTTGCAAAACTAAGGGATACCGTATATAAAGAACTAAAGAAGAGTATGAGAATAATTTACCAAATAAGAAAAAAAGGATTTCTTCCATATAAGGAATTCTCAATACTACTAACAACTAACTCTTCCTCAACAGCCACTGAAGATAAAAGATAGTGGTAGAAAGTGTTGAAATGAAAAAATGGCCTAACAGCAATTTTAATTGGGGAAAATTATTATTTAAAAATGAAGGAAAGTTTTTACCCTCATGAAAAAAACTGAATATATGTTGGAGCAAACTTATGTATAACATAAATTATATTGCTATTAATCCAAACAAGCTATTTTACAGTTATTAATCATAACTCCGAGGATATATCCTACTTAAAAAAAAACAAACAAATGAAAGTTTTCATAGACTTCAATATAAGATCTAAAACTATAAAAGACTTGGAAGAAAATATAAAATTAAATATTTTTACTCTAGGCAAAGTTTCACATATAGCCATGTATTACTTAATAACTGGAATAAAATCAGAAAAATATGTTCCTAAGTGTTTTTATCAAAACTGCCACTTCTCATCATATAAATCATATAAACTACCCCCAGGTAAGGCTGAAAACAGAACCTCTCCAAGAACAAATCATCGTTAACACCAAACCCTAAATATACTACTTTTGTCTTTGTATGCATACCTCTATGAAGTTTAATATATAAATTAGGTAAAATAAGAGATTAAAAGCAGTTATTAAAAGTAAAATAGAACAATTAAAATAATATAATAAATGTCATTTAAAATTTACCATTAGTTTGTTGAATTTTCCATTTTCAGAGTGCAATTGACTTTGGGTAACTGAACATGCAGATAATATAGGACTACTCTACATGTTCGCATGTTTAAGTCCTACCCCACTTTTCAGAGGGCTATTTATTTTCTTGTTAGTGTATGGTTTTGAGTTTCTCAACCAATTTGGATATGAGCCTATTATCAAATATTTTCTACCATTTTTATGCAGTCTCTTCACTCTATTGATTGTTTGGCCCATTTGTCTGTATTTTAATTAATTAATTTTATTGATACAATTAAATATGCATAAAGATCACATTCATCAAAAGGAGTTTCTACCTGTATGTGATATAGCTTGATTCCTCTTTTTCTGCTATTCCCCACCCCTCCCTTCAATCTCCACTGCCTCCATTTACAAAAGCTTTGTTTTCATTTTTCCTTCCTTTATTGATTTTTTCCTTTTCCCCTCCCCCTTTCAGTTTTCCTTGCCTTTTGAGCTCCTTCTTCCTATTTCATATTATCTATTATAGCTTTGGTCCTACTTACCCTTTTAGATTCTCACACTAGAGAGATAATGTGATATTTACACATGTGTCTGATTTATTTTATCTAAGGATAGTCTCAAGTTGCATCCACTTAGCTATAAATGTCTCACTTTTATCTTTATGACTGAGTAATAATTGATTGTATAAAAATTATTGTAATTCATTCATTGGTTGATGTGTATTTGGGTTGTTTCCAAGATTTAGCTATTACAAACTGTGCTCCTATAAACATGGGCGAACATATATATATATAATTGTGGTATTTTAAAAATTCTTTTTGGAAGATATCCAGGAAGGGAATAACTGGGTAAAAGGGGACTTCTAATCCTAATTTTTTGAGGAATCTCCACACTGATTTCCACAGTGTCAGAACCAATCTGCACTCCCACCAATACTGGATAAGGGTTCCTTTTTTCCCCACAGACTCACCAGCGTTTGTTGTTGGCTGATTTCTTGATAATAGCCATTCTTTTTTGAGTAAGGTGGAATCTCAGCATTATTTTAATTTGCATGTCTCTAATGACCGGTGATGTTGAAAATTTTTCATGTATTTGTTTGCCATTTGTACTTCTTCATCTGAGAAATGTCTATTCATTTCAGATGCCTATATTTAGATTGGGTCTTTGAATTTGGCGGATCTGACTTTATATATACATATATACTAGAATATTAGTCCTTTGTCTAAGGAACAGCTGGCAATTTTTTTTTTCCCACTCTGTGTGTCATTATACTCAGTTGGTGGTTAATTTGTTGTGTTTTTAGTGAAATGAAATCCCAGTTGTTGATTCTTTGTGATATTTCCTGTCCAATCAGGGTTTTCTTCATAAAGTTTTTGTTACACCAATGTCTTCAAAACTTGGACTTCAATACCCCATTGTCACAAATAGACAGATCATCTAGACTAAAAATCAACAATGAAATATTAGAATTGAACCAAGCTTTTGAACAAATGGACTTAATAGATGTTTACAGAGTGTTCCACCCCACAAAATCAGATTATACATTATTTTAGGCTGTACAAGGATCTATATGTCTGTATTTCTGCTCTTTTGGTTACTATAGCCCTATAGTACTTTTGAAATAAAGTAGTGTGTGATGTATTCAGCTTTATTGATTTCAGTCAAGATTGCTTTACCTATTTACTCAGATGCTTTTTACATGTGTTGAAAAATATTAAATGTATTTGTGGTTAGAGGCAAGACCACAGCAATCTTATATTTCTGTAAACATATTTCTTATAAATTTTGAGAAATTGTAAGCAGGAGTAAACACCTTTTTGTGGGAAACTATGCAGATTCCTACTTGTTCAGAGCTTGGATTTTAATGGTTCTTGAAATGAAAACATATGAAATAAAAACTGCTTCAATGTAGAGATCAAGGTCTACTAGAAGAAAACATCAACATAAAGGATGTGCTCTTAGTAGATCATTCACTTAACAGAGGGAGGCTCAAAAGTGTAGAAGCAGCAAATGATAAAGAGGAAAAAGAAATTTCTTGATCCAGAATATAGAAATAAAAAGCACCTACAATGCAACATAGTAAAAAAGAAAAGATGGACAAAGTAAAATAAAAAAATCTCTCTGTGTATGTGTCTATGCCTCTATGTTATAGGAAATCAGAACTACATACAAAAGTATTAAATGATATGTGGAAGAGGCATTATTAAATATGGTAATTTCCTAGATTCTTATATTCAAGAGTATCAATACATTACATAGTACTGGAATATAAAAAGGAAAATCTTATGCAGCTATGTAATACAATCATAGAACAAAATAGACCAGGAGAAATTCTTCAAAGTAGCCAGAAAAAAAAAGTTACTGAAAAAATGACAAACAGAAAACAAACTTCTCAGTGGTAGTAGAAATAACCAGAAGACAGTGCTATAATAACTCTAGAAACTCAGAGAAGACAAACTATAATTTTACATTGAGGAAAAACAATGTCTGACAATGAGCAAAACCAAAGATTTTATCCAATTTTGTAAATGTGGCATGAGCACAATAATAAATACAAATCTGTTTGTAGAATATAAATCAATCTCAATTTTTCTCCCTTCCTACACTTCCTGTCTCTAATAATTGCATGTGTGTGTGTGTATCTCCTTTAATTTTGTTTTTCAAACTCTGAAAGATTAAGTGGTCTCAAATAATAGTACTTACAGCCAAGGATTTAGCTCAGCGGTTCAGTGGCCTGCCTTGCAAATGCAAGGACCCAAGTTCAATCCCTGGTACAAAATAATAATAATAATAATAATGATGATAGTACTTACATTCAGTTTTCCCTATATTTGTAGGAGTTAGGAGTTTTTCTTATATTTTCTCACATTTGTCTCTGTCAGCATCATTTAGATTTACAAGCAAGGTTTTCATGTTAGTATGCTTTTATCTTGTAAGATTTATGATTTTATCTCAATTTTATTTCTGTTCCCATTATCTGTCTTTTTTGTTTATTGGTCCACTTTCCTGTTACACTCCTTCATTTGAAAAAATTCAGTATATATTAAAAATTACTATAGACAAAAGAGTGTTCTATTGTATTAACATACCTTTACTTTTGAAACATTCTCTTATTTAGGATGTTTAACTTCTGGAAATCCTAGTCAAGATTTCATTGATAGTTTGTCTCATTCAGAATGACTACTATAAACAACAAAATATAACAAATTCTCATGAGAATGTGGTGGTCAAGGAACTCATATACGCTGTTGGTGGAAATGTAAATTTGTAGAGCACAGTGGAAAATAGTACAGGAGTACCTAAAAAATAAATCATAAATAGACTTATTAAGTGTTCCAGCTATACCACTTGGTATATACCTAAAGGAATCAAAACCAATATATTTTAGAGTTACCTGCCAGCCATGTTTATTACACCACTACTTATAATAGCCAAGGTATGGAAACAGCCTAGATCCCCATCATAGGGTAAACAGATAAGGAATATTATATATAATGGAATATTATTCAGTCATAAAGAAGAATAAAATCATGTCATCTGGAAGAAAATGTATGGAACTGGAGATCATCATATTAAGGGAACTAAGCTAGATGGAGAAAGCAAGTGTTCTCTCTCATACATGGAAACACACTCAAACCAAACCAAGCCGAAACAAAGAACACTTAAATGTAAGTGTAATAAGTAGGGACTCTAAAGGAGACCAGAGCATAAGAGAGGGGAAGGCAAAAACAGATGATATCCACGATGGATATGACCAAAGTACAATATATACCTATATGGAAACAACACAGTGAAACATTAATTGGTGCAATTATTATGTATGAATAATTATAAAAATACTGCAAAATTCGTAAAGAGAGTTGATATACTGAATACTAAAAGTGACATTTAAAGTGATTTCATTTATAACTATAAAATAGGACCACATAATCTAAAATATGTGGGGTTAAAAAAAAGAAAAAAGATAAACTAATATAGACAATCAAAAGTACATAACTTTGGATAGAGATGATTAGGGTTAAAATGTCCTAATGTTTATAATGTTTTTAAGGTGGATACAATTATCATTAATTTAAATTAGTAAATGTTAATGTATGAATACAATATGGTTGTATTCTTTTTGTTTTGTTTTGTTTTTTGTTTTTTTGAGACAGGGTCTCACTATGTAGTTGAGACTGACCTGTAACTCACTATGTAGCTCAGGCTGGTCTCGAACTCACAACGATCCTCTTGCCTCAGCCTCCTGAATACTGGCATTACAGGCATGGGCCACCACTACCAGACTCATATATTTATTCTTAATTTCTTAAATTCTTAGTTTCTGAGACAAAAGAATTATATATAGTAACCTGCAATAATACATAAGATCCTAATAAGATTACTGACATTTAGAAATGGGAAGAAAGGAGCTAAAGGTGTAGGGAAGGTGGGATGGGTAGGGGAAGGGTAATAAGGGAAAAGAAAAAATGTGAGATAATGAAAAGATGAAAATAAAGTGTTTGTAGATGGGGAGGGGAGGAGGGGGTGAAGGGAGGGCAGGGGTAAGGGGGAAAAATGAGAACCAAGACCTGTCATGTAGAGGTACATGATCCCAACAATGAATGTAACTGTGCTGTATCCCTAAAATGTACCAATAAACTCAATTAAAGCTGAAAAAAAAAAGTCAGTGAAACTAAAAAAAAAATGTCTACAAAATAATTTTATTTCTTGACTTCTTTTGACAACTCTAGAACACTAATTTTTATAATAAAAAAGGATAATTAAATCATGTCATATATATTCAAAATATATTTCCTTAGGAAGCATATCATGGAAAGGAAATCATTTGATCACTCAGCACAAGTTTCATATCCTCATGGCATTTAAACCTATTCTCTTATTTTAAAATATCCCTTTCACTTCAATTAAAATTTGTAATGCCACCTTACTATATTTACCATTCATACTTCTCACCAGGTGATGTAAGTGCAGTTCTGCACCACAGTAGTAATAAGAGAAACTTCTAAAAATCCCAGTTGCTGCAGATGTGAACTTTGTTTCTAAATTGGGAAGTCTTGCTCTTGGGCTGCTGCAGTTCGGGGAGGGGGTGAGGGGTAACTCTAATCTTGCAATCAGTACTAAGTAGCCATAGATGCAATTCATACTTTCCATACTTAAGTACATTTTAATTGCTGACATCTTTCCAATTCCTGAAACCAAGGTATTTATGAAATAAGCTATATTTCCCACCCTGTGGTTCCTGAGATTTTTTTGGTATCTTTTGTGCAAGTTCTGTCATTGGCACTTAAAATAGTCTGATTAGGATTCTATCACTTGCACTACAAAGAGCCTTGAATAGGATGCATTTTATTCATAGGCCTTAATCTTTCGATCGTGCTTCTCTGACTAAGCCTCCATTTTAATCTCTTTTTCTCTTTTCCAATACCACATAATTATTTTCTAAATATTTTGTGTTGCAAATCTGATCTAATTCACAACAATTGTTTAACGTAGAGTGGAACTTCTCATAGTAATTTTTATTTCAAATCTAAAAATTCCAGTTCCACTACTTACCAAAGTTCTGCCCTTGAAAAAAACACTTAATCTTTCTGTAGCCTTTAAAAAAAAACAAATAGGAAATGAGTTGTACTATTATAGATAGATGAGCTAGGTAAAAATATTAATATTATAGGCAGTCAGAGAGGGCCAAGTCCTTGAGAGGACCAAGACAAAGGTAAAACACACCACCACTCCACATCGGTTAAAAACCAGGTCTCAAGATGGACACAAGATTACCAGACCCACATATTTCTTCAAAGAGCTGGGCTAAGTAAAGTATAGATAGGCACTGACCACCCTGGGGGTGACCAGAGACCTCTGGACCCACTGCCTCCTAGGAGAACCTTTGTTCTTTTCATACACACTTACTACGTGTGATTTGCTTCCCAATTGGACCACCATTACCTAAGTGACCGTACCTGTAACCTTATTAGATGTTCATGGCTGTGGCCCATATTGTACCCACGTGGGTTTCACCCTACAGAATTTATCTGTAAAGTGGGGTCCTTGGACTACCCACTTGGGACCTTGCTGCCCCTCAGGAGCTTTCCTATCAATAAATGTCTTCCTACTTTTAACTTCTGTCATTCCTGGGACTCATTCCTTAATTTCTAGAGAACAAAAACTCAGCAAATCATACAATTAATGGGTTGAAAGATATATTTCATATTTCCTGTGACAGTAGCCCAGCCTGGAAGATATATTCCAAATAGTTGAGCCTATGACATCTACATCTATTAATGATAATGCAGTCAGGGAGGTAATTAATTAGCTCTTGCAAAACTCTTAGTGAGGGACTGCACTATTGTTATAGCATCAGGGAATCAAGATGTGTAGGAAAATACAGACTATAATATAAATAACCTTGCACTTTGAAAATTTCATCATTATAAGAAATTAGGAAAGACAATTGGGCATGCATTTTCCTCTTAATTAGAAGCAGGAAGTACCTTCCAAAAAATTTTAATCAATAAATATTGCCAATAAAAGTATCTTCCTGATACTGCCCCTTTGGAGGTAAATAATACTTATTTAAGAGCAATAATATTATGGTCAAACTCCCTAATTTGCGTATTTCTATAAATAAGATATATGGGGTTCTAGTAACACCTGTAGCACTTACTGAAATCATTTACATTAGTTCTGACTCTTGTTCCAGATTTCCTGGATCTGTATTTATGAAAATGAATGCTTATATGCCCTTTGCTTTTTACCGAATGCCCCAGATGATTTTCATGTATATTAAAGTTTTAGAAACACCAGTCTGAGTCCACCGAAATGGCTCCCACTTATTAGTTGAGAACTACGTAAAATTATGTTTCTTCAGAAATAAAATGGTAAGATAACCTACATGAATCACGAGCATGACTCAATAGAGTTTATATGCAATAAACAGTATTTACCATTGGTCACAGATATTGTTGTTACGAGACCTTAATAGCAGTAGATACTTAATAAACCAGTAAAACTACTCATAGATCAGTGGACAAGTAGAAATGAATATATTGGTCAAAATATTTACATAACTGTTAAAAAATGAATACATACTGTTTTCAAGACCAAATGATCTTTAGTGGGCTGACTAGTTATATTTTTAGAGATCTTCAATGCAAATAATTGCATAGACTGATACAACAGTGTACACATGGTGATGGAAACAAGCAACCATCAATTTCTTGATGTAGCAGATACTGCTAGTTATTAACTCAAAACCATTCCCGTTCTCTTTTACTCGCATCACTGCCAAACCCTTCCTGTTCATCAGAAACCACTTTTATTACTTACTGACATTCTTTTCTCAGAGGCTTTAAGTGCATCCCATCCCCTCCCTTTCATACACATACCATTTGAAACATGACTCTGGGCCTTGTTCTTTTCACAATAGGTCCTCACCAGCACCTAGGAAGCTTCCTCATACTCGTTATGGCTATGTCCTCACCACGGGACAGTCATATTGTTCACAGTTGGAGGCTATCGTAGTAATGTTGCAATGAATGTTCTCACAGACGCATCATTTCCTCCTCTGAGAATATATTTATAGGAAAAATGCATAGACATAGAATAACTGAACCCAAGGGTTTATCATCATGTGTGTTAGAAAACACATGTATAGCTAGCACATATACCCACAATTTCATAATGAGTATTTTTTAATGAAGCTCAGTTTTTTTTAAATTGAGTTTATTGGTACATTTTAGGGATACAGTACAGTTACATTCATTGTTGGGATCTTGTACCTCTACGTGACAGGTCTTGGTTCTCATTTTTTCCCCTTGTCCCTGCCCTCCCTTCACCCCCTCCTTCCCGCGCCATTTACAAACACTTTATTTCCATCTTTTCATTTTCTCACATTTTTCTTTTCTTTTCCCTTATTACCCTTCCCCTATCCATCCCACCTTCCCTATACCTTTAGCCCATTTCTTCCCATTTCTCTTTAGGACATGAATCAGTTTTATATGCTAGGGAAAAATATCTAGCTAAAACCAATGTTCACCAATCTACCTTATAGATAGGGTAAATATTTATAGCCAGTGTGACATGAAAACTCACTGTGACATTCTTTCTTGTCACTTCCTTTGTCTTCCTGCCTGAAACATGGACTGGAGACCAGAGTAGTAGGTTATGCCTTGTGACTAACAAATAGCAGCAAACATATCATCTCCTCACTTGTGTAAGGCTGGCAGAATGGAAGAGAATGAGGAATTTAATGAAAATTGCTGCACCAGTCCCAACAACTTTCTAGATTTTCTACTGAAAATCAGATTTGACTGAGTCACTATATTTGTACTATTACTTCTTATGAGTGAATAAAATTTAAATTTGACACTATTTGGAGACATTTAATAATAGACCTCACAATAATGTCAAGGGTTTCTTTACACCTTAGTAGCAGTACTTTTGAAACAAATATCTTCACCACACTTTGTCCAAGAGAATCTGTTGATTTTTATGGACTCTACAGTGGACCTCATACATTTAACCTTATACTATGGAAGAAAAAAGAAAAATATAGCAGTACTGTACTTACGACTAAAACAAGCACTCATTAAGTTAGTACTCTATTATATAGTTCCTCTGTGTGCAAGATCAATCCCACACAAACACGTGAAAGATATTAAATCTGTTGATCATTCAGAAAATACAAGAAAATCTCTTCAAAACTAAAAATAATTTTTTTAATTTGGTAACTTTAATTGTTTAAGAAATATTAGAGATATTTGAGAAATAAAGAAAAGTACATATTTTTATTATATATACATTTTTCTTTATAAAATTATGTAAAAATATTAACACTTCATTAATATTTTGGTTTTCTTTGCTCAAAGTTCTAAAAATTAGTTAACTAAAATTTAAATTAAATTTTGTATATATATAAATATACAATGCTCATAATATTCAATCTAATTTTTATGTTCAAGTCAGGATCTGAATTTTTCTGTGTTTTTTTTTATAAATGACTATTTAGGTAACTAAGTATAGCTACTTTTTTAGAGTACCATACTAAATATTAGATATTGGCCCACATATTTAATATACTCTATTTAATCATCATGATCATGCAACATATATTTCACTGTATAACTCTTTAGGAGAAATTAAAAGGCATAAGTAACTTCATAATTGACAGAAATATGTTTGTACTCTGACTCTAAAAGAATTTTCTTTCAATTCAGTTTTGAATTTATTTTTAATTTTGTCAAATCTGATCATTCTCAGACTTTTACCAGTTCATAGTGAATGTGAAATCTCTCATTATGAAGGTTAATTTTATGAAATCATTTTTTCATTTTTTTTCTTTGAAAAATCAAAACTTTTCTCACTAAGTAGATTTATAGGTAGATAGAGAAAAATAGTAATTTTCATTTTATTGTAGTTCAACAAAACTAAATAAATATTTTAATTTTTAACATACATTAAAGATTCAAAACAAACTAAAATCTTGAGAAGAAACACTTTTATATAATAAAAAATTGAAAGACTGTTGAAATGTAATCTAGCTTATATCCTCTCCAAATTAGCATTATTTTTATATTGTCCAATAATGTGGGAAGCTTAGGAATGTGACGTAATAAATTTACCAGTATATTCTGATACATGATCTTGTACCAAAGTTTTGAGAAATATCTTCTATCTTTTTTCTCAGAGAAATCCCATAATTTCAGCTACTATATACATGTCAATGAATTTCCAGATATGTTATTTGAGTCAAGAGTTATCCTTTGAGTTTCATAAGTACACAAGCAACATTTCACTCAGCAAATTAACCTGGAATTTGTATGGGCAGTTCAAAGTCTCTACAACAAAATAGATAGTTTTATCACTAAAACAATTACTTCTTAATGTTCCCGCAGCTCATACAATGGCACACCATTCACCTCCTTAAATCTTATTATTAAAGAGTTAATTTCTCAGACACACACATGCATTATATATGACAGTACTATGTACAAATCTGAGCAAAATATCTTGGGCTTTTTGTTAGTGGTTTAAAACTTCCATAAATGAGTACTAATTTTATGGACTCCTTTTTAGCTTTTATGTCTTTAATTTCATTTTCCTTTTAATATGTTAAGCGTATGTATTTATATTCTAAATGATCATTACACTGTGAGATAGACTTTATCTATTAGAATGCATGAAATGTTGGACCTAATATAAAATAAGCAATAAAAAGTATGTGAAAGCTTTGAATGTATACACATACACAGGCACACACACACATACAAAAAATATGGAGCTTGTCTCACAAATTTCCACAGATATGCCTTATTATCAAAAGAAAGTAGGCTAATATAAATTTTTTCAGAAGAATAAAATATGGCTAAAGAACTGTAGTCATTGTTCATGTAAAAAGGATGACATGTCTTCTCAAGCATATAGAAATTTGGGTAATATACCAGACAAACAAAATGAATTTAAAACATAATATCTTTGAACAATAAAACTGTCTAATTAGAAAGAAATTAAATCAAGGGACTGAAAACTGAGAAAGTCATTTTATATAAGAATGGCACACAGGAATCTATTTAAATATATAATTAACCCTAAATAAGCATGGGAATTTTGAAGTAAAGAATGTTAATGTTATAAATGTTTAAGAAAATTATGCAATTACATAGCTTTGAAAAATTTTTCCAAATTTATTAACAAAAATTTGTGATTTTCATTAGACTCTTTAGATAATTAGGTTTAAGAGAAAATTGTCAAGGAAAGAGAAACATGTATTTTCTAGCATCAAATTAAAAGACATTTTCGTGTCTAATCAGAAAAAATAAGATATACCATTTTAGTCATTTATTTTTATAAAGGTAGCCACTAAAGAATAAATAATTGGCTACACATTTTCAAATAATCAGAGGAACTAAAAGGAAAGAACAATGAAAATTTAAAGCAAATGATTGAAACGAAACAATATAAAAGCATTACAAAACAAAATTGACATAGTACAGGATGATTTTTTCAAATAGTATTATAAGTTATTAGAACCCAATTATATGCTTTTTTTGGATTATCAAAAGTATTCACAAAGAATGATATTCAACTACTATAAAAGTCATACATTTGTATGAGTTATGCAATGAATAACTTTGTATCGAATAAAATTAACCGAAAAATTATTTAACTCATTTCTGATTTTAAGGAGAAATTGATGAAAGCCATCTAAGCATCAAATAGGAATGTTCTTAAATGTGTAGTTTATCCATATAATGAAATATGCCAATTTATTAATTATAGTATTTACAAAACATTTTAATGACATGTGAAATTGTTCATGTTTTAGAAACAGCATCCAAAAATTAAATGAAATACAAATTTGTACATATAATAGGATCTCAATGAAGATAGGTAAAAGTTTCAGTTCTTATCTCATATAATATGTTATATGTTAAGTTTGGTTAGAAATCTTTTTGGTATAGGATTTATTGTGAGTATGGCCATAAAATAGGGGTACTAGCTAACACATTTAGAAAAGCATCAAAGACACTAACCAATCAGAACAGATTTCCATTTCCTATTCTTTGAAATAGAAACTAGTCTTGAAGAGCACTATAGCTGTTCCCATATACAGAAATAAGAATACAGGCTTCAGAAGTACGAAGGACAGGGGTAAGGAAAGAAGGAAAAAAATAGGAGAAAAGGAAAAAATGGAAATAAAGTACTTGTAAATAGGGAAGGGTGGAGGGATGAAGGGAGGGCAGGAGGATGGGGAAAAAATAAGAACCAAGACCTATCATGTATAGGTACAAGATCCCAATGATGAATGTAACTGTACTGTGTACCTAAACAGTACCAATAAACTCAATGAGAAAAAAAAAGAATATACATTTTTAAAAATTGTGCCTACTCAATAATCTCATCAGAATAAGTCAGCTGAAAATATACAGTTCATTACTTTGGGAGAATTAACTGTTTAATTTGAAAGATATACATTAAATTTTTGATGACTTTTAATATTAATAAAAATCCAAATTCACAGAAATGTTACCAGAATAAAGATAAACTGATACCACTTAATAAGATTTCAGGAGTTACATGCTACCTCATTTATCAGTCTCAAAAAATATATATATATATGTATGAGAGTTTTTTGCATCATTTAAATATCATTTTTAAACATTATTCTCATTTAATCCTATCTGAGATATTTACTAAGAATGAGAGCATTATTTTTTATAATAGAAATAACAGTAAATTATTAAAATCAGCAAATTTAACACTGACACCAACACATGGAATTATCTCATTTACAGTCTATGTCTAATTTGTGTCAGTCTTTCCAACAATATCTTTTATGTTATTATTTTCCCCCAGTTCTGGGTTCAATCCATAATTACAAATTTTATTCACCAAGTATCCTAGAACAGTTCTTTACAAGCAAAAAAACACTTTTTAAAAAATTTTTATGGAGTCATTAAGATATAAACTGTGCTTTGAATGTCTTACAATTTGGATTCATCTTTTGTTTCTTAAATTACATTCAAATTATCCATTTAGGATGAAATATCATAGAAGTGATGTAGTATCAAAGTGAAACTATGTCATTAACAGGCACATGTTGTAACTTTTTCTCATAACTAGTAATATTATTTTTGTCAGCTTGGCTAACATGTCTTACAAATATTCCTAACTCAAATGTTACTATTCTTTACAATGAACATATAAGTTAGAAACTTCTTTGAGAGTAACTATGCGCTGTACTCTATCCTTAACAAAATATTTATCCACTACTTTGAGTGTAGATTTATAATTCTTCCTTTAATTATTACTAAGATGATTGCCAAAAGGTAATTTTCCAAATTAATCGATCTTTCTATATTTTTAGGGCTGTATTAACTTTAAGAGAGAGGGATTTTTCCTTCTTATATTATTGGTGTAAGAATTCATGGATTCTTATTTTGTTTAATAAGTTATAATCTGTTACTGTCTTATGTTTATTTAAAGCTCAAAGTATTGCCAAAGGGAACTACTTTAAGCTGACTTGTGTCTGCTTTGGATATCTTCCCATAATTCTTGGAGAATATTTTATTTCTGTGACATAATGAAATGCTTCAGTGCCATTTACACTGACATTGACCCATATCTAATGCACATCTGGAATTAGTTGCTTTTTCAACAAGTCTCAGTGGCTTTTACTTGAGGTTGACATTCAGAAATGAAGATTAGCATGTGAGGTATGATCATTGTTTACTGGAATATCATTTCTTTTACTCTCACTACAGAGAGGGAGAGAGAGAGAGAGAGAGAGTTTATGTGATATGTGCTTATTTGAGTGGGGGGGCATGGGTCTGCGAATCTATCTGTTTAACTCCTATATAACTATGACCTACATAGCAAAACTTGTGACAGATAATTCCAGGCCAACATATAACAATGCTAATTGGAATCTTCTACCTGTCTTTATTTGGAATTTTTAAAACAATGCAAAAAATAGCTTCCATTATCCTTACTATAGTATATTTATTTATATGTTAAATTCTAGATTATATAAAATACACTTAAGAGAGTGTTTTCAGAATACTGATAGCCTATACTACTACAGAAAAAACTCCATCCTGTAAACTGAGCTTCAGCATTTATCTTTTTCAATCTTTAGGGCAGTGATGGTGAGTGAAACTTTTAGAGACCTCATGCCAAAGTGCAAACAAAACTCACTTATTTAAGGGCTGAAGATTTAGCTCAGGGTGCTGCTGCCCGCCTTTCTAGTGCAAGGTCCTGAGTTCAATCCCTAGAACAACAACAACAAGAACAACAACAAAAATCCCACTTATTTATCACGAAGTGCTAACACTGCAGTTAAACCTGAATAAAACAACTTCAAAGAGTGACAAAAAACCACTTCACACTAACATATTTTGTCTTAAAAGAAAAAACACAATAACACATGTACCCTACGTTCACCACCGCTGCTTTAGGAGAAGGTTATAAAGTCAGAACTCTATACAAGAGTTACTCGAATTAAAATTTCTCCTTCAATATGGTTAGTTTACCAATTTGAAATAAATTAAGTTTTATCATTTTACAACTCCCCAGTTCAGTTTTATGTTATTGAATATCTGAATACTAACATGATTCAAGAAGCCAAATTATACACATTCAAAAAAATAATCAGGTAAGTAGCACTAAACACAGTTCGTGACTTCCACCTTATTCTGTCCCTCTGTCAAAGGGGAATTAATTTTATTATTTCTGGTTTATCATTTTATGTTTCTTTTTGCAAAAATAAGTGGCGTAGGTAAACTTTCTTATTTACCCTTTTCTCTAAAAGTTCCATTTATGTGTATTACTATACCTTTTGCTCTTTTCCTCACTTAAATATAACTATACATTAGTTTATGCCCATCTACTTCATTCTCTTTCTATAGTTTCACAGTTTTTCAAAGTGCGTACATGTGAAAGCTTATTCAGTCACTCCTTTAGGTATGGGCATTCAGATTATTGACCATATTTCTACTTTCTGGAATGTATTGATGATTTAAAGGTAGCCTAATATTTCATCATTTTTTGTGAAACTTTAATGTACCTCTGAGCAAAATATATTCTCTATTATCAGAATGTAAATATAACTAGGTGTTAGTTGTATGTGCCATTGTTTCTGTGTCTTTCATGATCCAAACTGTTCCTCGTTTCCTTTTCTCTTCACCAATTTACTTAATATACATCTATGTAGCTGCCTTTTTGTGTGTTGTTTTCAGGTTCATCTTAAACTTCTCTTGCTTGTCTTTTTTCTTTCACCTTCTGCCTCCAAAAGTTAGGATTCTTTCGTTTGTTTCTCTCTTCCCTTAGAAATACTACCTCTCTAAGACTGACAGTTTTGAGTTCCATGTACTTTTGGATCCTTTCCCTACTGAATATAATTTGATCTATAAGAATTCTCTGTGTGTGTATGTATGTGAAGGGAGCAGGGGGCAGGGAGGGAGAGAGAGAGGGAAAGAGAGGCAATTGTACATTTTCATTTTTAGGGGTGATTTTCATTTTTGCTCTTCCATACATGTTTCCTGGAGCCACCTTATCTTCCACAAAGGTTTGGAGCAGATCTAGAAATAGCTCTACTGAAATTTCATCTTTTATTTTCTGTGTAGAGGAAATATGAAGTTTGATGTTTTCTCTCTTCTATTTATATTGAAGATGATATTTGGAGGCTATGTGGATAAAGTCAGATTTACAGAACTGCTACATCCTCAGCTAAGAGCCAATTAAAATGTAAGGCATTATTACAAGAATAATGACTTTGCTATTAGTTACATTGTTACATAGGCCTTTTTGATAGTAATTTGACCTCAAGAACCATCAAGTTAATGTCTAGTGTATGAAAATAGCGAATCATATTTTTCTAGAAGGAGACATAAAATTGTTTCAATTTTATTAAAGAACAAAAGAAAATTGATATACAGGAGGAAATAGTATTATATTCTATTATTCTGAATTATTATCAGGTTGGTAAATCAGCATTTGTTCTGGAAGTTAGACTCTCAGATTAATGATATAATTCAAGGCTCAAGTATTATTTTCTAGAAGTTTATGTTAAACTCATTTTAATACATAATTGTTTTCCTTTCTATAAAGGCTGAAAGTACAGAAAAGCAATACAACTATAAATCAATATTATGTTTTACTTGAAAACTTTCTTTTTGAGTTAATATAGAGCACAGAAATGATTAATAATACAATAGCCTCATCAAAACTTTTCTTGAAATTCATATTTTTTTGGGAATTCAAGCATGCAATTTGTCAAGGAAAGAATCTGCTATGAAAAAGATGCAAATTATTATAAAATAATGGGAACATAGTCATTTTTTAGTTTAGTGAGGATAAATGATTAATTTTATCTGTATGTTATCATATTCATACATTTAATAAGATCAAACAATAATCAGTCATATAATCGGTCATGAGAGATTCTGAATGAATATATAGGCAAAAAAAGTCTCTGTATTGCCTCCAGCAGAGGACGCTGCCATTAGAGTACAGTGTTTTCTTCACAGCCTCTCTCAGCTTCCAGGAGTTGCTCATGTTAGGATTTTCATAGATTTTTTAGGGCTTCTTTTTTCCTGACTAGGATGATGACACAGTGAGATCTGCTAAAGAACCACATGTCAAGGGTGTGAGAAGACAAAAAATAAGACAAATAGATATGGGCTGAGGCATGATAAAATTAAATTAAGTGAATGTTTAAATTTAGCAGAAACCATTTTACCAGGAGAAGCCTGAAATGTTTTCAACTGGCAAGTTCATTCATACCTATAAAAGAGAGAGAAATTTTTGGACTGTCAGACATGTTTTTCCATATATCTTAGTGTATGTTCAAGCCCCTTATATAATTCCATTTAAGGGTGGCCAGGCTTAGTGCCACAATTTCTAAAAATTAAAAAAAAATTAGAAAGAAAATATTTTTTTGCACATTATGTCACAAATAGACTGGATTTGGATCACTAATTTGTAAATATATTTTAAGGTCATAGCAAGCAGCAGGTACTTCAGAAGAGTTTAATGAAAACCCTACTTATAAAACTTTTGAAAGTATTTCAAGAAACCAACAAAGGATAGTAAAGTACCCAGAGACTATCGACAGCCATTACTGTCTCTAGATCTGACTATACAAGGACAAGTCACACTTACTGGAATCCTACAAAGGGTGTCAGCATAGGTGAGAGTCCAGCAGGCGGGTGTTGTGGTGTTTCAGAAGAGGAATGTGTCTGGCTTTTGCCACATAACACTCTCAGTGAGGAAATCACAGGAATAAATGTCTCTCGTTCATTGTTCTCCTCTTCTTCCCTTCTCCTGCCACTGCTTCCAGCTGGCTGGCTGAACAGAACCAGGAAGTAAGGGAGCGAACTGCTGCCTTCCACTGCAATCAGCCTACTAAGAAACTGGTAGGAGACAGATTTAAAGATGCAAAAGGGAGATTACAGCAAAGTGGGAAATGAGAAGAAAGCTTCTTTTAAGAATCTATGCTTTTATTAGGATCTTATGTATTATAAGACTACTGATACTGTGAAATGGGAAGAAAGGGACTAAAGGTGTAGGGAAGGTGGGATAGGTAGGGGAAGGGTAATAAGGCAAAAGAAAAAATGTGAGATAATGAAAAGATGGAAATAAAGTGGTTGTAGATGGGGAGAAGAGGAGGGGGTGAAGGGAGGGCAGGGACAAGGGGAAAAAATGAGAACCAAGACCTGTCATGTAAAGGTACAAGATCCCAACAATGAATGTAACTGTGCTGTATCCCTAAAATGTACCAATAAACTCAATTAAAGCTGAAAAAAAAAAGGAATCAATGTTTTTCTCAGAGACATTATGTATTTTTAAATTAAATGTTTTAGTACCAAACAGACTCTTCTGTGAGATTTGGAAAATGTTACCTTAATATTACTGAATTTAAGTTCAACTGTCAATAGTAGAGAGAATAATACTTATATGATAGCATGTTAAATCAGCACTCTTTCTCTCTTTCTCTCTCTCTCTCTCTCTCTCTCTCTCTCTCTCGATTTTAGTCAAAACTCCAAAGGTTAAAAATAAAAAGTAAATGCCAGCTTTCCCCACATCCCAAAGCAAATTGTTACCACTGGCATTAGAACTTCCAAAATACATTGGCGAAAGCTGATTTGTATGATCCTTAGTGCTTTATTAACCTTAAAAATTTAAGAAATACCAATAGAAGAAAGGAACGTTGTCTGGTGATGTTAATATTCTGTGTATATTTCCTCTCCACTCAGTAGGATGGTCATCTACAGTCTTTTCCTTTACCTCATGCCAGAGGAGAAGGGGCTAGAGAAGTCCTAATATAGCCTGACGTGCCTATGGGAATTTGGGAGCACAACATTTGGCATTATAAAGTGGTCAGGTTGTTATGAAAGCTGATATGGAAGGGAAAAAATGTTCCTGGAGTGAATCAAATATCTGCTGATAGAAAACAATGCGTATGTTTTGCTTTCTATGATGGCCAAGTAGTAATAGGCCAGTCCACAGCTGTTTTGAATATCACGGAAGGGCACTGCCTATAGTAATGATGCGGATTTGTGGATTCTGAAGAGTTTGTGAGCAATGAAAATGACCAACCAGAGAAGAGCTTTGCTTCCACCAGAGGAGATTGAATTGACGTTTCTCAGGTGAAGAATCTCTGAGAAATATGCTTCAAAAAAGAAAAGTCTAACTTGAAATCCTCCTAACTCAGAGAATACCAATGTCATGTGACATCAGCACTAGTCAAATGAGATCATCATTTTAATTGTCTTTTTTCTATGTTTAAAAATATTACTTATATTTTTAGGATTTATTAATGCTATGATACATAATCCTGAATTTTTTAACCAATTAGATGAAATCTGTGTTGTAAAGTGGCAGTACCTCAGTGAAACGGTGGTGTTACAAATCTCTTCAGACATCTTTTCCAAATCTTGTCCAGTTCCTCCCCAATCTTGTCTTCTACCATTCATTTATCTCCAAAACCTCTCCTTAACTTCAGGGCCTTACTCTTTCTCTTATATTCCTGGTTAACTGAGCACATGTTCATTGTATTGTTTAATATTTTAACAGAGATATTTTGATCATAAATCCATTTCATCTTATATTATTTTTGGTAATGTCTCCTAACTTTTCTGTTCTTTACACAACACAACTCATTTTATCTTTGTTTTTGTCCTTTTTCTGTATCATCCCTAAATCTTCTATGACTATGGTAGGGTGAGAAGACTAGAAGCGAACAGTGGAATAACAGTGTTCTCTTCCTGCAATGTTTACTTCCTATCAAGCAAAAATAAAGCATAAACAGAAAACAAAAATAAAACACCAAAAACAACCTCACAAACAACCTCTTTATTGCTCCAGCTAATCCTACAAAAAATTGTGGACACTCAGAATGCCTACTTAGGTGCAAAAAGCCCAGCTAGCATTGGAAAAAGATAAAAAGTAAATTAAAAAATATTATTTGGTGAGTGAAAAAGTAAACAAATAAACAAACAAAAAACTGAGTCTGAAAACAAATAAAAAGCTCTTGTACTTTGATTTCCTTAATTTCAAACTACACTGCTAGTAGTTGTTTACATCAGAAGTTGCTAATTTAATGACCCCTCCTCATCTCTCTGACATAAACATAAAAACATAAAAGGGCAATAAAAATTCAGTAGCAGCACTGAACTTCAGTGATGTAACCTGAGCTCATTACCAAAGCTCAGCAGGTTTAGGATTCTTAGAGTGACCACCTTTTAGCATAAGTAAACACATCAATGTTCTGCTTCACTGATTGACATTTATAAGGTTTTGCTAAAGTATTTTGTGACAAATTCAGGATATGTTCACATCTAGAATCATCAAATAACAAGTAGCCCTATATTTCATAGATTAACAAGGAAATGCACTAACAATTTCGTTCATGACAGAATGAGTGACGCAGTAGTTACAAGAATAGTAACATAAATGCCTCCATTTTAATCACAGCAATTGTATTTTAATTTATATTTCCAATGCAGATGAGAAACGATCATGGATCATATTATGAATCTCTGGCTTCTCCCCAAGTTTCCTAGAAAATATAGATGTTCCAACTCTGCAATTCTGCCCCTGCTCACCCTCTGGCATTCTGAATTTCCCTTGCTATAGGAAAATTAAGTAATAAGGGCATCTGATTGGGAATAATGTTTATTGGAATATAGATTGGGGATATTAATTATTGGAAGTAATTGTTAAGGAATATTTTCCAAGGAAAACTCTCAGTTGTTAAGATTTGTAGAATTGTGCTTGTAGAGATTCAATATCTGTTATAGTTTTTCACACCATAGAAACTATTTGGTATTTACACATGTGTGACTTATTTATTTCACTTAGGATTTTCCTATGAATGAATCCAATTTCTCATTCTTTATGGGTGAGTAGAATTACATTGTATAGAAAATCCACATCTTCTTTATAATAGTATGTCAGATCCTAATGATATAATTGACAATGTGAAATGGAAGAAAAGGGCAAAAGGTGTAGGGAAAGTGGGAAGGGTAGGGGAAAAGGAATAAGGGAAAAGAAAAAGATACGAGAAAATGAAAAAATGGAAATAAAGTGTTTGTAAATGGGGAGGGGAGGAGGGGGTGAAGGGAGGGCAGGAACAAGGGAGAAAAATGAGAACCAAGACCTGTCAGGTAAAGGTACAAGGTCCCAATGATGAATGCAACTGTACTGTATACCTAAAATGTACCAATAAATTCAATGAGGAAAAAAAGATTCAATATCTGAAAGAGATGCTTTTCATTACATTTGAGACTCTTTTCAATTATTCTGTAAAGCCAAAAGGTCAATAAAATAAGATTTAATTTAGTAAACAAATGGACTAATCTAACTATGCCAATAGCATTTTGCTTCAATCAATTAAGAGATGAATAGAATGGAGAACAAATTTCAAATAGTTGATGTCTCGATCCAGCTTCCACTGTGACCACTGTGATGTGGCCCCAAGTCACTTTTCATGCTTCTCCCTTAGCCAGTCTCACCAGTAGAGAGAACTAGCTGAGAAGCTCATGTGAACGAAGTACACACGCTCTGGCTGTGCGACTTCGTGCGGCCCAGTAGAGAAGACTGGAGTGGTAGCGCCCAGGCTGGGGAGAGTGCTTTCCGGCTGGAGAACAACCTCAACCAGAGCCTCTTAGAGCTGCATATACCACCTGGCAGCCCAAAAGGGTAACCCCTACCTGTGCGACTTTCTGTTGCACCACTACCTGCACCCCTGTTGGGGCAAGAGAGGACGGAAGGCCAAAGTGCTGACCCCTAGCCCTGGAATGCTGGTTCTCACCGGGCACAGGTGTCCCGAAGGCGATGTGCTGAAGCCAAGTCCCTTGACCTACAAACAACCCCCTAAACTCTGTGTTTGTTCTTGTTTCAGTTTACACTCCCTTCTGGTCATAAACACATGTTTTCTTATCTTGATGTTATGTTCTTAGCTTGAACATTGTGTATCTGCTTGTCACTTCTTGTGACTGATTGTCTATCTTACTCATGCCTCCTTGTGAGGGAGGTTTATTACCAACCACTGAGGTCATGCTTGTGTGTGTGGACTTGAAACTAGTATATATACCCAGCGTTAGAAATAAACTTTGCCATTAGCCATCAGCTTTTGGTCATTCATTGTGTCATCTCCCCGAGTCCCGTCCTCTAGAAGGAGACCTCAAGACACCCCCAGATCCAGGTCCTCAATTTGTTGGCCGAGTGCTTGACCAGCCTGCTCAATATGGCACCCCCGAGGAAGGACCTTGCCAACTACCCCTTTTGCAGACTGAGCCTGGATGATGGCAATAAAGAAAAATGAGCATGGACAGTCCCTAGGGCCTGAGGGTTCTCCCTGGGTCACCAGCCACACTTCCCTATCACTACATTCGTTTCATCTTTCTTTTGCATTAGATTATTGCTCCCAATAAGTTGCCTGGTTCTTAATGAAAAATAAATTCTTAAGGTTATTTGAATTTGAGAGATAAGGTTCGGGCAGCAGATTTCACTTTTTTTCTTTTTTATTGAGTTTATTGTTACTTTTAAAGTATACAGTACAGTTACATTCATCACAGAGATCTTGTACCTTTGTATGACAGCTCTAGATTCTCATTTTTTCCCCATACCTCTGCCCACCCTTCACCCCTTCCAACCTCCCCTATTTATGAAGGCTTTGTTTCCACTTTTCCCTTTTCTCATATTTTTTCTTTTCCCTTATTTCCTTCCCTCTACCCTTCCCACTTCCCCTTCCCCTTTAGCCTTTTTCTTCTGATTTCACATTATCAGTTATAAAATTTTGATCTTGTTTACACTTTTAGTTTTCCATACCAGATAAACTATTTGGTATTTACACATATGTGTCTTGTTTATTTCACTTAAGAGTATGACCTCAATATGCATCCATTTTCCTTTGAATGACTCTAGTTTCTCATTCTTTATGGCTGAGTAGTATTTCATTTTATAGAAAAACCACATCTTCTTTATCCAGTCTCCAACTGATGGATAATTGGGCTGTTTCCAAGCTTTAGCTATTATAAACTGTGCTGCTATAAACATGGGTGTGCATATATAAATGTGGCATGATTCTTTTAATTCTTTAGGAAAGATACCCAGCAGAGGGATGGCTGGGTCAAATGGAACCTCTAGTTCTAGACCTTTGAGGTATCTCCATATTGATTGCCACAATGTTTGTACCAGTCTGCATTCCCACCAACAATGGAGAAGCGTTTCTTTCTCAACACAACCCCAACAATATTTGTTATTGGTTGATTTCTTGAGAGCAGCTATTCTTTCTGGGGTGAGATAGAATCTCAGTTTTGTATTCATCTGCATCGCTCAAATGACCAGTGATGTGAAACATTTTTTAATATATTTATTTGCTGCTTTTACTTCTTTGTCTGAGAAATGTCTGTTCAATTCAGATGCCCATCTTTGAATTGGGTCTTTGTATTTGGGGGGCCTGATTTTTTTCGAGTTCTTTATACATTCTAGATAGTAGTCCATTTTCTGAGGAGCACGTAGTAAACGTTTTTTCCCACATTGAATGTTGGGTCTTAGCTCTGTTGGTAGTTTCTTTTGAAGTGCAGAAACTGTTTAATAAGATGAGCTCCCAGTTGTTGATTCTTTGTGCTAGTTCCCATGCTACTGAGGATTTGTTCATAAATTCTGTTCCTATACTAACGTCTTCAAGAGTTCTCCCTAATTTATCTTCCAGCAAGTTTAGAGTTTCTGTTTTAATATTTAGATCTTTAATCCACTTGGATTTTAGTTTAGTGCATAGTTAAAGATAAAGGTCTAATTTTAATCTTTGGCAAGTTAAAATTCAGTTTTTCCAACACCATTTATTAAAGAGGCTATATTTACTCCAGCGAGGATGGTTTGCTCCTTTGTCAAAAGATGAGTTAGCTGAGTTAATCTGGAGTTATTTCTGTATCTTCCAATCTATTCCACTGATCATCAGGTCTTTTTCTTTGCCAGTACCATACTGTTTTTATCACAGTGGCTTTAAAGTACCGTTCAAGTTGTAATTGTGATACCCCCCATTATGTCTCTGTTGCCTACAATGGCTTTTGCTATTTTAGGTCTCTTCTGGTTCCAAATAAATTTTTGGATTATTTTCTATAGTTCTGTGAAAATACTATTGGAATTTCAATTGCAATTGCCATGAACACATATATCAGTTTTGGAAGTATGGTCATTATCCCTATATTGGTTTTTCCTACCCAGGAACAGGGTATTTCTTTCCATGTTCTTATGTCCTCCTCAATCTCTTTTTTCAGAGTGCTGCAGTTTTCAGTGTAGAGGTCTCTTGCTTCCTTCATTAGCTTGGTCCCCAGATGCTTCATTTTATTGGATGCTATTGTGAAAGGAATTATTTCCCTAGTTTCTCTCTCTCAGAGTCTGTTATTTGTATACAAGAAGGCTATTGATTTTTGAGTGTTGACCTTATATCCAGCTACTCTGCTAAAAGTTTCAATTAAGTCTAGAAGTCTTTTGGCAGTTTTTTGGGTCGTCTATGTAGAGTATCATATCATCAGCAAATAATGACAGTTTAACTTCTTCCTTTCCCCTTAATTTCTTTTTCATGTCTAATCGCTGTGGCTAATGTTTCCAGAACTATATTTAACAGGAGTGGTGATAGTGGACAAACAGTAAAAAACAACCAGTAAAACTATTTGTGTCTTATGTGTCTTATGTGTTTACCACAGTATGATTTCAGCATTCAAGGATTTAATCAAATGGATAGGATTATTTGTCATGTGGATATTCATAAGAGACTTTCCTCATTAACTCCTATCTTGTCAACTGATGTTACACCCAAATTTGCCATGTTAAAGACATGGAGGTCATGCAGGAATTCTGCAAGAAAGATTTTAATGGACTGAGGCCAGCCTGTACACATACACTACAGAGTGTCAAAGTACCAGCAGTAGATATCAACACTATGCCCAGATCTGGCACCATTTCTGAAGGTGATTAGTCAGATACCTAGTTGCAGATCAAGTACATTGATTTCCTTAATGAATAAGGAAGTACTTTGTTCTTACTAAAATACACATTTATTCCAGATGAGGATTTGTTTTTATGCCTGCAATGTTATGCCTTCCAAAATTGCCATCATGAATTTACTGAATACTTCACCCATTGAATTGTTACTTTGTTTCTCTAGTTAATGCTTACCTGAACCTGTTCATAATTTCTATTTCTTCTTTATATTAATATGCAAAGCTTTACTTCTTATAGGTTCATTTCATGAAATTTAAAGTACAAGTAAAGCCTCAATTTTTAAATTATCTAATCCATATTAAGTAGGTGTAACTTTCTTCCACCACTGTTGAATGAATCAAGTATGGATTTGCTGTGGTTCCCCTGAAGTTTCTCATCCAAATATATCAGTTCAAAGAGAAGATCCCCGTAACTTGCACCTTACATGCAAGTAAGGTCTTCCTATGCAACTTGTTGTTGTTCTTATTGTTGTTGCTCTCTGCTGCTCCATAGTATGCCTCTTGTACATCATGTAATGCGGTGAGTGCTTAATACCTAGCCCTAACTGCTAGTACCTCAGAATGAAGATTTTTTTTTTCAGGAAATAGAGATAGCTTAGGTATAACTGGTGAAGATGAAGTCATTTTAGGGTAGAATGGTCCCTAATGAAGTATGACTATTGTGCTTATAAAAAGGAAACACCATAATAATATGAAGAGAAAGATCAAGGTGCTGCTTTCATAAACTGAAGAAATGCCAAATATTGCCAGCAAGTGAGGAGCATGGAATGGGCTCTTTCTCACTAATTTGAAAGGAACCAACCTGTCCATATTTTGATCTTGTACTTCTAGCTTTCAGAATTGTGAAGATTTGTTGTTTACATCACTTAGTTTGTATTACTTCACTACAACAGTCCTACAAAGTAAATAAGGCCTGAATAAGGAAGGAAATCTGACCTATGCTTTAAAGGTTCTGCATAAAAAATTTGTAAAAGAATTTATAGACCCTGATGATATCGAGTATTTAGCATTCAGAGCTAACAGAATACAAATTATATCTCTAAGTATCCACTGATTAGAATAAAACAGACTTCGAAAACATAGATCTCCACATATCTTGCAAAAAAAGTAACTTTACATTGAAGAAAAGTAAATGTTTAAATAGTATGAAAATTGTGAATTGGGGATGGATGCTGTTTCTGTGGGAAAAATCATTGGGAACTAAAGTTTCTTACATAAAGAAAAGATAAAGTGAAGATATATGGAATCATTTCCCCTATATTATACAACTATAAAAGATTTCAAGCCCAGTTTTTTCAGTTTATTTTATGTTCTAACTTTTAATTCCAAAATACTGATTTAATGAAAAGGGCTAAAACAATTACAAATATAAAATTAGGAACAAAAACTAACATTTGGGCCAGGGATTTAGCTCAGTGGTTCCTCAGCCTGCCTTCCAAGTGCAAGGTCCTGAGTTTGATCCCTGGTACAAAACAAAACAAAACAAAAAACAAAGCAAACAAACAACAAAAACTTTTACTGAGCATGAGAAAATATAGCAAGCTGTATATCACAATATATAAAAATATATCTTGGGCCAGGGATTTAGCTCAGCAGTTTGGTGGCCTGCCTTGCAAGTGCAAGGACCCGAGTTCAATCCCCGGTACCAAAAATAAATAAATAAAAAAAATGTATCTTATTAGTCATTACTTACCACATTTCTATAACACTTTTAATGTGGAATTCCTTTTCTGATAAATTTTATCATCAATTTTAAAATGTTATGGAAAAATACTGAAATTATTAAATCTTTTTTGTCAGAGTTAAACTTTTTTTAAATTTATGAAATTTAAACATAATTTCAGTTTACTAACTTATAAATGTCAATGTCATTTTGTGTTGAAATTGTAAAATTTAGAAAAATCTATCAATTTCATGTATCAGCTATATATATGGTCTTAGGATCTTTAATTTTTCCCCTTTCCAATAACTAGTCTTAAATATATTTAAAAGTGAGCAATATTTATTAATTCTTTTTTATTTATTTTTTCTTGAGGGTCATATTATGAAAAGAATGAAACTGTCTTTTATTAAACAAAGTTCAGTAATAATGAAATTGCTATTCCTCCTAAAAAGGCAATATGAAAGGATTTGGAACTATGGGAACACAAATAATTCATTGCAATGAAGGTGCTCTCTTATTTGTACAAATTGAAATTTATTTATTTATTTTATTCTCCTCTTGTGTGGTTTTATTTGGGAATGTTTGACTCTTTTTAAAATGCTTTATTCTTTCTACTATCATTGTATCATCTATTTAGTTAGCAACTGTAATATTTTTCCTTCAAACTTTCTACCATCAGAATTTTAGTTTTTCTTGTAATAAAACTTTTGGATACTTTAATTTTCTGGCAGTCTTCTTTCTTTTAGTTTCCTTTTCGATGTCTATAAGAATACTTCCTTTTTACCACACAACTATTTTACTGTTATAAACATTCTAGAAGAGCATATATAGATATTTGGATATTTTTATTCTCAATTTTGTTACAATGAATACTCCATTTCCAGTGCTTTCTCTTTATGGCTCAGGGTTAATAAAAGCAAATTGAGTTAGACAAAGTTCAGGAGGCACAAATGAAGCATCAGTCACTGGACTCTGAAGTTATAACTATTTAGAAAAAAGGTGTAAAAGTACAGGCAAGGTTTTGTCTTTAACATGTTTTCCTTTGAACCCAGCTTTCCTTAAGACTGAATGGCTGTTGAGAAAGCCCAAGTCTACTGCTCTACTCATCACCATGGATACAAAGCAAGTTTAATAATACAGAACCAGCATTCTCTCATCAAACACTACACCAGCCCCTTTCAGCATTCTCTTAAAGCAATTCTGTGTGCTTCATTTTCAGATTTGTTAACCTGTGCTATGAATGGCAGGTGACATTCTGATCTCTTAATTTCCATTTTTTTGGATCTTTACTTCCACTGCATCTCTATAAACAATGAAAGTTCTAAGTCCTATAATAAATCTCCAGTTCCATAAAGTACATAGTAGTTCTTCTTCCCTGGTTAAACTGTTAAAATTTCCCAATAAACAAAATTAACCTGAAATTATCACACACATAAGAACAGGTCAAATATATCTTAAAATCCTTACCCCTAATTTGTTAAATCTTTAAAAAATCAGATTCCTCTTATCCTGCATAACTTGACTTACAGATAAATAAGTGCAGGACCTTTGCCCATGCAGGGTCATGTGTTACTGACATTTTCACGAGGTATTTAATTAGGAAATTTTAGACTTCATCATTGCAAATTGCATCAGATGTATTAAGAAAATCTATATGTAAGATGCAAAAAGCACAATAATTTGTGCACATAAAATTGTAGTGACTTAGAGCATTGGTACTGGTTTTTGCTCTATAAATAGCAAAATGTTAATAAGTTCTATTTCACTATTTTTGAATAAAAATATGGGGTACTGACATATTTTATAATTGATAATGTTCCTGTTAAAACACAATTATATATTTTGTATTTATTCATTAAGTGTATTGGTACATTTTAGTTATACAGTATGGTGACATTCATCACTGGAAATTTGAACCTGTACATGATATATCTTGGTTCTTATATTTTTTCCCATTCTCCTGACCTCCTTTTGAACCCTCCATCCCTCCCTATTTACAGGGAATTTGTTTCCAGGTTTTCCTTTAAAATTTTTGGTACATTTTAGGTATAAAATACAGCTACATTCATCATTGGGATCTTGTACCTTTACATGATGTACTTGGTTCTTATTTTTTCCCATTCCTCTGCCCTCCCTTCACTCCCTCTACTCTTCCCTATGTACAAAGACTTTCTTTCCATGTTTTTCCTTTTCTCATATTTTTCCCCTTCTTTCCTTTCCCCATCCCTCCCACTTTACCTGCTTCTTTAGAAATTTTCTATTTCACAATATCAACTATACATTATAATCTTTATTCATTCTTTAGTTTTTCACACCAGAAAGACTATTCAATATTTACACATTAGTCCTATTTATTTCATTAAGAGTCTGGTCTCAGTGTGCATCCATTTAGCTATACATGTCTCTAGCTTCTCATTCTTTATGGCTGAGTAGTATTTCATCTTGTAAAAAACCCCACACAAACACACACAAACACACACACACACACACACACACACACACAAAACACATCTTCTTTATCCAGTTTCCAGTTGATGGACAGTTGGGCTGTTTCCAAGTTTTAGCTGCTACAATCTGTACTGCTATAAACATAGGTGTGCATATATCACTGTGTTATGATTCTTTTAATTCTTTTGGGAAGATACCCTGCAGGAGAATAGCTGGGTTAAAAGGGACCTCTGATTTTAATTGTTTGAGGTATTTCCATATTGATTTCCTCAGTGGTTTTACCAGTCTGTACTCCCACCAACAATGAAGAAGGGCTACTTTCTCGATACAACCTTCTCAGCATTTGTTACTGGTTGATTTCTTGATAGCAGCCATTCTTTCTGCTGTGAGGGGAAATCTCAGTGTTGTTTTCATTTGTATCTCTTGAATGACCAGTGATGTGGAACATTTTTTCATGTTTATTTGCTGCTTTTACTCCTCTGTGTGAGAATTGTTCATTTCATATTCTCATTTTTAAAAATTGGGTCTTTATATTGGGGAACCTGTTTGTTTTAGTTCTTTATATATTTTAGATAGTAGACCTTTGTCTGAGGAACAGATGATAAACTTTTTTTCACACATTGTATGTTGTCTTTTAGCTCTGTTGGTGGTTTCTCTTGCAGTGCACATGCTTTTCAATGAGATCTGAATTGTTGATTCTTTGTGGTAGTTCCCATTCTACTGAGGATTTCTTCATAAAGTCTTTTCCTATGCCAATATCTTCAAGAGTTCTGCCTAGCTTATCTTCCAGTAAGTTTAGAGTTAGTTTCTGTTTTAATATTTGATCTTTAGTCAGGTGTGGTGGCACACACCTGTAATTCCAGCCCTTGGGAGGCTGAGGCAGTAGGATCGCTGTGAGTTTGAGACCAGCCTGAGCTGCATGAGTTCCAGGTCAGTCTCAACTACATAGTGAGACCCTATCTCAATGCCCACCCCTGCAAAATTTAGAACTTAATCCACTTGAAATTTAGTTTAGTGTGTGATGAAAAATATGGGTCTAGTTTTTTAAAGAATTTTTATATCTTTGTTCAACTTTGGTAATTTATATGTATCTAGAAATCTTTCCATTTCTTCTGTTTTCCATTTTACTAGATAGAATACAGGTTCTTGAGGTAGGTATTGGTACTCCTCTGGATTTCTGCTCCATCTGTTTTGACTTCACCTTTTTGATTCCTAAATGCATGTATTTGAACCTTTTCTTACCTTTTTTTTTTATAAATTTGGCTAACGGTTTATTGATTTTATTTATTATTTTGAAAAACCAACTCTGATTTGCTGATTTTTTTTGTATCATTCTCTTGGCCTCCATTGCATTGTTTTCTGCTCTGATCTTCATAATTTCCCCCTTACATGAGCTTGGTATTTTTCTTGCACTTCTTGTTTTAGGAGCTTCAGATTCAGCATTAGGTTGTTTATTTGAACTCAATCTGTTTTTCTAGTTTGAGCATTCACTGCTGCAAATTTCCCTTGTAGAACTGCTTTCATTGTTGTCCATCCATAGATTCCTCTATGTTGTATTGTGTCTAATTTCTTCTTTAATTTCCTCTGTGACCCACTGGTTTTTCAGGAGAATGTTATTTAATTCGCATGCGAATTTCTTATGGTTTCTTACATTATTGATCTCCAGTTTAATCGTACTATTATCTGATAATGGGATAGCTTAATTCCTTTGCATTTAAACATATTCTACAATATATAGCATAATATATTCTACAATATATAGCACAAACATAGCCTGTGGTCTATTTTGGAGAATGACCCATCTGATATTGTTTAGGATTGTTTGGAGTGCTGGTTTGATAGTCATGAAGTTTCTCAGGTATTCTTTGTTGTGGAAATATCTTATTTACCCATCAATTTTGAAAGATAGTTTTGCAGGATACATCAGTATAGGTTGGAGATTGTTTTCTTTCTTTCTTTTTTTTTTCAGGTTGTTTTATTTTAGGCCTTGAAATACCTCCCGCTGGGCTCTCCTTGAGTTGAGGATTTGTGTTGAATCATCCTGTTGTGCTTCAGATGTGCTTTTCTTCACATGTGAATTGTTTCTTTTCTCCAACTGCTTATAGTACTTTGTTCTTCTGTTGGCTTTCTTGGATCTTTTTTTATTCTTTTTTCAGCTTTAATTGAGTTTATTAGTACATTTTAGGTATACAGTACAGTTACATTCATTACTGGGATCTTGTACCTCTACACAACAGGTCTTGGTTCTCATTTTTTTCCCCTTGTCCCTGCCCTCTCCTCACCCCCTCCTCCCCTCCCCATCTAAAAACACTTTATTTCCATCTTTTCATTATCTTACATTTTTTTCTTTTCCCTTATTACCCTTCCCCTACCCATCCCACTTTTCCTACACCTTTAGCCCCTTTCTTCCCATTTAACAATGTCAGTAATCTTATTAGGATCTTATGTATCATTGCAGTTTATTCACACCAGAGAAACTATTTGATATTTACACATGTGTGACTTATTTATTTCACTTAGGAGTATATCCTCAATATGTATCCATTTTCCTATGAATGAATCTATTTTCTCATTCTTTATGGCTGAGTAATATTCCATTTTATAGAAAACCACATCTTCTTTATCCAGTTTCCAACTGAGGGGCAGATGGGCTGTTTTCAAGTTTTAGCTATTACAAACTGTGCCGCTATAAACATGGGTGCACATACTTTTCTGTGATATGATTCTTTTAATTATTTTGGAAAGATACCTAGTAGAGGGATGGCTGAGTCAAATGGAACCTCCAGTCCAAGCTCTTTCAGGTATCTCCATATTAATTTCTACAGTGGTTGCACCAGTCTGCACTCCCCCAAACAATGGAGAAGGGTTCCTTTCTCCCCACAACCCCACCAACATTTGTTATTGTGTGATTTCTTGATAGCAGCCATTCTTTGTAGGGTGAGGTGGAATCTCAGTGCTGTTTTCATCTGTATCTCTCAAATGACCAGTGATGAGGAGCATTTTTTCATATATTTCCTTGCTGCTTTTACTTCGTTTGAGAAATGTCTGTTCATTTCGGATGCCCATTTTTGAATCAGGTCTTTATATTTGGGGGGGCTGATTGTTCTGAGTTCTTTATATATTCTAGATAATAGTTCTTTGTCTGAGGAGCAGCTGGTAAAAGTTTTTTCCCACATTATAGGTTGTCTCTTAGTTCTGCTGATGGTTTCTTTTGCAGTGCAGAAGCTTTTGAATAAGATGAGAGTCTGGGATCTTTATTATATGTCTAGGTGTAGATTTTTTTTTTTTATCATGGCTACATGGAGTCCTGTGTGCCTCATTTGTTTTTATGTCAAATTCTTCCACTTTTGTTTGGGAAGTTTTCTGTCATTAATTCTTTGAACAGAGTTTTTATGTTATTTGTACTTTTTTCCAGCTTTTTCATGAACTCTTATCATTCTTATGTTATTCTTCTGTGCATCATCTAGGAGCTGTTGGATTGATTTCTCATGGTCCCTTACTGTTTTTAAAAGATCTCTCTTTTCATGTTCACTGACCACCATCCTGTCTTCTATGTCTGATTTTTTTGTCTTCAGATTGGCTCAGTCTGCTGTGTATACTTTCAATAAAGTTTTTAATCTCCTGTATATCTGTTTCATGGATTTCATTTCTGTCTTATTTGGGGCTTCCATCATGTCCCTGAGCTTAACTACTTTTTTTTAATCTGTTTCTGTTCTAGAGTCGTTAATCACATCTTTCATTAAGCTCACCATCTCTATAGTTGTCTGGGAAATTATATCTGATTTGAGTTTTTGTAGAGCCTCATCCATCTATTTTGTTACTTCCTGTGCTATCAGTTCAGGGTGTCTGTCCATTTTTTTTCTTTTTTCATATTTTTTCCTTTCCCTTCCTTCCTATCCTTTACCCCCCCTTCCCCTTCCCCTTTGCTCCTTTTTTTTTTCCTATTTCACATTATCTATTATACATTTTGGTCTTCATTTATACTTTCAGTTTCTCACACCAGTGAAAACTGTTCAGTATTTACACATGTGTGTACTATTTATTTCACTTAGATGGAAATGAAAACAGCACTGAGATTCCACCTCACTGCAGAAAGAAAAGGCTGCTATTAAGAAATCAACCAATAACAAATGCTTCTGGGATTTGGGGGAAAAGGAACATTTCTCTATTCTTATTTTTTTTAGCTTTAATTGAGTTTATTGGAACATTTTAGGGATACAGTACAGTTACATTCATTGTTGGGATCTGGTACCTTTACATGACAAGTCTTGATTCTCATTTTTTCCCCTTTCCTCTGCCCTCCTTTCACCCCCTCCTCCCCTCCCCATCAACAAACACTTTATTTTCATCTTTTCATTCTCTCACATTTTTTTCTTTTCCCTTTTTACTCTTTCCCTACCCATTACACCTTCCCTACACCTTTAGCTCCTTTCTTACCATTTCTAAATGTCAGTAATCTTATTAGAATCTTATGCATTGTTGCAGATTATTTACACCAGGGAAACTATTCGGTATTTACAAATGTGTGACTTATTTATTTCACTTAGGGATATATCTTCAATATGTATCCATTTTCCTATGAATGAATCTATTTTCTCATTCCTTATGGCTGAGCAATATTCCATTTTATAGAAACACCACAACTTCTTTATCCAGTTTCCAATGGATGGGCAAATAGGCTGTTTCCAAGATTTAGCTATTATAAGCTGTGCCACTATAAACATGGGTGCACATACTTTTCTGTGATATGATTCTTTTAGTTCTCTTGGAAAGATACCCAGCAGAGGGATGGCTGAGTCAAATGGAACCTCCAGTCCAAGCTCTTTGAGGTATCTCCATGTTGATTTCCATAGTGGTTGCACTAGTCTGCACTCCCACCAACAATGGAGAAGGGTTCCTTTCTCACCACAACCCCGCCAACATTTGTTATTGTGTGATTTCTTGATAACCATTCTTTGTGGGGTGAGGTGGAATCTCAGTGTTGTTTTCATCTGCATCTCTCGAATGACCAGTGATGTGGAACATTTTTTCA
>NW_022900913.1:48156089-48156310 GCF_012274545.1 Fukomys damarensis
AAGGCTATTGATTTTTGCATATTCACCTTGTATCCAGATACTCTACTGAATCTGTCAATTAAGTCTAGAAGTTTTTTGGTAGAGTTGTTTGGATCTTCAATGTAGACTATCATATCATCAGTAAATAATGATAGTTTAACTTCTTCCTTTCATATCTTTATTGCTTTAATTTCTTTCTCTTGTCTAATTGCTGTGGATAATGTTTCCAGAACTATATTGAA
>NW_022900913.1:48156422-48171944 GCF_012274545.1 Fukomys damarensis
CCTTTATTAAATTGAGGTATAGACCATCTATTCCAATTTTTTGCAGGGTTTTTATCATGAATGGGTGTTGAATTTTATCAAATGCTTTTTCTGCATCTATAGAAAGGATCATATGCTTTTTGTACTTGACTTTGTTAATATGTATTACATTTATTGATTTTCATATGTTGAACCACCCTTGCATCTCTGGAATAAATCCAACTTGGTCTGGATGGATGATCTTCTTAATAATCCTCTGTATTCTGTTTGCTAGTATCTTATTAAGGATTTTTGCATCTATATTCATTAAGGAGATTGGTCTGTAGTTCTCCTTTTTAGTTGTATCTTTCCCTGATTTGGGAATCAAAGTGATGCTTGCTTCCAGGAATGAATTTGGAAGTATAGCTTCCCTTTCAATTTCATTGAAAAGTTTGAAGAGTAATGGTAGTAGTTCTTCTCTAAATGTCTTATAAAATTCAGCAGGGAATCCATCAGGGCCTGGGCTTTTCTTTGTTGGTAAGTTTTTAATTACATTTTCAATTTCACTGATAGTGATTGGGGTGTTTAAAATGTTTTTATCTTCTTCGTTCAACTTTGGTAATTCATAAGTATCTAGAAATCTGTCCATTTCTTCTGTGTTTTCCATTTTATTAGAGTACAGGTTCTCAAAGTAGGTGTTCATGATCCTCTGGATTTCTTTTGGATCTGTTGTGACTTTGCCTTTTTCATTCCTGATTGCATGGATCTGAGCCTTTTCTTTCCTTTTTTTGATAAGATTAGCTAAGGGTTTGTCAATTTTATTTATTCTTTCAAAAAACCAGCTCTTTGTTTCATTTATTTTTTGTATCGTTTTCTTAATTTCAATTGCATTGATTTCTGCTCGGATCTTTATAATTTCCTCTCTTGTTCGAGCTTTGGGTTTTTCTTGCTCTTGTTTTTCTAGGAGTCTAAGTTTCATCATTAAGTTGTTTATTTGAGCCCGCTCTGATTTTCCTAGAGTGGGCATTCAATGTTATGAATTTTCCACATAGAACTGCTTTCATTGTGTCCCAAAGATTCCCGTATGTTGTATTGGCATTCTCATTTATTTGTAAAAACTGTCTAATTTCTTCTTTAATTTCCTCTGTAATCCATTGATTGTTTAGGAGAGTGTTGTTCAGTTTCCATGTGCTTGTGAAGTTTCTATAGTTGCTTGTGCTATTGATCGTCAGTTTGATTGAACTATAATCTGATAATATACAGGGGATGACTTCAATTGTTTTGCATTTTTTTAGACCTGTTCTGTGAGCCAATATGTGGTCTATCTTGGAGAATGATCCATGTGCAGCAGAAAAGAATGTATATTCTGATTTTTTTGGGTGGAATACTCTATAAACATCTATTAAGTCCATGTGTTCCAAAGCTTGGTTCAGTTCTATTATTTCATTGTTGATTTTCTGCCTAGATCATCTGCCAATTTGTGATAGTGGGGTATTTAAATCCCCCACTACAATTGTATTAGTGCTTATTTGCTTTTTCATGTTACTTAATATTTGTTTTATATAGTTGGGGGCACTTATATTTGGTGCATATATGTTTATGATTGTCAGCTCTTCCTCTTGAATTGTTCCCTTTACAAGGATGTAGTGTCCTTCTTTGTTTCTCTTAATGAGTTTGGGTTTGAAATTTACATTGTCTGAGAATAAGATTGCTATCCCTGCTTTTTTCTGGGCTCCTGACACATGGGGAATTGTTTTCCATCCTTTCACTTTCAGTCTATGGACTTCATTTTACACTGGGTGTGTTTCTTGTATACAACATATTGTAGGATTTTGCTTCTTAATCCATTCTGCCAATCTGTTTCTCTTGATTGGTGAATTGAGGCCATTAACATTGATGGTTATAACTGATAAATTTTGACTTATTCTTGTCATGTTATTGTCCTTTTTGTTGACTCTTTTTTACTTTTCTCCCATCTCCTTTTAGTTTCTTGCCTTGCCTATTTGATTTGGTCTGTTGGGCCTCATATTATTGTGAACTTCATTGTCCTTTTCTAGGATATTGTTTAGAATTCCTTGCAGTGCTGGTTTGGTGTTCATGAAATTTCTCAGGTGCTCTTTGTCATGGAAGTTTCTTATTTCCCCATCTATTTTGAAAGAGAGTTTTGCAGGACACATCAGTCTAAGTTGGAGGTTCTTTTAGGACTTGGAATACCTCACTCCAGGCTCTCCTTGACCTAAGGGTTTGTGTTGAAAGGTCTGCTGTGATTCTAATGGGCTTTCCTTTGCATGTGATTTGTTTCTTTTCTCCTACTGCTTGTAGTATTTTGTTTTTCTGTTGGATTTCTGGAATCTTGATTATTATATGTCTAGGTGTAGATTTTTTTTTATCGTGGCTAGTTGGGGTTCTATATGCCTCACTTATCTGTATGTCTAATTCTTCCCTTCTGTTTGGGAAGTTTTCTGTCATTAATTCTGTGAAGAGCTTTTTTATGTCATTTGCATTTTCTCCTGTTTTTCATGAATTCCTATCAGTCTTATGTTATTTTTCTTTGTATCATCTAGGAGTTGTTGGATTGATTTCTCATGATCTCTTTCTGTTTTTAAGAGATCTCTTTTTTCAAGGTCACTGACAGTGATCCTATCTTCTAAATCTGAAATTCTATTTTCGCAATCTTTTATTCTGTTGCGTACACTTTCAATAGAGTTTTTAATCTCCTGGATATCTGTTTGAATCTGTTTTATGGATTCCATTTCTTTCCTCTGTTGGGCATTCATTGTTTCCATGTCTTTCTTATGCTGAGTCTTCATGGCTTCTATCACAGTCTTGAGCTCATCTATTTTTTTCTCAGTTTCTGCTCTAGAGTCTCGAATCATGACTTCTATTTTGCTCATCATCTCTCTGGCTAGCTGGGAAATTATTTCTGATTTGAATTTTTCTAGAGCCTGATTGATCAATTTTGTTACCTCCTGTGCTATGGGTCCAGGGAGTCCTGTTGGTTCACTATCAGACTTTTCATCCTCATTTGTCCTACTATTTGCTATTGGTGAACTGGATATCTGTTTTTGTGTCTTGCTTAAGTGTTTTCTCATTTTTATTTTTATTGTTGGGTTGTCCTTCTTTAATTTCTGGGTATTACTTAAATCTTCCTAATATAGTTGCGTTTTAGCTTTTGAGTTTCTAATGACTCATAGACATCCTCATTTTCATAATATCAGAGAAAACAACTCTTTAAATCAATCACAACTCTTTATCCCAATTGATACATTCAGCAGCCCAATAGGATCAGGCACAGCTTGCCAACTGACCACTTGTGGTAGTCATTAATGTATCACCTTTAACTCATGTGAATTAAATTAATTTCAAGAAGCAGCCCATAGTATGTTTGCAGTGAATATGCTTTTCAATATGGCATCTTTACCATTTAGGATGGGGGGTTCGACTTAGAATGAGAGGATTAGATAAGTGAAAGAATTAGAGCAGGTTTGAAGTGAATCCAGAGGTTGTAGAATTACCTTACTATCTTTACAAAGCTATTAATTTCAGGGGGGATAGAGAGTGTGCAGGAATAAGGACAAGAATATATCCCCTTAACAATAACAGGCACTTGCCTTCCCTTGAAGGTACAGAGCCATGAGTGAGGTAAAATGACTGGAGAAAAGAACAAAAAGAGAAACCCCTCCTAAAAAGAAAAAATAATAAAAGAGGAAGTCTGAGTTAGGGCAGGAGCTGGAATAAAAAGGGAGATGAAGGACAATATGGTGGAGCAAGAGACTGAGTTGGAGAGAGAGGACAGAAAAAAGAAAGAAATTTTAGGGTGGAATGAGGAAAAGAAAAAAAGAGAGAGAGAAAAAAAAAGAATTTGAAGGGCCTCTTTCAGACTGTCTCTGTTCTCATATTATACCACATGTACAGCCATATGCAGAACCAAATCATCTGGTCTCAGCTAGCCAATGGCAGTTCCCCACGACTGCGACTGATCACAGTCTACAAGGCCTAATTTGAGTGTCCCTACCCTCAGGGTTCAACTCCACTCAGTTCTATTACAGGTTTCCCCTGCCCTTTCTTTAAAGATGTTCAAAGTTGGGAGCCCAGAAAACTATCCTTCATGAGAACCTATGCCTCTGCAGAGTTGGTCTAAGGACTGGCCCAATCAGGAGGTTTGAGAATGGGAGGGAGGGGAGAAGGAAGGTAGTGGTAGTGTTTCAAGGTCGCCCACGCGGCTACCTTCCTTACTGGGTCTGTTGTCGCACAGTCTGGGAGGTCGCGCACCTGCCGGGTGATCTCAGGCAGGCAGGCAGCTGAAGAGACCCTCTCCGGGGTCTTTGGGTCCTTTCTGGGTCTGTTGTCATGCAGTCCGGGAGGTCGCGCACCCACCGGGTCCTCTATTCTTGGTGGGAGTGTAGACTCGTGTAACCACTTTGGAAATCACTATGGAGATTCCTCAAAAAACTAGGATTAGAGGTTTTATTGGACCCAGCTATTCCACTGCTGGTTATCTTCGCAAAAGAATTAGATGCATCATACCACAGTGATATATTCACATCCATGTTTATGGCATTGCAGTTTGCAGTAGCTAAATCTTGAAAACAGATCAAATGTTCATCAACTCATGACTGGACAAAGATGTAGGCTTTTTAAAAAATGAAATAGAATACTATTCAGCCATAAAGAATGAGAAATTTGAGACATTTACAGCTAAATGGAAACACATGGAGGCTGTACTCTTAAGTGAAATAAATAGAATGATTAATTTATGGTATCAGATTCAGATCTTCTATTTTATGGTTCTACATAGCTTTCACTCAAAGAATATTCTACATAGTCATTTTTGCTTAATTTCTTTCAAAAATTATTTTTCTTTATATTTCTACATATGTCTGTGATGGGTGCCATAGAGCCCATTGTTTTCCGACACCCCTTGTGGCCCTTCATATTTTATGTCATTAATTCATGTGAATCAACATTGAGAGCATTTAAAAAAAATTATATCAATGCTAGTAAACTAAGCAATGCATAACTAGTTATATAGAAGAAAGTATGAATATAAGACACAAAATTAAATTAAAATTTTCACAACTTGGGTATTAGCTGTAGTGCTCTTAATTCCTAGTAATACTCCTAAATACTATCACCTAGTTATAATATTTTCTACTAGATGAATTTTATATCTCTTTATGTTTAGTACTTAGTACATTTAGTGAGTCATTTGGACATTCCTGTGTATACTTGAGGAAGAATCAAGCTTTTTTATGATTCTTACCTTATTAGAATTCAATTTTTGTAATGAACTCTTCACTAAATGTGCCATCCTTTGAAGGGTCAGATTTTATGTAGAGTTTCAGTTATTGCTCCCTATATTCTATGGATGTGTAGCTTTGTCTTCCATGCTTGAGTGAATATTTCTATTTGCAAATACAATGATTTGTAAAACTAGGCACAAAATGAACACTATGTTGTAGCAGTCAGTATTGTTTTGAATTGATTGCTATGGTAACTACTTTTGTCTAATTTTCTGGTGTCCAGTGATTTTCTTCTCTAGAAAGTCTAACAATACATTTAAATATTTTATACAAATCTCATTTTAGATAATTGTATTTTGTACAATTCTTTTCTTTGGATGACAGTTTATTCTAAAGAACTCTTTGTTCCAAATAATCTGTTTCTAAAAAATTTCCAGGTGTATTGGCTGCCATATCTTCAGACTCTGTATTTAGTGAGCACCAATTTAAATATTATGAGCACATATGTTAATTAGCTGGATACAGACAGTGCTGTGTGGCATGCTGTACCAGCATGGCTACTGCAAAATTAATGATTCCTAGAGTGCTCTGTATGAAATAGATCTTCAATAAGTGCACATTGGAAAGTGCTGAAGATCAATAAGAACAATAAGTTAAATGGTAGAGGCTAGAGTTAAATGCATTTTGGCCCATTGAAGCTTGAGTTACTAATTTAAGGTGTACCTAGAGGAGTTGCCCTAGGAATTACATTCCAGAAGGGGAAAAAGAATGATGATCAGCAATGATACTTTGAATCAGCCGCTAGATTTTTAGGGTACAAGTCACTTTTCTTGCACAGTAGATAATTACTGCCAAGTTTCATATCAAGCAGGATAGCTTGAGAGCAAAGGTTTTCCCATTGTGTGTTGAGAAATTGTAAGAGGTGAACTTGGTCTCAAAGAAATATGTGCAGTCTTGAGATCAGCTGCATAAACGCTTTACTCAGAATCCTTCTAAACTAGAAATTTAATTAGTCCTTAACTGCAGAAATAAAATAGTCAGGGTAACTTGGCTTAAATCTCCCAAGGCTATTTTGTAAATAGAAAAACAAAATTCATTAAATTCAGCCAATATTATACAGTATAAATATTTACAAACAGATTTTTAAAAGTCATTTTCTTTTGGTGGAGGTATAAAAATGTACCTTCTCTTAGGACACCAAACATAAGTTTCAGATTTCAATATGCCAATCTTAACCACTTTGCTTTTCTGCTTGGCCCTTAAAAATACTTATCAGACAGCTGTCTTCAGTTTCTTTTTTATTGAACACAAATACACCATATACATAGCAATTCTAAGAAATTATCCAAAATAAATGAAAACATATTTTCTGTATTGGTGCGCTTTCCATTGCTGCGACAAAATACCTGACACCTATAATTTAAAGTGAGGCTATTTTGAATCATGGTTCAAATGTTTTAGTCCATGGTTCAACTGGCTTCAAGGCAGAAACTTCGTGGTGGAAGGAATTGGTATAGTAAAGCTCCTCAACTCATTACGTGTGGAAAGCAGAAAACAAGGCAAGATCCATAATGGAATGGCCTAGAAACCAGACAAGTTTCCAAGGTGATTCCTGCAGAATGCACTCAGAAACAAGAAGAAGTATGCTTACTAGTATATAAGCCAGTCAAGTTGTCATTCAAGGTTAATTAACTATGAAGTATTTCTAAAAAGTACTTGCATAACAATATTCTAGCAGCCTTATATATAATAATCAGAAAAGCGAATAAGGCAAATTTCAATCAGCAAGTGAGTAGATGGAAAATTTTAATAGTCATCATTACCAAATGACTATTATTAAAATATTAATGAACTACAAATGAGGGAAAATGGCACATATCTATAAACCCAGCATTTGGGGAGGCTGAGGCAGAAGGATCACAACTTTTAATTCAATATGGGTAATTTACAAAGACTGATATATTTCAGTGTGAATGGCCTGGGTTCAATTCCCCATTCCCCCCACCAAAACAAAACAAAACAACAAAACAATAGCAACAAAAACCCCTACATATATACTATATACTAAATATATAATATTTAAATGAATGATTAAATAAGTTGAATATAAGAAAGCATATATATGCATATATATTTTTTCCAAAAATGAACAAATTGCTTGGATTTTAAAAGGTGAAATCCCACAATGATTGGAGGAAAGAAATGTTATTTGTGTAAATCTTCAGTTAATTGGACCACTTGCAGTTATAGCTGAAGGCATCTCCAGTTATAATTGCAGACAAAGCAGAAATAGAATATGTTTAACCTGTCAGGATGATTTCTAGGCTGAAGTTTTAAATGTTTTCTCTCTTTTTCTCTTTTCCTCCCCCTCTCCCTCACCAGACATAGAGTTTTCCATAATATAATTCCCCATGATATCACAACATAAAGGAGCTGCATCTGAATGTGTGAAATAGCATGAAAAGTAATAGGAATATGTTTTCTGGAGTAATGAAAATGTTCTGTAGCTTGTTTGGGGATAATTATATGGCTATATATGAATATCAAAAATGAATAAAATAAAAATAAAGTATTGCAGATTTTATGCATACTGTCATTAAAAAATCCAAAATAAAATGCTTTGAAAAATTAAGAGTTCCACAGAACTAAAAGTCTTCAAGCAAAGACTGAGAAACACTAAGTATCTGGATGAGTAACTGTCTTTTAAATTTTACTGAGTATTAGACTGAAGTTTGTTAGAAATTCAGAATATAATTATGTAACCACCCCATAGGCTTACTTAAGAGGTATAAAATGGGGTCTCGCACCTCTACTTTTGATTGGCACCTACCTCAGGAAATTCTGAAAAAGATAAATGGATGATTGACTCCAATTTGAAAACTAAAGGGAAGTTTGATAACTCCAATTTACATGTTTCTATACTTCTAAAAGGAGTATTAAACCATGGTAAGAAATATTGGTTTATGTATTATTCAAAAGGCAAATTTTAGAGATATTATTATAAAAATATATGAAATAACTATTTTATTCATCATTCTTATTTGAGTATTCATTACTCTTATTTGCTTATTTTATATATTTGACAAATTTATATGATTTATTCTTGATGAAAGAATTAAAATACCAGATTTTTAGGGAGGAAAAAAGCAAAGAAATAGTGAGTGAACTTATTAAGTCTTGCTAAAGCTACATATTCTCAATTTACTTACAAGTTAGTGGCATCCAGTACACATATACCTATTTAATATCTTCCAGACATTGTATTATTATTTTTTCATATTAATTATTCTAGCTACTTAGTATTCTCATATAAGCACAAAGACAAAAAATATAATTTAGACTGAAGAAGACTGCTAGGGCTATTATGTTTTTTGTTTGTAAGCCTTATGGAGATTGGTATCAAATACATAATTTCAGAATATTGAGAAAGGGAAAGTTAATGACACAGATGATAACAAGCTTAGTTTTGAGGACATTATAGTTATTCTGAGTTTAACAAAAAAACTCATTAAAGGTTGTAAAAAGAGCCTGTAAAAAGGTGTAAAGGAAAAAATGAAAACACTGCTAGTCAAATAGAATTAGTATGATCAAGGTTGTGTTTTAGGGAAGATGGGAAGGTATCTCAAGGATTTTGAACTGTAAAACAATATGTTATTTTTATATGTTATTAATCCAACTAGTGTGGCAATATGAGAAACAAATAGAAGCAGGTGTGGTGGTAATGAGGCACAAGACAGGGATATTTGGGGTTCAGATGACAAATGACAGGGCCGAAACAGAGGCAATCCTGTGAAAGTTGGCTAGCAGGAACAAAACTGCAAAGATTTGTGAGTGATAAAAATCAACAAAATTTCCAACTGATCAAATTTGCATAGTCAACATTAAAGGATTCATTATTTGATTCCTGGAAAATGAAGAGGTATGATTTAAAATTAAATGCAAAAGTAGATTTGATATGTGCAAATGGAGAAAACAGAATAAAGAAGAGTTTTAAATATACTGTGTTTTCCCTACACCTTTAGCCCTTTTCTTCCTATTTCACATGGTCATTTACCTCATTAGGATCTTATGTACTATTATAGCTTTTCACACCAGAGAAACTATTCGGTATTTACACATATGTGACTTATTTATTTCACTTAGGAGTATATCCTCAATATGTATCCATTTTCCTATGAATGACTCTAATTTCTCATTCTTTATGGCTGAGTAGTATTCCATTTTATAGAAAAACCACATCTTTTTATCCAATTTCCAACTGATGGGCAAATGGGCTGTTTCCAAGGGTAGGGTAAAGGTAATAAGGGTAAAGAAAAAAATATGACAAAATGAAAAAATGGAAATAAAGTGCTTGTAAATGGGGAGGAAAAGAGGGGGTGAAGGGAGGGCATGGATAAGGGGAAAAAAATGAGAACCAAGACGTAAAAGTACAAGATCCTAATAATGAATGTACTGTGTTTGAGAACTGACAACAGACATCTAGAAAACAGGGACAAAAAATAGAAAATGAGATTGCTACTATCTCAATTTTTGAAAATTTTTTTTTCTGATTTACAAAGGATAACTATCAGTTCAATAATTAGGAGCAAAAGTGTTCCAAATAAAGCCAGCCTTGGCCCATAGATCAGGAAAACACATTTCTCCAAGTTTAAGTGTTTACCTTCTTTCATAAAGGACTAACAGGATTTCCACAAGGGCAATGATTGAAACTATGACCAATAAGTGGATTTTCAGCAGAACAGAAAGAAGGAAGTTAGGAAGAAAGGAAGTTAAAGGACATAAAAGTAACTTTTTTCACAAAAGGCTGATAAAAGTTACAAAGTTTTAGACTACACAGCAATGATAAAACTCAGCTAGCAATGCTTTGAATGAGGGATAACAAGTGGTTATGAGCTTCCTCCCTCGCCAATAATGCATATGTTACCCAAAATTTTTGAAATCAAAAGCATTGAAATAATAAGTATAGGCTTTAATCTATGCTTGTTATGTGGCATTTAAACTCCAGTGTTTGAAAATTATTCTTACATCATCTGCTCCAATGTTTTTGTAAGTAATTCCATTTACAGTTCCCTGTATTCTGAATATTCTTTTCTAGACCTAAATGAAAACCGCAAGGAAAAGTTTTATTATTTGAATCATATGAGTATCATATTTGAACCAGTGTTTTTGAAATAATAGATCTATCACCTCATTTCAACAACAAAAAAAAACTGGTCAGGTGGCAAAAAATATTTTGGGGAGGTAAGACTGAAATTTGAATGAAATGCAAATCAGTGTTTCTTTTTAAAGGCTAGTGAATGCAAACTTCAAGCTGTATTATTTACTTACGTTTTAATCTTTGTTCAAGTCTGTTCACTCATTTCAAAAGAAATGTTCAATAATAAAGAAATAGATAAGCCATATGTGAAATATACAATCACCTTGAGAATGATAGACAAAAATTACTGAAAAGTCAAGGAATCTTGCCTTTGTGATCTTCATAATTACTATAGACTATAATTTAGCTCTAATGTTTCTGATTCAGTTAAGATTTTTAAAAGCAATTAAATAAGCATCACATTTTTAAAAGTGAAGAATGATAATACTCAAACTTTAGCAGTCAGTAATGACTTTTATTATCTTCAGATCAAGGACACTTTTTAAAAATTTATTTTCTTCACAATGTTAATAAGAAAAAAAATTGTCTTCAGAAAGAATGATTTTCAGCATTTTTTCAAGTCGGCCAAGTAAGGAAATGGATTCCATACAAAAACTGAAGCTTATTGTTTTGAGAAGAAAATGCTGACTTTAGTTGTATTTCAAATAATGCTAATAAGATATTTTACTATGATTATTATAACTGCATAGTCATACATTTCACTAAATGATGGTGTATATAATGCCAATCTAAAGGTTTGAAGTTACTTCAGAGTTACATCTGAAAATAAGCTTTTGAGTTTTTAAATAGACATAAAGAAGTATTTAAAATAAACTACACAAATTATTCAAATTAGACCAAAAAATTCTGGAGCATCAATTTCACCACCTGATGTGCAAGTGTGTTTAGAGATAGCACTATTGAACTGAATTTTAGATTATTATCTGGGAATAAGTACTGTTTATATGGATGGAAGTTGGATCTATTAATGTTGGCTTTCTGGAAGCAGAGATGAATTATAAGGCTATGAGGTAAAGAAATATCCTGTAGTAACTAAATAAAAGGCAGAAAAAAACTTTTCTATGAGCCTTTATCATGCACTTTCTGAATCGCTATATAACAGGCAGCCACCGGAGCCTCAGTTATCTCAGAATTTAATGTGGGCCCACATATACTTTCTTCAACAAGAAGGGACCAGTTTCCTTGTGACTATGGAGTAAAATATACATAGTAATTTCCCAGTTTTGTATAGTTTAAACTGGTAGGATATTGCTTTGGAGAATAAAATGCAACTGAAAGTTTCAACTTTCTAGAATTTGAGTAATTGAGTCTTGTTAAAAGAGGCAGTAATGCTCAGTAGCTACTCTAAAAGTCAATCCCCAGGTCTTAAGGACCAGTATGATATAAGTTTATTTGGCATTCATGTCATAGTTCAATGGTAGTATGTGGCATTTTGGCAAGTTTAGCTGTGCCAGGTAGGGACCTTTATTTCCAGTCACAGCCATGGGAAACATAGGGTGCCATATAGGTTTTATATACCTATATGTGCATCAGCATCACTGGTCATAGCACAGTTGCATGGCCTCATTATGCCTGGATGGGAGATATCCTGTGTTTCTGTAGAAGCAGCAGCATTAACATTGTCCAATGTATAATAATGAAAGAAGACTGAAAGAAATCTTATGAGGGAAATTCATAGCAGTGAATACTATACTCATACTGAAAAAAAAAAATGAGCAAGCTGAAATAAATAGCCTAATGGCGAACCTTAAGCTTCTAGAAAAAGAACAGAACAGACGCAAAGCTCTTACAAGGGAGAAAATTATAAAGATCAGAGCAGAAATCCATGCAATAGAGACTAAAACAGTGATACAAAAATCAATGATGCAAAGAGTCAGTTCTTCAAAAGAATAAAGAAAATTGGCAAACCCTTAGGCAACCTTATCAAAAAAAGAAAAGGAAAGGCCCAAATCTATGCAATTAGAAATAAAAAGGTTGAAATTAAAACAAACCCAGCAGAAATCCAGAAGATCATCAATAACTACTTTAAGAAATTACACACCAATAAAATGGAAAACACAGAATGGCCAGATTTATAGATACATATGAATTACCAAAGTTGAACAAAGAAGACCAAAAAATTCTAAACAACCAAATATGAATCAATGTAATAGAAGATGTAATTGTAAACTTATCAACAAAGAAAAACTCAGGTTCTGATGGCTTCACTCTTGAATTCTACAAGACATTTAGAGAAGAACTATTGTGACTACTGTTTAAACTCTTTGGTGAAATTGATGGGTAAGTAATACTACGTTTCATTCCTGGAAGCAGGCATCATCTATCTTGATCCCAAAAGCTGAGAAGGACCCAAGTGAAAAAGAGAACTATAGGCTAATCTACCTAATGAATATAGATGAAAAAGTCCTAAATAAGATACTAACAAACAGAATGCAGAATATCGTCAAGCATTTCACAAAAATCAACCTAACAGCTGCTAGATGATGCAAAGAAGAATAACATAAGACTGATTGGAATCAATACAGAAACAGGAGAGAGTGCAAATGATATTTAAAAAAACAACTATTCACAGAAAAAAATGACAGGAAACTTCCCAAACAGGGGAAAATAATTTTACCTACAGATAAGTGAGGCATATAGGACTCCAACTAGCCATGATTTATAAAATCTACATCAAGGCATATAATAGTTAAGATTCCGGAAACCCAACAGAAAAACAAGCTTCTATAAGAAGTTAGAGAAAAGAAACATACAAAGAAAAGCCCATCAGAATCATAGCAGACCTCTCAACACAAACCCTCAAGAAGAGCTTAGATTGATATATTTTAAACCCTAAAAGAAGACAACCTCCAACCCAGATTGCTGTATGCTGAAAAATTTCCTTTCAAAATTGACAGAGAAATAAGATACTTTCATAACAAAGAGAATGTCATGAACTTTGTGAATACCATTTACATTTAGAGAAGCATTATTGCCACTGCTGTTTAAACACTTCAATGAAATAGAAAGAAGCAATATTCCCAGATTCATCCCTGGAAGCAAGCATCACCTTGCTCTCAAAAGCAGATAAAGACCCAATTGAAAAAGAAAACTATAGGCCAATCCCACTAAGGAACATAGAAGCAAAAATCCTTAATAAGATCCTGGCAAATAGAATGCAGAAAATCATAAAGAGGATCATAAAGAGGATCATACACCCTCACAAAGTGGGATTCATCCCAGGGATGCAGGGATTGTTCAATATACGCAAATCAATAAATGTAATACACTATTATTAAGAGAGCCAAGTACAAAATCATGTGATCAACTCAATAGATGCAGAAAAAGTCTTCAAAAAAATCCAACATGCATTCATGATAAAAACCCTACAAAAATTGCAATAATGATCTCTACCTTAATCCGATAAAGTCATCTATGAAAAACTAATAGCCAATATCATACTAAATGGTCAAAAACTGAAACCCTTCACATTAAAATCAGGAACAAGACAAAGATGTCTGCTATTGCCACTTCTGTTCAATATAGTCTTGGAAACAGACACAACAGGAGACAAGAGAAAGAAATAAAAGGATTAAAGATAGGAAATGAAGTGACACTGTCATTATTTGTAGAGGAAATGATACTCTATATAGAAGACCCCAAGAACTCCACCAAAGTATTCTAGATTTCAAAACCAAATTTAGTAGAGTAGCTGGATAAAAGGACAACACACAAAAATCAATAGCCTTCCTTTACACGAACAACAGATTCACTGAAAAAGTAACTGGAGAAACAACGCCCTTCACAATAGCATTCAAAAAAATGAAATCCATAGGAATCCATCTAATAAAGGAAGTAAAAGAAAACTACTGAAAACTGCAGCACACTAAAAAAAAAGAGATCAAAGAGGATATCAGAAAATGGAAAGAGATTTCTTGTTCTTGGGTAGGAAGAATCAATATAGTGAAAATGGCCATACTTCCAAAATTATTTAGATTCTATGCAAGCCCAATTGAAATTCCAACATCATATTTCACAAAACTAGAGAAAACAATCAAAAATTCATTTGGAACAAGAAGAGACCTAGAATAGCAAAAGCAATGCTAGGCAACAAAGACAAGGCAGGGGGTTATCACAATCCCCAACCTGAAACTATACTACAAAGCTACTGTGATAAAAACAGCATGGTACTGGCAAAAAAAGCAGACTCAAGGATCAGTGTAACAGATTAGAAGATGAGGAAACAATTCCTGACACACTCATCCACCTCATCTTTGAAAAAGGAGCCAAACACCCTAGTTGGAGGAAAGGTAGCCTCTTTAATAAATGGTGCTGAAAAAATAGGGTTTCAACTTGCTAAAGATTAAAACTAGATCTATATGTTTCACCATGAACTAAACTGATATAAAATGGATCACAGATCTAAATATTAAAACAGAAACACTAAACTTGCTGGAAGTGAGGTTAGATAGAACTCTTGAAGACATTAGTATAGATTAGTATAGAAAAATATTTAATGAGCATTTAGTATTGCATATTACTAAAGAGATTGCATATGAGCTAGCACAAAAATCAACAGAGATCTCATTTCATTAAGAAGCTACTGCACAGCCAGAAAAACTACCAACAGACTGAAGAGACAACCCACAATGTGGGAAAAATTTTTTACCACCTGTTCCTCATACAAAAGCCTACTATCTAGAATATATAAAGAACTTTTTAAAAATCAGACCTCACAAATTTAAAGACCCAGACTAGAAATGGGCAACTGAAATGAACAAATATTTCTCAGAGAAAGAAGTAGAAACAGAAAATACACATATGAAAAAAATGTTCAACATTACTGGTCATTTGAGATATGCAAATAAAAATGAGAAAAGCAAAAGTGGAAACAAAGTCTTTGTAAATTGGGAGGGATAGAGGGGTTAAAGGAAAGTTAGGAGAATGGATAGAAAAATAACCAAGCTATATCATGTGAAGGTACAAATTCTTAATGATGAATATCATCATATTGTATTTCTAAAATGTACCAATAAACTTAATGAATAAAAAAAATTAGAAAATACCCTAGATAAATGATGGCAAACCCTTTAGAACATTCAATGATACAAATAGCCTGCTACAGCATATGAGCTATAGGTTTGTCATGACTTCTTAATAGGTCTATTGTGAAAAGGAAATACA
>NW_022900913.1:48172821-48186693 GCF_012274545.1 Fukomys damarensis
CACACTTACACATAGCAAGCAGAAATGTCTAATATTTCACCAACAGCTTTTAGTAATAAGTTTTACTTTATTTTAATATGAGATCAATAATTTTAATCAGTTCAACATAAATATCACTTCCTATTACTAATATAAATCCAAAAAATATAAATATTTGCTTCACCAACTATATTAAAGCAATACGTACATTTCAATTTTTTGAGCAACTTCTTGTGATTTGAGCACTATATATAATATATAATATAATATATATATATATATGCCGCATGAAAATAAAACTCTTTTAACCATTTTTATCATTTTAAGCACTTTCCCCAGTGTGTTATATGAAAGGTTTAAAATCTATAATCTTACTTAATATTTATGAATCTCTACACTGTCAATTAGTAATCCTAATTATATACACGGACCCTCTTCAAGTAGAACTTTAAATTTTTATTTCATTTTACTATGATAACAACTCAAGAGGTGGTTATTATCATCCCAATTTAGAGATGAGTGTGTATACCAAGGTTAGCAAGTAAATTAGCCAAAATGGATTCAAATCCATTCTTTCATTCTGGATCTTCTTGCTTTTTCCTCTTCCATTATGCCATTATTAACATTGTTTCCCTCAATTAGGGCACAGAACTTTGCTATGCATACAGCCTGCCTGAGTTAACAAGGAATCTGTACAGTGCCAAAGCTTGAAGAAACAGTAGATGCTGAAATTTTTTTTCATTAAATGGAGCCAAGAGTATCTATCTTTTTTCTTTTAATAGAATGAAGGCAATGGGACAGGGTAGTCTAAAAGGCCAATTAAGGTGGGAGAAAATGTTAGTTTTTCAAATAAGTGAGAATAATACAGAATGCAGGAAGTCAGACAAAGATATTAGAATAGAGGGAAAATTGAGGATTTAGGGGAGGAGAGAAAAGATGTAGCACTGCACAACAGTGTAGGCTATGGTAGTTTGTAAACCTGGGTTTGAGCAATGCAAAGCCTATGAGGGTGTATGTGATGGTCCTGAAGCAGAGGTACTACCTATACATTCACGTGTGTGCAGTAAGTGTCACTCCTTAAAAAGACAAGGCAAGAGTACCCAGAATTGTTTCCCTGATTTTTTTCAGAGTGGTGTATCCAACTGATACGAACAAATGCTAACAGCAAGCCTTTGTAGTATGCTTGACTTATTTGACACTGTTCTAGGAAATTAATACACCTAAACACATTTGAATTAACAAAAACCCTGTGAGCAAAATGTCACTATTTTATCATTTCACAGTTAGGACAATTGAGATATACAGAGGGTTAAACAACTTGCTCAAATCACACAAATGCATAGTTTGGACCCATGCCTTCCAAGTCCAGAAGGCTTGAGCTTAACCATCTCATCATCCTGCATCATGGAATACAGCCTGATGCCATTGTAGCTGTAAACATAGTGACTACAGAGCATCAAGAAGACACTCCACCTCACTGTCATCATGGGTACACAGAGACAGAAGTGCTGTTTCTGTCTAGGTCATAGTAGGCGCTCAACCTCAGATTATCCTAAAAGCTACCAACATACAGCTCGTTTAACTGGGGAGAAATACAGAATATTATAGAGAACAACAATTTTCATAATGCATCAAAATGTCACATTAGGATATGAAAATGCATTAAATGATTAACATTAACTATTATAGATTATGAATACCTTAAATTTGGTCAAAATGCAGTGACTGCACACACTTCATAATCTTCCCAAATTTTAATTTGGTTGGAACAAATATTTAAGCTTCATAAACTTTGCTTGGCTCCATTTGCCAGTGAATTTAATTACATGCACAAGAAGCCCACTTTAGCATCAGCTCAGGGAAGCAGCTAGTTGTTCTTCTAAATAGCTAATAAGAACTCCCAAGTTCCAAAGTGCAGACAGAGCATGAAGCCCCATCTAAAACTAAGCATTTGCTATGAAAGCTATGTCTTTTCCTGGCATAATGGCAGTCATAAGCTTCTAAATATTTAATGGAATTATCTCTTTGAGATACTCAGGAATTTATTATTTTATGTTGAGCTTTCTTTTTATGTCAACAAAGTAAAAGGTAGTGCTCCATTCTTTTAATACAAACTGGACAAAACAACTTCAAACTTTTAGAAGGTAGAATAATGATTATTCACCAGGAGCACAAGGGAACTTGAGTGGTGCTGGTTATGTTCGGGATCTCAGTCTGGTGCCTGATTCTTGCCCATGTTCACACCATGAAAACGTATTAAGCTGTATTCTGATGAAATACATGCTCATGTTTGTATTGAGTATACTTGACATGTACTTTAAGAGAGAATAAAATTGCATTGCTCACTATAAAGTGTGAATGAGTAACATAAATTAATGCCTTGTTCATAATGAATTTACCTATTGAATAAACCTCTGATGATGACAATGCTCTGTAAGATGAGTAGTCATTCATCAGAACCCTGAACAGACTGAATGCAGTACTTAGTTTCTAATGACAAAACACTGGGGATGTATGATAAATGTGAGATTTATTTTCTTGTCTGTGCTGCATTTGTTTCCTTAGATAAGAGGAATTAGCTTAGTATTATATAACACAAAACTTTATAATAACAGGATAATTCTAAGATCTATTAAATTATAAAGAACTATTATTGTGAGAACACTAAAAACATTCATAAGATGTTCTACTAGTAATAGCAATTTATATAATAATCATAGTCTTCCAGATCCATCACTGCAATTAAAAAACTCAATAAATAAGAAAAAAAACCCTAAATACCAAAGAAACTACATACAGTACCTAAATGCAATAAAAAGCTGCAAATTTATGTAGGAGTACAAGTCTGAATAAAATAGAGTATATTCCTGAATAAAATTGCTAATGTTAACAGGTCAATTATTTACAGATCAAATTGAGATTCATCATCATTCTAATCTAAATATTATCCATGAAAATTGCAATGGATTTTTAATAAATAAAAACGATCCTAAATTAATCAAAAATAAACATAACAATCTCCTTTATAGTTTTGAAAAGGGAGAAAATAAGTGAGGCATTTTCCCATCAAATGTTAGATTGCAGCTGTGACTAATAACCTGTGTTATGATATGGGAACAGTTGGGTAAAGCAGAAGAATAAAATAGAAAATGTCAAAGTAAATAAAATTCTTATAAACTTTGGGATCATTCAGTATATATTAAATATGATAGTCAAGCCTGCTAGAAGGACACCACTTATGGAGATAAGAATCTGTGTTGTATTGACATCTTCTTAAAGTATACCATGTACTAGGGATAATAATGCTACCGGATATTTATGGAAAAATATTCTCTTTTAATTAATCACTTGCCTTTGAAAATAAATTAAATATGTTTTTATGTTTAATGTTTGAAAATCATTTTCTAATCTATTAATCTTTTCCCCGGCTCTATATTATTTTCAGTCTTCTTGAGTTTGTAACTCATGAAAGTACTTGTAACTTGGTTCAGAAAGATTGAATCAATGATTTACAACCTCGTCATTTTTCTTTCTTTTATTTTCTCTCTCCCTCTCCCTCTCCCCTCCCTGTTTCCCTCCTCTCCCCTCCTTACCCTCCCCCCTCTCCCCTCCAATCCTCTGCTCTTTCTTGTGTCTTTTCTCTTCTGCCTTCCCCTTTCTTCCTCCTGTTGCCTTTTCTCTTTTCCTCCCTTTTTATCCTAAGTATCTATTTGTAAAAGCCTTATAAGCTGTTTTGAAATATATATCTCCAGACATTTTTTTCACTCTAAAAAAAAACTAGGGAAATTCTATTAATGCAGGGAAAATTGGAATCCAGGAGGATATAAAAAGAGGAGGAGGAGGAGTATCAGGAACAGGGGTGGAGCCTAAAACTCCTTGGAATTTAGTTCTGAGGGTAAGAAATTTTATTTTCTGCTCCACCTACCTGTTACCATTCTGGTTCTGTAAAATAGTACATACCTAAACTTTCATCAGTGCTTTGTATCCCTTACTTTATCATAGATCTTTTACTGAATCTGACAAACACAGTTTCTGCTGTACCTAAAACCTTTCCATCTCTGCTAATTCTTACTTCTCAGAATACACGCTTACACCATTTCCTCACTGTAAACTAAACAAACCAACAACCAAAACCTTTTTTGCTTTAGTCCAAGCATTCTACCTACAAGGGAGACTCCTTTTCTGTAATAATTTTCAAAGCCAATATTGAAAAACCATTTATATAGGTGATTACAACTTTGAAGTATTAATATCAGTCAGGAAAGTTATGCCTGTGCATTTCACTAGTCACATTTCTGTCCTCCACATCTAAATATTGTAACTGGATCAGAATTTTCTGTGGCTCTAGAAATCTATAGTTATATATGACATATGAATAATATTAGTTCTGTGGGGATTAGAGGACTTCTTGCCAAACTCAAATCCTGTTATAAATTCCTCAAAGAAGGTCTAGGAGGAGTAGGGTTAGCAGAGCAAAAGAGATAAGAATTATTTTCAGTATTGCTTCTCCAACTCAAGAACTCATGGGAATCACCTAAGATGCTTGTTAGAAAAATAATAGATCAGCAATTCTGTAGGCCACAGATACAAAATAGATTTTACAATTGCAATGAGTTTGCATAACATGCTGATGTTGCTGGTTTGGAAAGAGAGCCACCATTATTGAGTGAAGACTGATGTGTGAAAAAACCTGGAAACTACAAGGACTCATAGCTTTATTGAAGAATCAAAAAGGACTCAGTATTTTTGAAATGGAAGCTCAAAGGATAAATAAATACAAGAATGAATTATATGGTTGCAGAATCAAGAGATGTATAAATTTTGCCAAGGATTATGGGCAATGTTTAAAAATCTATAATTTATACTAAGATCAGTGAGAAGATATTGAGGCTTTAAAGTAATAGCTTCAGACTGAACAATTTTAAGAGATCATTTTGACCTCAATGTGAAGTATGAAGAAAGGACAATAAAAATATTGTTTTTGAAACTATTGTGATCCAGGTGATAGTTGAGAGAATCAGAGTTAAGTTAGTGAAACATTGGGCAATGGAGAAAAATATATCAGAATAAAACTGACAGGATTTGGTGATTGATTTCTATTTCTAATTTATGCAGTAAGACTGCTAGCCTGACCAGACACTGCACACCCACAAACAAACAAAAACAAAACAAAAACTAGGTTGTCACTTTAGAATAATCAATGGATCAAATTCCTTTAGGACTTATGATTAGATAATGAATAACCAGAGAACAGAATACATTTGTTCTTTGTTTTTATTGTCTACTCCCAAAAGTAGTTAGTTATTACAACATAGAATTGCTTGATACGAAGTCTACTATCAGGATGATCTCTGTCTTAGTTACTTTTCTCTCATTGCTGATACAAAATACCAGACATCGAAAGTTAAAGGGGAAAGGGTTTATTTAACTTACAGTTCATAGAAATTTCATTCTATAACCAGCTGGTCCCAAGGCAAGGTGGCAGAGGGCAATAGTTTGTGGCTAACAGTCAATAGCCAAGCAACACGGGACCTTAACAGCATCTTTCTGCCCCTTTTATATTCTACAGATTATTTCAGGGAGTAGGACTCACACCCTCAATCCTAGGGCTCTTGAGCCTAGCATTAGACTGTGAATAAATTCCAGAAAAAGCCCCATCCATGACTGCCTGAGACTTTGTGGGAACACCAAGACACAAGCCGTAACAATTTCCAAATCCTTCAAGTTAAAAAACAAAGAAAAAGGAAGAAAATCAGTTAAATTTATGATTCTGGATTATGTTTACCTGAAAATCCTTTAAAGAATCTTATAAAACTGATGATTTCTCTCTATTTGCACATATAACACTCTATGTACAATTTAAAGAGGTTTACATCCTACTTAATGTCCTGAAAGTTTGGCCCTATATTAATAATTGTTGAATGGAGATGTGCAAATTTAGAATCTCAGCACATTATCTAGTGACTGATTTAAAGAATTTAAGTCCATAAAAGTTGATGAAAAATGTTATCATTAAACCCATTGATGAGGGGCAAGAATAACTAAATTGGGTATCTAGAGAGGTTGATTTAAAATTATATCATATTCTTCTGAAAACCTTTTTAAGTTTAATTGCTCTCACAATGCCAGTTATTGTCATAAGAATGGCAATAACAACTTTATGGCAAGAACTATTAGTTGGGATCATTCAAAGAATCAGAGGAAAGTAATTAGCAGGGTTTGAAAATATATTGGATGGACTAAAGTTGCTCTAACAGGCTAGCAGCACTTTCCCCGAATTATTTTATCACTTTATTATTATTTAATCTGTATTTTTTGTCAGATACCATAAGAAGGAAGCCAGGAATATTTAGAAGCCCTTCACAAGCATTTTAACAAATGATTTTACTAAGTGATTCTGTGGCACAGAGCAACACTTTCATATTAAGTCTATTTTGGTATCTATTTAATGCTTCCCTAATTTTGTTTCATTAATTACTACTACTGCCTGGAGTGCTCATTAAATAAGCAATACAGTTTCAATTCATTCTGAAGTTAAAATGGAGTTGCAAAATGGTTTCTGTATTCCTTTAGGAAAAGCTAATTGATCCCGAAAAGACAATAAGTCTGTTTACACGACTGGCAAATAGTGTAGGTTGCCCTCAAGGTTAGTAAGCCTCAGTAGGTGTTGCTTTACTAAGAAGGTTGACAAACAATAAGTTTATCATTTCCTTCTTTGAGAAAAGGTAAAGGGCTTCACTAAGTTCCTTTCTATGCCCCCTTAAATGAACTTGAAGACAAATTTAATTTTTATAGGACTGTTCAAGAAGTTAAAGCAAAAGCCAAATTGGCCGAATATAAAAGAGGTTTCTCAAAAAATTCTACCAATGGCTTGTAATTCAACCTATTATTTTTAGGCAATTTATCGGGAAGTCTAGAATAAAAACGTAAGGATGTCATGCAAAGGTAATTTCTGATCAACATCTTATTCACCAGCTGTGACAAGTGCATTAAAATAATTTTCAACAAAATAAGTGATGTTATCTGCTTTTAAATTGCCTGAATAAAGCTAGTTAATATGAAAACTATATTTAAAATATCAATTGATGAAATTCTCATAACAGAATTATTGAAAACAAATAGCAGTGCAGAGATACAGAAGATTTGTGTAAAATCTGGCTTCAAGAATCAATAGAAACAAAAATCTTAGGCAGGAGATCACTGGGTTTCCTTGGAAAGTCAGATCAAAAGATCTACTAATATACTAATATTATTCAGGATATAATTAAAGGAAAATAAAGATAAAACAAAAATAACTGTTCTCGGGCTCTAAAAAAGTATATGTGTGTGTGTGTGTGTGTGTGTGTGTGTGTGTGTGTGTGTGTGTGTGTTTGTGTATGATGTGATTATTATATTGTACTATATTGAGGAGCTTTCAGTGCTCAGCATGGGATCTGGGTCCAGTTTTCTGCCTCCTAGCCTGATGCTAAAGTGTGATGTCAACCAGTGGTTGCACATTGACCAGATCTATCCTAGGAGTCCAGCCAAGGCCACATGGTGGGTATATCACTAGGAGGGAACTCTCAACCCAGAACAGAATTCCCTGCATAGCCACTGTAAGAGAAACAGGCCAGAAAAGATTCAGATGAGGAAGGGGAAGTGCAGGGAGATAAAACACTGAGCCAAACCATGCAGTATGAAGGCAGAATCCTATCTTCCCAATCTTCAGTGAAGTCTACACCAGAAGTGTTTGTCTTTTCTAACTCACCTACCCTCTTCTCAGTCTTGCTCTTGGGCCCTGAAGGCTGCATGAGTAAACAAAGATGAAAGATGAAGGAAAAGAAAAGAGACCAGGGATATTCTCTGCCATGCCATAAGTCTGTTTGGTCATTACAACCTGGCTCCTTCTCTCCACCAGAGATCACTGCCTTTCTCAAGGTGGCCCTCTCTATAGTACTCTTCCCATTACCTGCCTTTTCCATGCAGGCCAGGGATCTTCTACTACCACAGGATACTTGTACTATCCTTGAGGTTCTCTGTATCTTGGTTTCACATTGGTAAACTGCTGCTCTATTAAGCCCTCTTAGATTGTCCTAAATTAGGGTTATCTTCAGTTTCCTGCTGGGAAGGAAAAGTCACTGATAGGACTACCTTCCATGGATTCCCTGATCTGACATAGTTTTCAATCATCAGGCTCACCACTCCACATGAAATCCTGAATCTGTGTTTTTATACACAGGAGACCTTCATGTCGCTGATAAACCTCTCTCATGTCTCAGCCAAGAACAAGGCCACTTTAGTCTTCAATCTGCTCCAGCCCACTGGCACACCTTCCTGGGTTCCAAGTCCAAGTGGCTCAGGTCAGAACCTCATTCCTCTGGGGCACTACTCCTTTGTGACTTCACCCACTGAAGTCACCTGGTAGACTGTGTTAAATGTTCCATCCTAGAGTTCTGGCCTCTTAGGAGACAGGGACAGGAGGTCCAGCCAGCATAGAGAACTCTGTCTATCATAGAATTCAGTTCACTGATGAGCAGGTTTCACAGTGTTACAGAGGACAGCCTCATAGGCACTGGGCACTCCTGGATCCATGGATGAAGATGTTGTCCTTAGGAGACGTGGTTACATCATGGGAGTAAGTTTGGGAGAAGGCTCATATGCCAAAGTCAAATCTGCTTACTCTGAGCGCCTAAAGATAAATGTGGCTATCAAGATCATTGACCGCAAGAAGGTACCCAATGACTTTCTAGAGAAATTCCTTCCCCAGGAACTTCGAATTCTAACTATTCTAAACCACGGCTCTGTCATCAAGACCTATGAAATCTTTGAGACAATCCAGGGCAAGATATACATTGTCATGGAACTTGGGGCCCAGGGTGATCTCCTTGAATTCATCAAAACTCGGGGAGCCCTGCAAGAGGATGATGCTCGTAAGAAGTTCCACCAGCTGTCTTCAGCCATCAAGTACTGTCATGACCTGGACATTGTCCACAGAGACCTCAAGTGTGAGAACCTCCTCCTTGACAAGGACTTTAACATCAAATTGTCAGACTTTGGTTTCTCCAAGTGCTGCTCACGGGACAACAATGGTCGAGTAACATTAAGTAAGACCTTCTGTGGGTCAGCTGCATATGCAGCCCCTGAAGTGTTACAAGGAATCCCCTACCAACCCAAGGTGTATGACATCTGGAGTTTGGGTGTGATCCTCTACATCATGGTCTGTGGTTCCATGCCCTATGATGACTCCAACATCAAGAGAATGTTGCGTTTCCAGAAGGAGCACCGTGTCAACTTTCCACACTGTAAACACCTGACCAGGGAGTGCAAGGACCTCATCTACCGCATACTACAGCCAGATGTTGACCAACGGTTGCATATAGACCAGATTCTCAGACACTGCTGGCTGCAGCCCAAGATGCAGGATCTGTCTTCTGCAGCCACCAGTGAGGGGGAATGCTCCCAGAGAGCTGAGCCCTCCTGGATGCCTAAACCAGGTTATGACAAGAAATCCACTACAAAGCTGGAGCCTCAGAAAGAGACACCACCCAAAGAACAGTCTGAGACAAATTTGGAGGAGCATACCATGCAAGTGGCCAAGCAATTGGATGTCTTGGGCATCAGCACCCAGTAGGTGTCTGAGAAACCCCAAGCAGTCTCCAGAGAAGCACACCTAGAAAACCTCACATGTGTGGCCCAGGAAGAGCTGAGAGGCTGAAGCCTGAGCCTGGAAGAAGGCAGTGGATGAGTCCCAATTTTTGTCCATTCCTTCTTCCTTCCTTTAAATTTGATAACTCACATGGCTAAAGAAACAATAAAACATTGTATTAGTGAGTTTATTTACTTTGTTCTTCCTTATATATGAAATTTTGTATATCAGATATTCATTTTCAGAATCTAATTTTATGTTCATTACTTATTTCAGCTTATATAGAAATTATGTCAAAGAATAAGCATATGTCTAGAATATTATGGCTAGAATAAGAGTATAACTTATTCAGAAGTTTGGTGATATTAGCAAAACCTTATGCATTGTAAGGCTTAAAGGTTTGTTAGCGATTACAAAACTCAGCCAAGGAAAAGGCAGCTATTCAATGACAGTTGAAATTTATTGATATATGTTTCCCAGGTTTTGAAGTGGAAAAATGAAAGATCTGCTTGAGATTTTCATAACTTGTCATAGACACACTAGATCCATGGGCTCTGTATTGAGTACTTGCTGATCTACAAAAATAAGAAATAACACTAAAACTTCAACTCTCTGTCTCTGACCTTCTGGCACACACACACACACACACACACACACACACACACACACACACAGGTGGAAAGAATTAAATGGATTTTGTTTTTAGTGAAATGTATAAGAAAATATAAACATTAGAATATTAAGATTTTGAGAAAAATATGATTCAGTATTACATACTAAAAACACATATGAATGGTGGTGAATTTACTCTTTAAAATAATGATCATTTTTGAAAGTTTTAGTTTTTAGATCATTTTTTGGCTTATTTCATAACATTCATAAATCCAATTAAAAGATAATAAAATACATTGCCTTATTTTTCATTCAAAAAAACTGTTTGGCATCATGAATACCCTTTCAAATGGTAACACTTCTAAGTACTAATAAGGATAAAAATGTAGAACTATGGATTCTTTCTGTGATACACAGATGTCATACATATTACAAAATAGTCACATTCACATGGTAAGTTTAAAATCCCAGTTCATCTTCTATATTGATTTTTTATACCATACCTCGACAGTTAGTTTTTCAGTAATGTAAACAAAGGGTAACTTTATAACTTTTAGAAGTTTGAGGATTGATAGTTCTTTTATTGAGAAAACTATCTAATAATTACATTACTAAATTCATTATTTTTAAAACCTAGGACTTTTTATTAATTACAGCACTGAGGATCACTTATGTTAATTAATGACAGCCCCGTAGGGCACTTTAAAGTATGCCCTAATGAATATTAGACTCAGTTCAAAATACTTCCATTTCTTACAGAAAGCTATCCCATTCTTGTCTATTGTTAAATTTACAATAATTTAATTAAATAATAACAAATAACTAGTGCATCTAATAACTAGTACTGAATACTACACTTGCTTTATGATTACAGGTTTATATAGGCTTAAGATCTGTTAAATTATATTGTTAATCACTCCAAATTATATTCACCTTTACTACAAAAAGATATATGGATAAATTATTGTGATTGTGTTAAATACAAGGATTAATATAAGGATAATTGTCATCTTAGAAGTATTGAATCTTCTATTCCAATAATATAATACACCTCTTTTTACTTGAAATTGGTGTAATTTTTCCCACCAATGCTTTGTGGTTTGTAATGTGGAGATCTTGATGTTGTTTGTTTAGGTGTTTTAAGTATTTTATATGTGTGGTATGACTATATATATGGAATTATGGAGTAGTATATAAATAGTATATTTTAAAACCATACCAAAATTTACATGAGTCATTGAAATATATTTTATATTCCCTATAATTATCTCTGTATCTATAATATATCACATTCAAATAGTGAGTGTCACTTTTGTATTGTGATATTCATTTTATTTTTTTGCCTTCTTGAAACTTCGACAGTCTGTAGTACAGCGTTCAATAAATACATTTAAAATTGGCATCCTTGCTTTGTTCTTCATCTCAGGGAGAAGAACTTCAGTTTTTCATTAAAATGTGATATTGGTTCTAGTTTTTCCAAAAAAAATTTAATAGACTATTTTAGAGCAGTTTTAAGTTTATAGGAAAATTGAGTATAAAATACAAAGTTCCTATCTATAGACATTCTTTGGCTATTGAAATTCATTCTCTAAAGTTTGTCTTCATAACAGTGCAAAAGTCATATGTATTCAGTATAAAAAGTAGTTTAAATTTGGGTGTGTTTCTTGGATTAGTAATATATGAATTCTATACCCTCTTGTGATACTGTGCTGTGGCAGAAGGCCAAGCTGCCAACTCCGTGAAATCACAGTGCCAGCAACCAGTACTCTACATGATACTGTTAATAAACTGGGACATTTGGTGATTTAATTGTACTAAATGCAATTTCAATTTATATGTTCAATTTATGAGAGTTTCTCAAGATGTACGCCCATGCAAGTAAAGAGCTTATGTACTCTTTACTTCCACACACACAGTCATTCCTACTATTAGTATACTCAGCCAGAGTGGTACATCTGTTACATACAATAGATAAACTTACAGCAATACCCAAACCCATAGTTCACATTGTTTATTCTTGGTGTTATTCAACTTACAGGTTTGGGCAGACATACAGAGATGTTATTTGTCATTATAGCTTAATAAAAAATAGGTTCACTGTCTTAAAAGTGCTCTGCCTGCCTCCTTCCTAACCCTAAAGACCACTGAACTTTTTATTGTTTACATAGTTCTGCCTTTTCCAGAATGCCACAAAGCATGTAGTCTTTTCAAATTAGTTCCTGATTGGTTTCCAATTTAGTAATATAAGTTTAGAATTCCACCATTTTTATGACTTTAATAACTCAAGTTTAGCTGATTCTTTCCTTAATGCCATCTAATCTAATGCACTCATCCAATTATTCTCCACTTTGTTTATAGTGCTTTATTTCTTTTCTTTTTGACTCAGAACTTCCATCTATCTGCTTTCCTTGCCTATCTGTTCTTGCATGTTGTCTACCTTTTCTATTAAAAAAATGTGAGAGAATGAAAAGATGAAAATAAAGTGTTTGTAGATGGGGAGGGGAGGAGGGGGTGAAGGGAGGGCAGAGGTAAGGGGAAAAAATGAGAATCAAGACTTGCCATGTAGAGGTACATGATCCGAACAATGAATGTAACTGTACTGTATCCCTAAAATGTACCAATAAACTCAATAAAATTAAAAAAAAGAGTCCTTAATATATTAATCATTATTATTTTAGGTTTTAATTCCAAAATTACTCCCATATATCTAAGCCTGGTTCTGATTGTTGCTGTAATGATTCAAAATATGGTTTTGCTTGTTTTTTTTGTTTTTTTGTTTGTTTGTTTGTTTGTTTTATACGGGGCTCAAACTTTGGTCGTTGCACTTGCAAGGCAAGAGGTGGAACCACTGAGCTAAATCCCCGGCCCTGGTTTTACTTTTAGAATGACTTTTTTTTTTTTTTTCTGTAGAATGCACAACATGATAGATTGAGTGAAGAGAACTGAGATGAGTAAGTTTTAGTAATGTGGTGGTTAAGTGATGTGTAGAACAGACACATTCTGTAGGTCTATTGTTAGATCTCAGGCTTTTAGAGAATAGTGTGTCTCAGATTTTTTCCCTCTGGCATAATAGAATGGATAAAGGGGGCTTGAATTAGCATTTCCCATTTTTCATGTCAGTTAGGTACTGATAAAAACTCCAGTAGGTTAGACTCTTATAGATGATTTATTTTAAAGTTGGCCTTGTTAAAAAAGATAAAATATTCTGAAATCGAAGAGGATATAAAAAAATGGAAAGATATCCCCTGCTCCTGGGTAGGAAGAATCAACATAGTGAAAATGGCCATACTACCAAAAATGCTATATACATTCAATGCAATGCCAATTGAAATTCCAACACTATATTTCACAGAAGTAGAAAAAAGAATCCAAAAATTCATTTGGAACCACAAGAGACCTAGAATAGCAAAAGCCATTATAGGCAACAGTCACATGGCACCAGGTGTAACAATTCCCAATTTGAAACTATACTACAAAGCCACTGTGATAAAAACAGCATGGTACTGGCAAAGAAATAGGCCTGAGGATCAATGGAACAGACTGGAAGACACAAAAACAAATGCAGATGTACTCAGCTACCTCATCTTTGACAAAGGAGCTCACCATCCTCAGTGGAGGAAAGATAGCCTCTTTAATAAATGGTGTTGGAAAAACTG